>NC_141547.1:51658181-51969090 GCF_021556685.1 Rattus norvegicus | reverse complement strand
GTTCAACAGTGAGAACTTAATTCAACATTTATTTGCAGTGATTCTACATGTTTCTAACAATACCCATCTGTTATGTCTATGGTCTAAGTGTATCATTGGCTATGAACAAACGACATGAACATTTTGCAGTGGCACTAATGCTGTCTAACACCTCACTTCAGATTAGATCAGAGATGTTTATATTATAACTTGGGGTTTTAGTGAACACACAACGATTTTTTTGTCTATTTTTTATTATTTTTGTTGTTGTTGTTCTGTCTTATCAAAACATGTGTTTTGATAAGGATAGGGAAAACAAAAACCTGAAGCATCAAAATAGTTTATCTTGGCATACTACTGCCATTGTAGAAAGTACATTTATATAAATTATCATTCCCAGCAGCAGTCATTATAAAATGAAAATCTGATTTAAATCTATAATACATTGAACATTTTCTGCTATTGCACTATCAAATATTCAACTATAATTTAATTCTGTAAATAGAAACAAGCAAGCCAAAGACAGGAATGCATTCATCTCATTAGTGTGGAAATGTGCCTTTGTTGCTGATTTTCTTCAAGAAAATTATTATTATATTCCATTTTAGATATGGACTATTAAGTTTCAATTAAACAATTTTCCAAATATTTATCCTTATTTATAAATTTTCACTAACCATATAATGAAGATCAGAATTAAGATTAGTTATTCAATTTTAAGCTTTATTTTTGTTGTTCTTTTATTTTGTTTTGCTTTTGAACAACATGCCAATAGTAAAATTGGTGTGATCAGTTGTGTTATTGTTTTGCTTTTTGTCAGAAATACATTCTACTTTGAATCTATATGTTTAAGTGCATTAAATACATTAAATATCTAGTAAAAGGAAAACTACAAAATGAAACTTTTATGTCTAATGTGAAATTTCATTCATTGTCAGTGTCAAAATTAGTTATGAAAAAAAAAAGCTTTCTTGGACTAGTATGACCAAGTTGAGCCCATATTTAAATTTTCTATTTCTCTTCTTGTGTTTAAGGTACTGACACAATAATTTAATGAATTTACATTAATATGTTTTCTTTTTTAATTTTTTTCTTTTTTATTGGATTTTTTATTTAAATTTCAAAAGGTATTCCCTTTCCGGTTTCCCAGCTATAATCCCTCTATCCCATCTCCCTCTCATTCTTCTATAAGGTTGCTTCACCTCTCCCAATTACCCCCCACTTCCCACCTCCCCACTCTTACATTCCTGTACACTAGGATGTCCATAGTTGCTGATGAAGAGATTCTACTTTAGTTTCAATAGAATCTTAAATTACAAAGTCCATCATAAATATATTGATTTGAAGAAAAGAAAGGACAATTCTTATTTTTAGTAGTCCAGAGAACCATTTCTCATAAACAGTAATGCTCATTATTTATTGAGAGGTGTAACTAACCAATCCCTTCAGAAAAATAAATGTTACAAGTCCAGTTTCTTTTCTTTAGCAATTGGTTTTCTAATATTATTCTTCGAGGAGCAGCAGGCTGTACTATGTGACAGACGATAGCCAGGTATACTCCACACTGAACAAGACTGTCCTCCTCAGAGGTCTTGAGTCTCATTTCTGAAGACTGTTTATGTGGCCTGGAGATAATTGAACCTACAAGACAAACTGCTCCATAAAACCAATCACCAATGCCTTAAATGCTAAATTTTCCAATTATTCCTTGAATGCAGATATTCTTTGATAATCTCTTTTCCTGTCAATGTGCAAGAGAAACAAGGCATATCACTGAGTTCACAAATGATTACTGAAAATACTCAGAAAATGGTAGCCAAACAATTTCAGAAAGTTGAATCTCAAAACATATGTTTTCATATAATAAACAATGAATAGAAAATTTTGGGAGAAAAATATCAGATACTTATATGTCCAACTAATTTCATGTAGATGACAGAGTGTACTTTATGTAACCAGTTTAGTTACTAATATTGTTGTTGTACCATGGACATTGTCTGAAGGATCAGCATTTTAGTTTGTTTGATGCTCTTGTAGAGTTCCCTAATTCTGTTAGTATTTCCCAAATCAGACAGCTCCTAACTTGCTTTGACTCAATCTCAAGGAGTTCTGAAGCTTTCTCCTTTCACTCAAAGGCACACGTATCTCCCAACACACAGGCGCGCGCGCACACACACACACACACACACACACACACACACACACACAGAGAGAGAGAGAGAGAGAGAGAGAGACTCACAAGTAAAATTATTAAATATTAATACAAACTATTGCAAACAACAAAAGTCATGTTAAGCTCTGCATTTATACTTTAATTGTATGTGTTATTTAGAACATTTAGTAAAATCAAATTCATGGAAAGTCAGTGGATTTAAAAGTTTGATGAAAGTAAACCATGGAAATAGCTACAAAATGCTCTTAAACTGGACAGTTTGGATAAATATAATATTGCTTTCCCTTCACATTTACTCCTTAAAGAAAGAAAATGCAGAGACTCCTGTCATATATAAACGTCACTATAAGGATCTTAAGGCACTAAGAGAGAAATATAGAGGCTGTCTGTTCTGGAATTAAGTTAAACTCTATCTTTCCTGATCTACAAACTTTATTGTCACTTTTAGTTTATAAGTTCTATTTATACAGATGCCTTTGGGCATATAGTACTTTTTCAAAAAGCCTTGCTGACTCTTATAAAACTTGTTTCTGTTGGTTCATTGACGGCTCGTTCACCAGCAAATATCAGTAGTGACAAACTTTAATGATCGAAGCACATATCTTGATTTCTCTCAGAATCTCAGTATAATTTTGATTCAATACTGACTTTACAGTTATTAGCTCATCCTCCCCCTACTAGTTCATTTCATCCATCAAGGATAAACTGTGCGTTAGGAATCCAATCACATGAACTAAGAGAGAGGGGGAAAAATAAGAATTCAATGTTAATGTGCCCTCGTTTACTTAAAATTATAGTATAACTTGCTTTCTAATTTTCATACCCAACAATAAATTTTAATTTTATATGTTGCCATGTTGCTAATAGGTCTTGAAAATTAAAATTATTTGTCATTCCAGAGTAACCAAAGATATGTTGCACTTTTCTGTTGTTTTTCAATGTATGGTATCTGGAAAGCAAGCTCTAATGCAAAACAGATTATTTGTATCATAGAGGATTAGTATCTGTTTTTCATACAAACTAATGCTGTGTTTTGATATATTGTAATGTTTCAACTGACATAATGCCATTTTATATATCATAATTCATGTCACTTGAGTATACAGTGGCCACAACTATATTATTCCCTCTATTTACTACCTAGTATTTTATCTGGTATATCAAATCAAGATCTTATGTAGCCCAAGTAATCCCACTCCTAAATAAAACTCCAAAAGTTTAATATTTTCACTAAATTACACTGGTAAAAATAAGTTCCAAGTCATTTATGAGAAACATAATCAAAATGTACAACTACATCCATTGATTCCTGTGTATATATGTATGCTTACAATATACATAAATATGTAGAAAATAGTATGTTTTTAAAGGCAAACTAAGTATTGGAATAAATGACCACAGCTTAAACAATTGTCAGATTTTTTTTATTAGACCATAAAGAAATGCGGTAAGACAAGCAATAATACATTAAGTATATCTCATTTTACAAGTGATCATGTAAATAAATATTTGTAACAAAATAATGTCTCTAGTTTCCCCCAAAAAATAAATTATGGTTGCTGATAATTAAAGTGATTAATTATGCAGTTCCAAATAGGAAGATGATTCCAGATTTTCCAAGTGAAATTTTATAATATGGGTCCTTAAAAGCACAACGATCCAGAGGATGCAGTGCAAGAGTGATTCAATGCAGGTACATAATCTGTTGCCTTTGAAGGTATAGGAGTATTCCTACACATGAGCAAAATAGAATGACTTTCAAGAAGCAGAAGAGGCAAGGAAGTGTCCTCTGCTCACAACCACAAGGGACTACAATTGCTGCAGATAGCTTGTTTTTAAGAAGATAATCAACTTGAGGAGAGCTAATAGTCTACTTTTCTGAAACCTCCCATGTCAGCTTTAAATACACAGATAGATACAGAGATAATAAATAAATAAAGGCTATATAAACAAATAATGCATGCATACATACATAAATTTAAAGTCTTTCCCACCCACATGTTTTTCCTGAAATAAGAGAGTTAATATTTAATCATAAGTGGAGAGGACATAAGCTTGGTTTCTTCTCTCATTAGCTCATAACTTAATTAACCTGTTGATTATAGGCAATGAGTACCCTGTGGCTCAATTTCATGCTTCTGTTTTCTCAAAGTTTGAGGCAAATCCCTTCCCATTCCTGACTCTAACCCAGGATTCTTTCCCTGCTAGAATTCCTATCTCCTATTCCCTGTCTTAGCTAACAGGCCATCAGTTTTACTGGCAGGTGATGCTTCTATACAGTACACAAGAGATTCTCTCCCCAATATTAAATATGTAGATTAAATAAGCAAGCAAACAAATAAAAATGAAAAGACTCAACTGGCTACACTAACAGTAAGCATTTTGCATCTCATCTCAGGCATTGCTTTCCTAATGACTTTCATGAATTGTGCTGACTTCAGTTTTAGCAAAATAGGTCACTATAAATTAACTACAGGTTCATGGTGCAGACCATAGGAAAATAATTTTTCTAGCAAAGGTCACTGACATCCTTGTAGGATGGCAGTATGGCTTTAGCAATAGTATGGTTACCATGTTTAGTAAATTAGTCTTTTTAGTGCCCTTTTCACTCCCATTGACTCACTGGCTACTTAGCTTGTAGTGTAAAGAAATGTCAAAGATTTACCAACTGAGCATGCCTACTGTGATCAGCAATTCCTAGCACTCATGTTGCCACTTCAGCATCCTAAACTAAGATTTTTATCTTTAACCTTCAGCTATCACCCCTGTAGAGCAACTTTGTCTTCTAGAGCATTTGTGATCACTGAAGGAAGATTCTCCAGTGATTGGCACTGTTACCATTCCTTCATAAAGGCAGCAAGGAGGTGGTCATCTAAAACTCACCTGAGATTCCAGCTACCACACTCTTCCTCTAAAATAGAGAGCATGAACCTGCCTTATCTGCACAAGGCTTTAGTGGTAATAAAGTGTGCACAAGGTAGAGGATTGACTGGGGTAATGAATCCAGTGACTCATGTAATTTATGCTGAGGTAGAGCTATTATTTTGATGAAGCTGCCTGAGAGTGACCTCTGTCCCAGTAAGGAAAGGAAATAATCAACTTTGCTTACCAAGCTGGTCTAGAGTAGAGTATATTCTGACCCCAATCTTGGATGCACATATTTTTGTGTATTATCACTGAGAAAAACCATCTGATATCCGTAATAAGACAATTTCTAGTTAAGAAGTATTCCAGTAGTGGTGCTGTGTATGAAATTACTAAATAATAGACATAAACTATAACACAGTATTGAATATTCCTGTGATTATACAGTAGATTAAGTAAGAAATAATCAATATAGTTCTACACAAGTCTAACAACAGAGGGTCGCTAGTACAAACATTGTTTCCAGCTATAGTTTCATGCATAAGAGTCCTTCAAAGGTTGGTTTCCAGAACAGTGCTTGTGGGAAGTGCTAAAACATCAAAATGTGAGGTGCAGTGGGAATCATTGAAGTTATTTGTGCGCCTTTGTAATGGGTGCTGTGATCCTGAACTTTCCTTTCGACTTTCAGTTTCTGGCCATGAAACCAATGGGTTTGTTTTGATCATAGTTTCATACTGCAAACTAAGATCTTATGTCAGGAATCAGCAGACCTGGTTAAACAGAGGGATGGCACACGACCAGGAAGACCCTCCCTGAAAGACAGCTACAAGCCCAAATCAATGGATCCCAGTGTCAAGAATTAAAGCCTCCAAACCTATTAATCCATAATAACTACCTATTTTTACAAGTGCACTTCTTATGGTTTTCCTATAGCAATAAAAACTGAAAGAACAAAACCACATGATCATTTCATTAGACGCTGAGAAAGCATTTGACAAAATTCAACACCCCTTCAGGATAAAAGTCCTGGAAAGAATAGGAATTCAAGGCCCATACCTGAACATAGTAAAAGCAATATACAGCAAACCACTTGCTAACATTAAACTAAAGGGAGAGAAACTTGAAGCAATCCCACTAAAATCAGGGACTAGACAAGGCTGCCCACTCTCTCCCTACTTATTCAATATAGTTCTTGAAGTTCTAGCCAGAGCAATCAGACAACAAAAGGAGGTCAAGGGGATACAGATCGGAAAAGAAGAAGTCAAAATATCACTATTTGCAGATGTTATGATAGTATATTTAAGTGATCCCAAAAGTTCCACCAGAGAACTACTAAAGGTTCAGCAAAGTGGCTGGGTATAAAAATTAACTCAAAAAATCAGTTGCCTTTCTCTATACAAAAGAGAAACAAGCCGAGAAAGAAATTAGGGAAATGACACCCTTCATAAAAGACCCAAATAATATAAAGTACCTCGGTGTGACTTTAACCAAGCAAGTAAAAGATCTGTACAATAAGAACTTCAAGACACTGAAGAAGGAAATTGAAGAAGACCTCAGAAGATGGAAAGATGTCCCATGCTCATGGATTCGCAGAATTAATATAGTAAAAATGGCAATTTTACCAAAAGCAATCTACAGATTCAATGCAATCCCCATCAAAATACCAATCCAATTCTTCAAAGAGTTAGACAGAACAATTTGCAAATTCATCTGGAATAACAAAAAACCCAGGTTAGCTAAAGCTATCCTCAACAATAAAAGGACTTCAGGGGGAATCACTATCCCTGAACTCAAGCAGTATTACAGAGCAATAGTGATAAAAACTGCATGGTATTGGTACAGAGACAGACAGATAGACCAATGGAATAGAATTGAAGACCCAGAAATGAACCCACACACCTATGGTCACTTGATTTTTGACAAAGGAGCCAAAACCATCCAATGGAAAAAAGATAGCATTTTCAGCAAATGGTGCTGGTTCAACTGGAGGTCAACATGTAGAAGAATGCAGATCGATCCATGCTTATCACCCTGTACAAAGCTTAAGTCCAAGTGGATCAAGGACCTCCACATCAAACCAGACACACTCAAACTAATAGAAGAAAAACTAGGGAAGCATCTGGAACACATGGGCACTGGAAAAAATTTCCTGAACAAAACACCAATGGCTTACGCTCTAAGATCAAGAATCGACAAATGGGATCTCATAAAACTGCAAAGCTTCTGTAAGGCAAAGGACACTGTGGTTAGGACAAAACGGCAACCAACAGATTGGGAAAAGATCTTTACCAATCCTACAACACATAGAAGCCTTATATCCAAAATATACAAAGAACTCAAGAAGTTAGACCGCAGGGAAACAAATAACCCTATCAAAAATGGGGTTCAGAGCTAAACAAAGAAATCACAGCTGAGGAATGCCGAATGGCTGAGAAACACCTAAAGAAATGTTCAACAACTTTAGTCATAAGGGAAATGCAAATCAAAACAACCCTGAGATTTCACCTCACACCAGTGAGAATGGCTAAGATCAAAAACTCAGGGGACAGCAGATGCTGGCTAGGATGTGGAGAAAGAGGAACACTCCTCCATTGTTGGTGGGATTGCAGACTGGTAAAACCATTCTGGAAATCAGTCTGGAGGTTCCTCAGAAAATTGGACATTGAACTGCCTGAGGATCCAGCTATACATCTCTTGGGCATATACCCAAAAGATGCCCCAACATATAAAAAAGATACGTGCTCCACTATGTTCATTGCAGCCTTATTTATAATAGCCAGAAGCTGGAAAGAACCCAGATGCCCTTCAACAGAGGAATGGACACAGAAAATGTGGTACATCTACACAATGGAATATTACTCAGCTATCAAAAACAACGACTTCATGAAATTCGTAGGCAAATGGTTGGAACTGGAAAATATCATCCTGAGTGAGCTAACCTAATCACAGAAAGACATACATGGTATGCACTCATTGATAAGTGGCTATTAGCCCAAATGCTTGAATTACCCTAGATGCCTAGATCAAATGAAACTCAAGACAGATGATCAAAATGTGAATGCTTCACTCCTTCTTTAAAAGGGGAACAAGAATACTCTTGGCAGGGAAGAGAGAGGCAAAGATTAAAACAGAGACTTAAGGAACACCCATTCAAAGCCTGCCCCACATGTGGCCCATACATATACAGCCACCCAGTTAGACAAGATGGATGAAGCAAAGAAGTGCAGACTGACAGGAGCCGGATATAGATCGCTCCTGAGAGACACAGCCAGAATACAGCAAATACAGAGGCGAATGCCAGCAGCAAACCACGGAACTGAGAATAGGACCCCCGTTGAAGGAATCAGAGAAAGAACTGGAAGAGCTTGAAGGGGCTCAAGACCCCATATGTACAACAATGCCAAGCAACCAGAGCTTCCAGTGACTAAGCCACTACCTAAAGACTATACATGGCCTGACCCTGGACTCTGACCTCATAGGTAGCAATGAATATCCTAGTAAGAGCACCAGTGGAAGGGGAAGCCCTGGGTCCTGCTAAGACTGAACCCCCAGTGAACTAGACTGGTGGGGGGAGGGCGGCAATGGGGGGAGGGTTGGGAGGGGAACACCCGTAAGGAAGGGGAGGGGGGGAGGGGGATGTTTGCCCGGATACCAGGAAAGGGAATAACACTTGAAATGTATATAAGTTAATTAAAAAAAAAACAGCTGAAAAAAATGACTAAATAATAGTCATTTAAAATAACACATTTATTAACAATTAATCAGTATTTTATAGATAATAAACCCCAGGAGGTTCAGCTAGATCATCTGTGTGAGTTTTACAAGGTAAGGACGTATCAAATAGGCTTAACATGTTATCCAAAGATATGAGGGAAATATCACTTCTGGAACCTTAAGTATCCCTAGCAGAACTCAGTGCCATGCTGTTGCTTGAGTGTACCATTTTCTTTACTGACTCTCAGTTTGATTCTCAGCTTCCACAGGCTGCCAACCATTTTCAAAACTACTTAGACAACATTGAATTTTTTCTCATGTTTACAATCTTTCTGACTTGTCATCCAATAATCTACAGGGAGAGGTTTCTGCTTTTAACATGATTGCCTTATCTTGTTAATGTCTCTAATGACAACCTCTTGTAACCAACTGAAATCTATTCACATTAACTACATATAGGCAATTTAGATATGTAAACAGCTCTAAAATATTTACCCTTGAAATATAATACAAGATTCAAAACACCACTTTTCAACAAAATCCTGATTTTATCACCAAAAACTATTAAATGGACATGTAATTATGGCTATACTATTTTGACCATAAACCACATGCTGTATATACACTAATCTCTGTGACCTACCTCGAAATTTAGAATATTGAGTGACTGCTTGTAATGTAAGAACACTTAGATATGATTGATAATCTCAAAAGAAATACATAGAATTCACTCCCAATGTACAGAAATGGCAAAAAAAAATGGAATCTAGAGATGATCTCACCCAACTGAATTAGGCAACATACCAATTTTGAATTTCTCACTATAAAGGAAGCAAATAAATAATTATATTGTAAATTAAAATACATTATCTGAAAAAAAGAAGGAATCCTGAGGAAATGCTCGGATGGTCTCTTAAAGGCAGCGTGACAAACAGTTTTAGATGACAATACCATGAGGCTTTGGTACTGTTAGGATATGATATATACATTAACATCTAGAAATACTGATGGATACTTTGTCACTGATAATTTGCTGACAAAGTGATCATGCAAAGTTATTTTCTCTATTTTCACCTAAGATGTAAAGAGTTTCAACTTTTTTTTTTCTAGATTTGTACCATATGAATCTAAATCAGGTCCAGAAAGGAAGAAAGTTTTAGCAAGGTTTAAAAGAAGACTGCCATCAAATTGACACAGCTGACATGGATTACCATTTTTAAATCTCTATGGCTTTCATGGAAATTGGCTAGTGAGTAGACGAGAAGTTATCAAATAAATTGTCTAATTTACATGTATGTGTGCACAATCATGTTAATACAAACACATATAACTTTATAAGATGCATACACATCTGTATAATATGCATGTGTGATTGTTTGCATATGCTTGGTCCAGGGAATGGCACTATTAGAAGATGTGACCTTGTTAGGGGAAGTGTGTCACTGTGGGGGTGGGCTTGGAGATCTTCTTCCTAGCTGCCTGTAGATGCTCCTCTCTCTGTTCCTGGCCTTGGGTGAAGATGGAGAGCTCAGATCCTCCTGTACCATTCCTGCATGGATGCTGCCATGTTCTTGCCTTGATAATGAACTGAACCTCTGAACCTTTTAGTCAGCCCCAATTAAATGTTGTCCTTTATAAAACTTGCATTGATCATGGTGTCTGTCCACAGCAATAAATCCCTAGCAAATATAAAATAACAACCAAATATATTTAACTTTGAATATAGCTATTGCCAGCAAGCCCCGGCATTGGTCTTCTTTCTCCTGTTGGTTCTTTTTGAGGTAGTGGAAGGGGAAGAGTGTCAGCAGTGTGTAGGACTTTGTCTTATGAGAAAAGGGGGTAAGACTTTTTTCTTATAAGATAAGGGAGTGAAACTTTGTCTTATGAGATATTTAGGGTTGCTGCACAATAATAAGTCTACTTATCTACGTCTAAGTTACTATGTTACTGTAGCTGATTTACTTATTTATACCTAAATCATTATGCTCTGATACTGTAATTGACCTGCATCCTGTGTTCCTCTGAGACAGAAATTGCAGTCTCTGGCATTGAGCTCCTCATTCTCAAACAGCAGGAAATAAAGTAGAAGACTAATTGCTAGACCCTTTTTCCTTTTGTTCCTATGACTCTTGCTTGTCAGGCTAGAGGGAAATTTGAGCAATAAACTTCTATTGAACCAAGGGAAGTGAATAGCGATTGCAGAAGGAACAATTTTACATAGGCAAATATGCATAAATGTATATAATTTCATATAAAATTCATAAAGGAACATTTATACATTTCCACACAACTAGTTGGGCCCACCTTATATGCATTCTCACAATTACATTCTTACACATACACATGCATACATTCTCACAATTACATACTTAAACACACATCCATACTTACATATACATATGAAGAAAAAGACCAAGTACCAGTGCAGAAAGAACTCACTCAATCTAAATGAAAGATGAGATTCAATATTTATTGCATAGAGAAAAAATAGCTTCTACCCTTTAAATACTAAATGAATTACACCCAAGTTTGTTGTCGTCTCCGTCTCTGTCCCGCAGAAAGGAGTGACACCACGACGTTCTTCTCAAAGCAGTTTATACAAGGACCTTTCTTTCTGCATGCAAGCAGCAATCTCTTTTCTTCCCTTCCACCCCCAGCCCCCAAGCACACTCCCTTATATCCTCCCTCAACTCTGCCTCCTCAGTCCAGACTGCATAATCTCAGTTCATAGGCCTGATCTTGAGTCATGGTGCACCTGCGCAGCTCTCACAATGGACGTGGCTAGTTTCAGGTGTGTGAGGAAGTCAGGTGCTAGTTATGAGACTTAACTGCAGTCCTGGGCGCCATCTTGGGACTGCCACCACACCTGCTCCCCACATCCTTTGTGACTGTATAGCTCAGAATGACTGCCTACAGTTTGTAAAAGAAAAGACTTGTTCCTTTTAATAAGACAAAACCTACGTTGCTATTGAGAAATGACCTGTTCTGTCCCATGGTAAGGAAAAACCTGCTTGCTCTTTTGCTCTCTCCAGCTTCTTCTTTTTTCCTCCTTCCCTCTGCATTCTACACATTGCTTTCTTAGTATTTTAAGTTACCTATAGTCTCTAAGTTATTCCACTCTGCGTTCTTCTCAACCCAGATCTTTTTAGTTCAGTTCTCCTTAACTCAATTCAGCTGAGTTCTCTTTCACTCAGTCCTGACTCATCAGCTCAGTCCCTTCCAGCTCAATCCACTCCAACTCTGTCTTCTCCAGCTCTGTCCTGCTCACTTCTTCTTTGTCCTCAGCACTTAAATATCTTTCAGAATACATGATCACATGTTATAAGTTCATCACAAGTTCACATGAAAAATCAAATCATACATTGAAATAGAAGTTTACAACAGAGAATGTTTATATGCATATCATTAGGAGCAATTATCTGGCTAAATATCTACCACCTGTCACAGCTCCACAGGTTCACTGAAGGTTTAAAACCATAACTAAGTTATTAGTGAAGCTTTGTACAGAAAAACACAGTCAATATTTCATCCTCTGTCCTAGCACCTATAATAAATCATTATTTCCCTTTTTATGACCTTTGGTTAATTGTTTTACAATCTCTTGGAATGTGCTCTGAGTAGGAGAAAGTCTGTTTACCATCTAAGAGCAATTAACTGGTGACTAACAGAGTTTTCACTGTAGTTTTGACTATGAGAAAAAGACTTAATAGCAGTCCCACTATAAAAGAGCTTAATAATCACTTATACAATTTTAGGAATTCTAATGGGATCATCATTCAGTCATCTATTTGTCTATATAGGATCACTACGAGACAGTACATCTTTGTAGATCTGCAGAGATCTGCTCTAAAGTGTTGTGGTATTACTTAATGATTGTTATATATGTCTAATAATAATATCAGGAAAAGCATTTTAATAGCAGGAATCTTTCCTAAGATGAATCTCTTACACCCTTGCTTAAAAAGGGCAAAATAGTCACAGATCTTATAATCCGAGGCTGGCAATCTCATGATGATCACCTGCTAGCTAGTTACTAGCTTGTCCCGTTGTGGCTCCCAACAAGCTATGTTTGAATTTTTAAAGAAAACATTTCTTGTAAAACTTAGAAATGTTAACAATGTATTAACAGCATAATTATACCAGGGCAAAAATGAACTATTGTATATGTAATAAACTTCAGCAAGTTGGTTGAATCCATAAAATAACTACCACCTGTACATCCATGATTTGTCCTATATGGTGAACTATAAAATATTTACAGAATCTACTATAATGAGAGATAAGGGAAGGGAAGGTTAAGAGGAATAAGAGAGTAGAGGAGGGGAAAGTAAGAAGCCAGAGGAGCTGGAAAGAGAAGGTGAGATAGGGAAAAGATAGGAAAGGGGTGGAGGAAAGATGAAAGGTACCAAGGGTAGAAGAGAGGAAAGTTTTTCATTGATATACAATAAAGAAACATATTTCCCTCAAAATATTCAGTATATTACTATATGCCTGTTAAAAATGTTTTTCATTATAATAACTTTACACTGTCAAAAGTATCAAAATGTACAAACACTTCAGAAACATGTCATAATATTACAAAATATCATGTACTGAAATAATTTGTATGCAGGATCTTAAAACATACCATTATTTTAGTTAACTTTGATATCACGTTTTTATATTTTACTTTTTCAATATCATATGGATGATATATGGCACACACAAACCCATATCGAGAGAGAGAGAGAGAGAGAGAGAGAGAGAGAGAACATATACATAATTACAAAATTCACACAAGCAAGAGGATGACAGTTGTTGCAGCTAGCATTCAAAGAGGTTGGCACCCTGAATAATCTTTCCAGTGGTATAATTTTGAACTAATTATGTAATAAAAATAATTTAAATAATAAATTGTATAACTAATTTCATAGCTGTAAAGAGTATTAGTAATATGCATGATTTGTGTTTCAGTTGATAAAATATTGCAGAAATAAATAAACTACTTCATAACAGGTTAAAGTACTACATTTTGCTGTGTCAAAATTTGCCAGTGACATTATATAAAAACATTTGGTCAAAAACAAGTTGTTTCCCATAAATTTTACTTGAAATTATTTTAAACATGAAAGTTAATGTGCTATTTTTTATGAAATATAGAATTTCAAATATCTTAAGGTTACTTGGATTTTTTGTCCTCTTAGAAATATGTTTTGGCATTAAACTAAATGGAGAGAAACTTGAAGCAATCCCACTAAAATCAGGGACTAGACAAGGCTGCCCACTCTCTCCCTACTTATTCAATATAGTTCTTGAAGTTCTAGCCAGAGCAATCAGACAACAAAAGGAGGTCAAGGGGATACAGATCGGAAAAGAAGAGGTCAAAATATCACTATTTGCAGATGATATGATAGTATATTTAAGTGATCCCAAAAGTTCCACCAGAGAACTACTAAAGCTGATAAACAACTTCAGCAAAGTGGCTGGGTATAAAATTAACTCAAATAAATCAGTTGCCTTCCTCTATACAAAAGAGAAACAAGCCGAGAAAGAAATTAGGGAAACGACACACTTCATAATAGACCCAAATAATATAAAGTACCTCGGTGTGACATTAACCAAGCAAGTAAAAGGTCTGTACAATAAGAACTTCAAGACACTGAAGAAGGAAATTGAAGAAGACCTCAGAAGATGGAAAGATCTCCCATGCTCATGGATTGGCAGGATTAATATAGTAAAAATGGCCATTTTACCAAAAGCAATCTACAGATTCAATGCAATCCCCATCAAAATACCAATCCAATTCTTCAAAGAGTTAGACAGAAAAATTTGCAAATTCATCTGGAATAACAAAAAACCCAGGATAGCTAAAGCTATCCTCAACAATAAAAGGACTTCAGGGGGAATCACTATCCCTGAACTCAAGCAGTATTACAGAGCAATAGCGATAAAAACTGCATGGTATTGGTACAGAGACAGACAGATAGACCAATGGAATAGAATTGAAGACCCAGAAATGAACCCACACACCTATGGTCACTTGATTTTTGACAAAGGAGCCAAAACCATCCAATGGAAAAAAGATAGCATTTTCAGCAAATGGTGCTGGTTCAACTGGAGGTCAACATGTAGAAGAATGCAGATCGATCCATGCTTATCACCCTGTACAAAGCTTAAGTCCAAGTGGACCAAGGACCTCCACATCAAACCAGACACACTCAAACTAATAGAAGAAAAACTAGGGAAGCATCTGGAACACATGGGCACTGGAAAAAATTTCCTGAACAAAACACCAATGGCTTACGCTCTAAGATCAAGAATCGACAAACGGGATCTCATAAAACTGCAAAGCTTCTGTAAGGCAAAGGACACTGTGGTTAGGACAAAACGGCAACCAACAGATTGGGAAAAGATCTTTACCAATCCTACAACAGATAGAGGCCTTATATCCAAAATATACAAAGAACTCAAGAAGTTAGACCGCAGGGAAACAAATAACCCTATTAAAAACTGGGGCTCAGAGCTAAACAAAGAATTCACAGCTGAGGAATGCCGAATGGCTGAGAAACACCTAAAGAAATGTTCAACAACTTTAGTCATAAGGGAAATGCAAATCAAAACAACCCTGAGATTTCACCTCACACCAGTGAGAATGGCTAAGATCAAAAACTCAGGGGACAGCAGATGCTGGCTAGGATGTGGAGAAAGAGGAACACTCCTCCATTGTTGGTGGGATTGCAAACTGGTACAACCATTCTGGATATCAGTCTGGAGGATCCTCAGAAAATTGGACATTGAACTGCCTGAGGATCCAGCTATACCTCTCTTGGGCATATACCCAAAAGATGCCCCAACATATAAAAAAGACACATGCTCCACTATGTTCATTGCAGCCTTATTTATAATAGCCAGAAGCTGGAAAGAACCCAGATGCCCTTCAACAGAGGAATGGATACAGAAAATGTGGTACATCTACACAATGGAATATTACTCAGCTATCAAAAACAACGACTTTATGAAATTCGTAGGCAAATGGTTGGAACTGGAAAACATCATCCTGAGTGAGCTAACCCAATCACAGAAAGACATACATGGTATGCACTCATTGATAAGTGGCTATTAGCCCAAATGCTTGAATTACCCTAGATGCCTAGAACAAATGAAACTCAAGACGGATGATCAAAGCGTGAATGCTTCACTCCTTCTTTAAAAGGGGAACAAGAATACCCTTGGCAGGGAAGAGAGAGGCAAAGATTAAAACAGAGACTGAAGGAACACCCATTCAGAGCCTGCCCCACATGTGGCCCATACATATACAGCCACCCAATTAGACAAGATGGATGAAGCAAAGAAGTGCAGACGGACAGGAGCCGGATGTAGATCGCTCCTGAGAGACACAACCAGAATACAGCAAATACAGAGGCAAATGCCAGCAGCATACCACTGAACTGAGAATAGAACCCCTGTTGAAGGAATCAGAGAAAGAACTGGAAGAGCTTGAAGGGGCTCGAGACCCCATATGTACAACAATGCCAAGCAACCAGAGCTTCCAGGGACTAAGCCACTAACTAAAGACTATACATGGACTGACCCTGGACTCTGACCTCATAGGTAGCAATGAATATCCTAGTAAGAGCACCAGTGGAAGGGGAAGCCCTGGGTCCTGCTAAGACTGAACCCCCAGTGAACTAGACTGGTGGGGGGAGGGCGGCAATGGGGGGAGGGTTGGGAAGGGAACACCCATAAGGAAGGGGAGGGGGGAGGGGGATGTTTGCCCGGATACCGGGAAAGGGAATAACACTAGAAATGTATATAAGAAATACTCAAGTTAATAAAAAAAATAGCACACTGCATAAACTGTGCCCCATTAGTTATGCAGACACTACAATAAGTTTCCCTTTTGATTATGAAGTTTCTGTGTTTTCACTATGACCACTAAGGCTTAAATATGTAATTTAATAAATTCTTAGCTTTATCTACTTGGTTTTCCTCTATGTTTAACATGCACTTATGTTTTTTAATGAGTAAAATTTTTAAAATCAATTTTATTAGTAAAAAACTTGCAAATTTAAAATATCACACACCAAAATTAGCCAGATCCAAAGTCTATAATCTGAATTACCTTCTATACAGTTGGGACAACCATTCCGAAGTTATGGGGCTTCACAATGGATTTTATGTTTTTTTCATTGAATATATTTTTATACATTTATGTTAGCATTCCTTCCAGACTCTGCCCAACAGTAACTTAGCTAAGGAAGAAGCAAAAGACCTCTATAAATAAAATGTAAGACACTGAAAAGTGTAATCAGACACTTCATGTTACATGTCACAAAATTAAACTTTCCAAAGGTGTTTATTGATATGCCTGGCAGATAGTGAATATTCCACAGGTGTTACCTTTCCATTGTTTTATTATTGTTAAAAAATGAAAGCCTAATGAACTATAAATAAGATCAATTGAAGGAACATCAAAAGCTGATGTGTCTTAACTGCCAATTTTTTGGGCCACTGGGTTTGAAAATAAGGACTAAATCATCCATACTTAACCTAAAAACAAAGTTATGCCTTTGTGGCCATTGTTCAATTGAGATACCCGAGTTTCACTTTATGATAGTAGATAATTTGACAACAATGTTTATACCATGAAAATACAAATAATGCATTAAAAGGTATTTCCAATTTTTGGTTGTTAATTACTAGTTATTTTTGAAGCTGAGAAAATAACAACATGGTTTTAAATTCAGATATTTAAATATGCAACCTCTAAGCAATCAAATGAGATTAATTCTCATGAGCCCTCTGTAATTAATTCATAAGGACAGTTCCCTGGGTGTTGGAGTAGCAATAGCAGTTCACAATCATTTTTAGTTTTCAGCATGTGAATAGATGGGAACAAATACAGCTTAAATATATACAAAATCCTTATTGTGTTACAGGCATATCACTGGGACAAAAAGGATTTCACATATTTTATTTAAATACAATGAAACACAAAAACTTAGTTTGTTTGTACATATAGTGCCAGAGATGTTGAAATGTTACTAGAACATAGGAATGACAATCGGGCTTACTATTGTTGATGCCGTGTTCCAAGCAAAATATATTTTAATTCAGGAAATGTTTAATTTCTTATAAATATTTATATTATTTCTTCATATGAATACTTATGGGTACATATTAGCATTTTCATCAAAAGACACAAGAAGTCATTTCACTAAAAGTTTCCAATTGAAAGCATACCAAAACTTACCTTAAGTGACTATGCTAGTGTACTTCCTGGGATGTATATGTCACCATCCCAAGTTTCTTCATAATAGACACCAAGACTGCCAGAAATAATATCAACAAATGCCAAGATGAAACACACTTTTCGGTGTAACAAAATTATCTAGTCAGCAGCCTTCAAGGAGATAGTAAATAAGTCAATGTGGTCATCAAATATAAATAAATATTTCCTTCAGTAGAGAACAAGATTTGAAAATGTATTCTGTATTAGGCATTTCAGAATTAAAAGCATCACTGAATTAATCAAGTAATTGTGCTTCTTGCCCTTGTTATTAAAATTAAGAACCTTCATATTTTATTTCAATGCAATACAAAATGTATAACTGAATCAAAATGTGGTGGGTCTGAATCCTAGCACTTGGGAGGTAGAAGCAAGAGCATCGAGGTCAAGGCCAACATCAAATAAACAGTAATTTTAATGCTAGGCTTGTTTGAATGAGAATCTATCAAGAAAAAATATCTAACTATAGTACTTTGCGCGAAAACTGAACCATTTGCCCAAAGAGAGTGAAGTACAAAATCCTATCTTTGAATAATTCTTGACAAACTGAAGCAGATTCAAAATAAATAATTATTTTCCTCAACTATATAACTATGTATTGTAAAATAATTCTAGAAATATTCTTCATACTTCTAATAAAAATTAAAGAAGGAAAACAAAAATTAACAAATACAGAAAAGCAGCATGTTTTTATAAAGTATAGATATATTTACAGAAAAATATGTAAGTTAAGGGGCTGCCTTTTCTTTTTGTTAATTGTTTATTCTTTTACTAATCATTCCATTCTTTTACATTTCAAGTAATATCCCACTCCCTGGTTAACACTCCACAAAACCCTGCATTCCACATGTGTCCCTCCACCCTTTCCTGCCTAGCTTTTGCCTCTATGAGGGTGCTTCCCTAACTCACCCACCTCCAGCCCCACCACTCCAGCATCCCTGGGGCATCAAACCTCCACAGGAACAATGTCCTCCCCTTCCACTGATGTCAAACAAGGCCGTCCTATGCTACATATGTATCTGAAGCCATGGATCCCTCCCTGTTCACTCCTTGGTTGGTGGTGTAGTTGCTAGGAGCACTGGGTGGTCCATTCAGCTGAGGTTGTTCTTATGGGGTGGCAATCTCATATAGCTCCTTCTGTCAGCTTCCCTTCTTGGGGCCATGAGATCAGTTTCTGATGGTTGACTACAACATCCACATTTGCGTTGGTCAGTTGTTGGCCAAACCACTCAGAGAGCATCCACACCAGGTTCCTGTCAGCAAGATCCTCTTGACAATAGTAAGAGTGTAGGGTTTGGTGTCTGCAGACAGGTTCGATCCCCAGCTGGAGGATTCCCTGATGGCCCTTTCTTCAATCCTGCTTCAATTTTTTTTGTCTGTTCTTCCTTTGGAGAGGAACATTTCTGGGTTAAGACATTTAAGATTGTTGGGTGGCCCCATCCTTCAATCAGGGGCCAAGCTAATCTACTAGAGGTGAGCTCTATAGGTTCTATCTCCACTTCTACAAACATTTCTGCTAAAGTCATCTCCTTTGGGTCCTGGGAGTCTATCCTTTCACGGATGTGTGGGACTCTTCAGTGGCTATCCCTAGTTCTCACCCCCCCGACTCCTACATATTTTTTTTCAATTTCCTCACCCTCTGTACCTCTCTCCTCTTCCTTCCAGGACTTGATACTACCCCCCTGATTTCTCCCCCCCTCTTTCCCTGGTCCCCCCTTCTCCCACCTCGCACTATCATCGCACTACCTCCTCAGTGCAGAACTGAAGCATACACACCATGACTTTCCTTCCTCCTAAGCGCCATATGATCTGTGGGTTGTATCATGGGTACTTTTAGCTTTTGGGCTAATATCCACTTATCAGTGAGGGCATACAATGTATGTTCTTTTGTGTCTGGGTTATTTCACTTAGGATAATATTTTTTAGTTCCATCTATTTGCCTAAGAATTTCATAAAGTCATTGCTTTTAATAGCTGAGTAGTATTCCACTGTGGAAATATACCACAGTTTCTGTTGAAGGGCATCTGGGTTCTTTCCAGCTTCTGGCTATTATAAATAATGCTGCTATGAACATAGTGGAGCATCTTGTGGTATATGCCCAGTAGTGGTATAGCAATGGAAAAGCATTCTTTCTTTGCATCCATGTCAGCATATGCTGTCACCTACATTATTTGGTCTTAGCCATTCTGAGTAGTGTCAGGTAGAATCTCAGCATCATTTTGATTTGCATTTCCCTTATGACTAAGGATGTTGAGCATTTTTAAGTGCTACTCACCCATTCGATGTCCCTTAGTTGATAATTCTCTGTTTAGCTCTCTCTCTGTACTGCATTTTTAAAATAAGTTTCTTTGGTTCTTTGGAGTTTAACTTCCTGAGTTCTTTGTATATGTTTTAGCCCTCTCTCAGATGTAGAGATGGTAAAGATCTTTTCCAATCTGAGATTTGCAGTTTTGTCCTTTGCCTTTCAGGAACTTTTCAATTTTATGAGGTCTCATTTGTCGATTGTTGATCTTAGAACATAAGCCATTAGTGTTTTTTTCAGGAAGTTTTCTCCTGTGCCAATATGTTCAAGGTTGTTCTCCACTTTCCCTTCTATTTGATTCAGCACATCTGGTTTTATGTGGAGGTCTATGGCAGAATCATCCCTCAATGAATAAAGATTTCAGGGTACCAATCACTCAGCAAAGAGTAGGCAGGACGTCTGGTCTGAGAGGAGAAGAGACAGAAAAAAGTGACAAGCTTTTGGACAGGGAGAACTTGGAGGAGGGTGTAGCAAACAAGAGGCCCCAGGTTTAGATGATGGATCCACTAGGATTCACCACAGGAGGATTTAACTTAGAATGGCTTACAAATTAGGATGATAGTGGTGCCATTATCAATAGTTGATACCTGTTGATTCCAAACTAAGATTGTGTGGTGTTTTCTTTCATGTGGTGATTCTGCTGGGTTCCATATAGAAAGGTATGGTCTCAAAGCATGGGTTTGTGAGAGGTGCACCTCAACTAGCCTTGTAAATTTGGATGTGTGGGGCTGGCATGGCAGCAACCCACCATGGGAACTTAGAAGGTCCAGTGGAGAGATTTCAGAGCTCTGGGTCAGAAAAGGCCACACTCACCGGCCTCCTGCTGATCATAGCATGGTGGCATTATTATTATTATTATTATTATTATTATTATTATTATTATTATTCACCATCATTATTATTTCGCCTAACATAGGTCCTTGAACCACTTAAACTTGAGCTTTGTACCAGGAGATTAGGATGGATCAATATGCATTCTTCTACAATTCTATAATAATATCTTTTTCCTTACCAATAATAGTCATTGATAATCAAATGATCAAAATAACATTTAAATATATAAAACAGCAAATAAAACTTTTATTAGCCTTCATGATGAAATTTAGTAAAACTTAATGCTACCTAACATACAAAACACTTTCCTCTCTTTTCACATTTTAGTATTGTAGATTTTATCTCAGAAACAATAAATCTAAGTCTTTAACAATCATTTTGTTACTATATGTCATTTATACTTAGACAATCATCTTATAAAAATTACAGAAAATTAGATTTACCAACTATGAGTTCATTGTAAAATATGTTTTGGGCTTAATTCCTAAGTTTCAAAGGCTATTCAGTGGAATGACTGTAGCTCAATAGAATGATGAAGTCAATTTTGAGAGATAATGCCATACCATACTATGCGTTGCACTTGAAAAGAATAATGAATCCAGGTAATATTGTTTAATTCTATTTTTGTGATTAAAATTCAAATTTTATTATACACTTTGTAGTGTGTGTGTGTGTGTGTGTGCGTGTGTGTGTGTGTAGTTGCCCTCTGGTCTGGAATGATCTCTTGTCTGTGGAGTTACTGGTGGTTGTAAGTTATAGATATACAGAACTGAACTTGAGTCTTCTGAGAAAGAACTAAGTTCTCTTATACACTCAGCCATTTTTCAGCCGGAATATTGAATTTTTCATGAGGATAGTGAGGTTTTCAGATAAAAACAAAATGTTTCTACCATTGAAACCTATCCTGTTAGGTTGCTGATAAATGGCAGAAGTTGTTTACTATTGGAAATAGCCAATAGCTGTAAACTATACAGTTGAAATGACTTCACCATTGTTCTGCCAGTCATTTAAAAATCATGCAGAAATGGTTGTTGAAGCAGTATTACATTTTATTCTTTTGAATGATGTCAATGTTTAATTTTCATTCATTTCAGTGAAGATATTCATACTAATTGACTAATTTTTTTTTAAAAAAATAAGGCCATTCAGAAAATGAACTTATTTTCAAAACAATTAGAAAATGAACTTATTTCAAAGCCATTTTAGATGAGAGACATCTTAAAGACTCAAAACTACTTTTTGTAATAGGGGATTTTAAAAAGAGATATGAAAGAATTCAGATTAAGACATTGTATATGGACAATATGCACAACTCTGTGTAACATGTACTTAAATGTAAACAGCATGATATAAGAGAAACTAAGAAGTGGGGCTAATCTTATCGCACTCAAAACACTTTTTGTTACAAACAGTAAAACCTAAAACATGTATAACTCTCTAATTTATATCCAAATTTAGTAATTTAGTAATATCACTTAGAAGTTAGTTGTAATTTCATAAAAGCATAAAAGACTACTACAAGTAGGAATGGTAACCCAGGGTATAATTTGATCAAGCATACTAAGTTTCCATTTTTATTTACTAAGTTGAGAGTCTTTAAAAGTGTCCGTGCACACTTTAGGCAAAACCTAAGAATGAATGTAGTAGTTCCATGTCTAACCTCTCATTCTTTATGTAAGTGAGTATAAAACAATGAAGACTTCATTGTAGCTGTTTTTTGGCTACTTTGTGGGTCCCTTTTTCTTATACCCTTCTCCAATGTTTTTCTTCAATCCTTTCAAACTTCTCACACTAGAGAGTAGAGAAGAAAGAATAGAGGAAAATGGGGGTAATGTTATGGTTAGACTACTTCCTGATGCTTAGCATCATCAAGATCTTTGGGGGCAAAATTTAATCTTTGCCTTAAGAATATCTATTTTTTTGTTTTTTCTCTAAGCATGATGAAATTCCACACTGTGACCAATAACGCCAACCAATGATTAAAAACCCAACCACCTCTTGGAACCATCACATTTATATGCTCTCTGAAATCTCACCAGAATGCCAAATATCACAAATCACAGAAACAGTCTGCTCTTGGCAAAATCATACCCCTGCTAGAGCATGAGACAAATCAGAATCAACTGCCGTGAAGTGTCTTAAATAGCCACATATCTCACAATTGAAATTAAAACAAAAACATATTCAACATTTCTCTCTGGTCCCATCTCATTTTCAAATTAATTTCCTTATCTACTTAAAAAATGTTGTTCTGTATTTGACCTCCCAGAGCATTTATCAGGTGAAGTGACATGTGTTTTCTTCCTGTGGTTTTTAACCACTTTAGAGAGAATTGTCCCAATGCTTTATCTCAAATACATTAACTTCATTGGTCTTTTAGCTTTGAAGAGCAGGTTCAGAGTTTTGTTAGTCTATACCCTTAGTAAATGAGACTCATGCTTCACAGTGTCCACTGCTCTGTAATGTGATGCATTACATGCATAAAATGATGAATTTCATCATCATATTATATTATTAACTTGTATCCTTATCAATTCGTAAGAAATCAGCCAAGTTTTTTTTTTTTCAGTTCCTCACCAGGATGGTATGTGAGAATGCTAAAAATAGGAGACAGGAATTTCTTCACTACCAGGCACTAGTGAAGGAACCCTCTTATGATCCAGTGGAGATAATATGAACTCGTATATCCATATGGCAACAGTAAGTTGTATCAACTCCTTCCCTCATAAATGAGGTATACCTCAGACTTCCAACTGGATTATATCCAAAGGGGGTTGGTGGAAATCATGGACTTTTATCAGGACCTAGCAAAAATGAGGCCATTCCCTATGTGTGACAATAGAGGCGACATGCAAAGCAATGGGGAGACACTTTAAGTCAAATAAGTATAGTGGGGGGAACTAGCAGCCAGAAAAAATTACCTTTCTTATCATATACAAAAAACTTCTTAGTGTTTCAACAGTGGCCAGGTGGTAATCCTAGACTGCCTTTGTATCCAAACTGATGATATGCAATTAACGATAATAATTATGTGCAAGTAATGATACATTAAATTTCAATGATTTATTCATTGCTGTTTATTATGTAAAATTAAATAATTTAGAAAAAAACCTAAAAGCTCTTTAAAACAAAGCTATCATTCTATACCAGTCAGTAATTGCCATAATGGGTATTTTTATCACAGAAATAAAATCTTACATTCAGATAAAATTTATATGAATATCAAACAATCATTGTGATAGTCCAACTTGGAAAACATTCAGAGTTTCTCTTTGTAGCCTGATTGTTCTGGAACTAGATCCATAAACCAGCCTGTACCTTATATTTGACTATTTCTGCATCTAAAGTGTTGGAATTTAGGGTGAGGTATTGATGCTCAGCTCATACTAGCTTTGAATAAAGAAGTAATTATTGCTCCACAAAAGGGCCTGAATAAATATTCTGCAGCTTACAGTCTACCAAGTAGAGCATTCTTATCAAAGGTCATGTATAAAGAGCAAAATATTGCAGGCTTTCATTAGTAGAATATTTTATGGATGATGTTTCAGTACTCTTGAGTGTAAACTACAAGAAAATTTCAGTTGCTCAATGAATTATATATGATACTAGGGTACAGTATTTCTACATATGCTATCTCACAGCCACTAAAATACTTAATAAATAATTGTAAGGGTGAATTTATTTGATCCAAATAAAAAATGGTAAAACAATGTTCTACAAAATGTGTACATCATATGTAAGACTATGTTCACTAATTTTATCTTTGTATTCTTTCTTATCTATAATTATACAAACATTTATCAAGTAACTCCTATACAAATGTATATTCTTGTGATTGTGACATCAGAAGACTAAGTCAAAATGATCTTTTCTATTTTATGGCTATTTGAATTTTGCTTCAGGTACAGTATAAATAATAATTTGAAAACACTATATAAACATTTTATTTTCCATGTTATCTCATAGCACATCTGCATGAATGGAAATTGATAAAGATATTAAAAGAAATTTCTTAGTTTATTATAGTTCTTTTTCTTAGGTGGGCTGTTCTATATTTGCTGTTTTTGCTCCCAAGTAAGTGCAGGTTCTTTCTCATCCTGCTCTCACCGATTTTAGCTCCTGAATATACTACTTGAAAACCTAATACATTTATTAAAAGCTGCAAGCTGGACAGGTTCTGAGATATTCTAACCCACTAAGGCTGCCTATTTCCCAGCCATGTGGTCCTTTCCTGTCAATCTTAGGCTTGTCCTGGCTTGCTCTGTTCCATGTGTGTCCTGGTGGAGACTTCTTTGGTGATCTGCTTCTGGTCACTATTCATGGTTCATCACCTGCCTCATGGTAACTTCTTTCTCCTCTTGGTCCCTCCATGTGTTTCTCCATAACTCACTTCCCCTCTCACTTCTCATTGGAAACGCCTGACCAGGTTCAGAATGCTGCCCTATCTCTTTTACCCAGCTAATCAGCTGATCAGGTCTTTACTAATAAATCAGAGATACCTGGGGAATATTCATTAGACAACATAATGCAGGAAATGGTTTGATAATCATGACAATGCCAATATACAGATTGTACCTGGATGCTTCAGTACAGAAATCAGCACCTGAATATTCCAACCATCAACCAGTGTTTCATCATGTTTTTTCTTATCTTTTCAGAATTCAAAATTGTTAATCTTACAGCAAGATGAAGGTCACTTAATCTTGAAGACACAGATTGAATATCTTTGTCTCTACTTCTGATAAACTCACAAGTTGAAAAATTGCTAATTTCCAACACAGGGATTCAGCCAGTTCCCCAGAACACTGATACAAAGCAGAAAAGACCCAGAAATGGAGATAAAGGCAGCTAATAAGAAATAGAAGCACAAGGGGTTGGGGATTTAGCTCAGTGGTAGAGTGCTTGCCTAGCAAGTGCAATGCCCTGGGTTCAGTCCCCAGCTCCTAAAAAAAAAAAAAAAAAAAAAAAAAAAAAAAAAAAAAAAAAAAACAGAAATAGAAGCACAAGACTCAAAAGGGTTATTTTTCACAAGCTGGATAATTTCTAAGTATCACAGAATGCCAAAAATTAAATTACCATTAATTAAAAAAAGACTCTGATTAATACATGCAAGCTGTCAGTGGTAACATCAGAGCAGGTTTATCTACAAATTGGAGCCAAATGAGCCCGGGCAATAGACTTTCTCTCAGTACAACTTAAAAGAGCTTAAGAATAAACCCTGATCAGTAGACCATTAAACCGAACAACAGAAGAAAAAGAGGCAATAATCTTTAGGTGATCACAATAAAAAAAAAAACTATAACAACTCAGTATTCATAATTGCTTGACCTAAGTATAAATAGAAAAGCACAACATCTCACGAAAAGAAAATCACTCAGCATAAAACTGGAAAATATAAAAATGAAAAAAAATAGCAGACATATTATTTCAACAATGGGAGCTCTATTGTACAACTTCAGGGAAATAAAAGATGAGGAAAGTTCAAAATAACACATTAAAAAGAAATAAAACCCAGAAATTACAGTCTAGATATTGCAAAGTCAAATCTTTATAATCCTAAAGAATTATGGGGAGAGTCTTTATTATAAGAAAAGGAGGTAAGAAATGAAGACAGTGGAGCTAGAGGAAGTGATTTTCAAGTAGGCAAAGGTTTGGTAGATTTGAGGTTTAAAAGGAGAGAAATGAGGAAATTAGGAAATTAATTTAGAAATTAATTCTAAATGTTATCTACTGGGAAGTTTAGTAAAGTCAAAGGAACATAATCTGTCTGTCTGTCTCTGTCTCTCTCTGTCTCTGTCTCTCTTTCTCAAACACACACACACAGACACACACACACACAAAACACACACACACACACACACACACAGACACACACACAAAACACACACACACACACACACACAAACACACACAGCTAATGATAAAAGTAAAATTATAGGAGTAGCCAAGGGTGGGAGGATTTAGACCAGACAGTAAACTAAGAGTAACTTCTAGATTCACATTAGATTTTTAGCAATCAAGAAGAAAATGGATATAAATTAAGTGTTGAGGAAATACTATTTCAAATCATAAGACTAGCAGACAAGCCAGGAAAAAGACTCCCAGACTAGCTAAGCTGGGAAAAAAATCCCAGAAGAACAAATGATACAAAGAAGATTCTGAGACCAGTCCATTTGCCTGCAGGGAGCAGAAAGGAGGCCCAGCTTGCTGAAAGCTGTGTACACTAACTGAGGCACATGAACAGGTTAACCTTCCACTTATAGAGTGCCTTCAGACATTGTAGTGTGTTCTAAATTTCTAACTTAATGTGCTGTCACCCATGCAGGGATGGACTTTGATGATGCAGGTGTACTTGAGTCATTTATCATACCTGTAAGTAACTTTTTACCCCCTTTCCTGTAAACACAGTAAAACTCATGGTTCATTGAGTTAGAGAAAATAAGTAAAAGGAAGACAATTTTGTGGAAATAAGAGTTCAAAACATATATACAAACATTACAACCCAAAATGTTAAGAGAATGCATTCTGCCCAGAACTACCATAAGCAAAAATTAACAGGAGAGATAACATATCAAACTTATTGCAACAAGTTTAAAAGGTAAAGTCATTTAGAATTTGTGTCTAATAATGAAAAACAGATGTTAAAAATAGCCAGAAAACTTTCAAGAAGGTAAAATTTATATAACATAATTCTTTTTTTTTATTTTTTATTTACATATGAAATGTTTTTCCCTTTCCTGGTTTTCCGGACATAAGCCCCCTTTACTATCCCTTGACCCATCTACTATAAGGGTGCTCCCCTCCCCATCCATACCCCTTCCCATCCACCATGGCATTCCGCTGCACTAGGGGTCCAACCTTAGCAGGACTAAGGGCTTCTCCTTCCATTGGTACCCAACAAAGCCATCCTCTGCTACATATGCAGTTGGAGCCATGGGTCAGTCCAAGTATAGTCTTTGGGTAGTACATTAGTCCCTGGGAGCTCTGGTAGGTTGGCGTTGTTGTTCTTGTGGGGTTCCAAGCCCCTTCAGCTCTTTCAATCCTTTCACTAATTCCTTCAACAGGGGTCCTGTCCTAGTTCACTGATTTGCTGCTAGCATTCCCATGTATTTGACATGCTTGGGCTGTGTGTCTCTGTAGACAAATATATCCAGTTCCTGTCAGCATTCCCTTCATAGCTTCATTAAACCTATCTAGTCTTGGTGACTATACACACACACACACACACACACACACACACACACACACACACACACACACATACACACACATACATATACATATGGGGCACATGTGGGCAGGCTCTGAATGGCTGGTCCTTCAGTCCCTACTCCAAACTCTGCCTCCATATCCCCTCCTATGAATATTTTTGTTCCTCGTTTTAAGAAAGAGTGAAGCATCTGCACTTTGGTTATCCTTCTTCTTGAGCTTCATGTGGTCTTTGGATTGTATCTTGGGTGATTAGAGCTTTTGGGCTAGTATCCACTTATCAGTAAGTGCATACCATGTATGTTTTTTTGTGATTGGGTTACCACAGTCAGAATGATATTTTCTAGTCCAATCCTATGAATTTTGCTTATGAATTTTGTGAAGTTAATGTTTTTGAAAGCTGAGTAGTACTCCATTGTGTGGATGTACCACATTTTCTGTATCTATTCCTCAGTTGAAGACATCTGGGTTCTTTCCAACTACTGGCTACTTTTCCAACAACTGGCTATTATAAATAAAGCTGTTATGAACATAGTGGACCATGTGTCTTTTTTGTATGTTTGAGCATCTTTTGTGTAGATGCCCAAGAGAGGTATATCTGTGTCCTCAGGTAATGTCCAATTTTCTGAAGAACCTCCAGACTAATTTCCAGACTGGTTATACCAGTTTGCAATCCCACCAACAATGGAGGAGTGTTCCTTTTTCTCCACATCCTCACCAGCATCTGTTGTCATCTGAGTTTTTTATCTTAGTCATTCTGAGTGGTGTGAGGTGCAATCTCAGGGTTGTTGTGATTTGCATTTCCCTGATGACTAAGGATGTTGAACATTTCTTTAGGTACTTCTCAGTCATTCAAAAGTCCTCAGCTGAAAATTCTGTTTATCTGTGTACCCCATTTTTTAAATAGGGATACTTGGCTCTCTGAAATCTAACTTCTTGAGTTCTTTGTATGTTTTGGATATTAGCACTCTATCAGATGTACGATTGGTAAAGGTCTTTTCCCTAATGACAGTGTCCTTTGCCTTACAGAAACTTTGCAGCTTTATGAGGTCCCATTTGTTGATTCTTGATCTTATAGCATAAGCGATTGGTGTTTTGTTCAGGAAATTTTCCCCAGTGCCAATGTGTTCAAGATTCTTCCCCACTTTTTCTTCTAATAGTTTGAGTGTTTCTGGATTGATGTGGAGGACCTTGATGCACTTGGACTTAACCTTTGTAGAGGGCAATAAAAATGGATCAATTTGCATTCTTCAATACGCTGACCTACAGTTGGACCAGCACCATTTGTTGAAAACGATATCTTTTTTTCATTGTAACGTTTTAGCTCCTTTGTCAAAGATCAACTGACCATAGGTGTGTGGGTTCATTTCTGGATCTTCAGTTCTATTCCACTGATTTACCTTCCTGTCTCTGTGTCAATACCATACAGTTTTTATTACTATTCCTGTGTAATACTGCTTGAGGTAAGGGATGATGATTTCCCCAGAATTTGTTTATTGTTGAGAATAGTTTTTGCTATCCTGGGTTTTTTGTTATTCCAAATGAATTTGCACATTGCTCTCTCCAACTCTATGAAGAATTGAATTGGAATTTTGATGGGGATTGTATTGAATTTGTAGATTGCTTTTGGAAAATATGGCAATTATTACTATATTAATCCTTCTAATCCATGAGAGGTCTATCCATCTTCTGAGACTGTCAATTTCATTCTTCAGAGACTTGAAGTTCTTGTGATACAGATCTTTCAATTGTTGGTTAGAGTCACATCAAGTTATTTTTATTGTTTGGGACTATTTTGAAGGTGTCATATCCCTATTTTATTTCTCAACCTGTTTATCCTTTGAGTAGAGGAAGGCTATTACTGATTTGTTTGACTTGGTTTTATACCCAGTCACTGTGCTAAAGTTTTTTATCAGGCCTTGTAATTCTCTGATGGAACTTTTGGGCTCACTTAAGTATACAACCACATCATGTGCAAATAGTGATATTCTTCCTTTCCAATTTTTATCCCTTTGACCTCTTTCATTGTCTGATTTCTCTGACTAGGACTTTCAGTACTACACTGAATAATTACGGAGAGAGTGGGCAGCCTTGTTTAGTCCCTGACTTTAGTGGGATCTTTTGAAATTTCTCTTGGTTTAGTTTAATCGTAGGTACTGGTTTGCTGTATGTTGCTTTTACTATGTTTAGGTATGGGTCTTGAATTCCTGATCTTTCCAGGACTTTTATCACGAAGGGGTGATGAATGTTGTCAAACTCTTTTTCAGCATCTAATTAAATCATCATCTATTTTTTGTTTGTTTGTTTTGTTTTTTTTTTTGTCTTATGTTGATCCATCCCTGCTTCCCCGGGATGAAGCCTACTTGCTGATGATGGATGATTGTATCTTTTATTCTTGTATTATATTTGCAAGAATTTTACTGAATATTTTTGCATAGACATTCTTAAGAGAAATTGGTCTGAAGTTCTCTTTCTTTCTTGGGTCCTGTTTGATTTAGGTATAAGCATAATCGTGGCTTCTTAGAAGGAATTCGTCAGTGCTCCATCTGTTTCTATTTTATGAAATAATTTGTACAGTATTAGTTTGAGTTTTTTATGTAGGTCTGATAGAATTCTGCATAAAACCCATATGGTCCTGGGATTTTCTTGGCTTAGAGACTTTTAATGACAGCTTCTATTTTTTTCAGGAGTTATGGGGTTGTTTAGATGGTTTATCTGTTCCTTATTTAAATTTGGTACCTGGTATCTGTCTAGAAAATCATCCATTTCCTCCAGACATTCGAGTTTTGTTGAATATAGGCTTTTGTAGTAGGATCTGATAATTTTTTGTATTTCCTCAGATCCTGTGGTTATGTCTACATTTTCATGTCTGATTTTGTTAATTTGGGTACACTCTCTGTGCTATATGGTTGGTCTGGCTAGCAATTATCTATCTTGTTATTTTTCTCATAGAACCAGCTCCTGGATTTGTTGATTCTTTGTATAGTCTTTTTTTCTTATTTTTCTACATGGTTGCTTTTGGCCCTGAGTTTGATTATTTCCTGCCTTCTACTTCTTTCCATCTTTTTGTTCTAGTGCTTTTAGGTGTCCTGTTAAGCTGCTAATCTATGCTCTCTCCTCTTTCTTTTTAGAGGCCTCTAAGGAGCTATTAGTTTTCCTCTTAGCCCTGATTTCCCTGTGTCCCATAAGTTTGGGAATGTTATGCCTTCAATATCATGAAATTCGAAAAAGTCTTTAATTTCTCTCTTTATTTCTTCCTTGACCAAGTTATCATTGAGTAGAGTGCTGTTCAACTTCCATGTATATGTGGGCTTTCTGTTGTTTTTGTTGTTATGGAAGACCAGCCTTAACACATGGTGATCTGAGAAGATACATGGAATAATTTCCATCTTCTTGCTTCTGTTGAGACCTGTTTTGTGACCAAGTATATGGTCAATTTTGGAGAAGGTACCATGGGGTTGCTGAGAAGAAGATATATTCTTTTGTTTCAGGATAAAATGTTCTATAAATATCTGTTAAGTTCATTTGGTTCATAACTTATGGTAGTTTTTCTATGTCTCTATTTAATTTCTGTTTCCATGATCTGTCCATTGATGAGAGTGGGGTGTTGAGATCTTCTACTCTTATTGTGTGAGGTGCAATGTGTGTTTTGAACTTTAGTAAGGTTTCTTTTATGAATGTAGGAGTCCTTGTGTTTGGAGCATAGGTGTTTAGGATTGAGAGTTCATCTTGGTGGATTTTTTCCTTTGATGAATAGGGAGTGTCCTTTCTTATCTTTTTTGATAACTTTTGGTTGAAAGTCAATTTTATTCAATATTAGAATGGATAATCTAGCTTGTTTCTTCAGACCACTTGCTTGAAAAGTTGTTTTCCAGGCTTTTACTCTGAGGTAGTGTCTATCTTTGTCTCTGAGTTGTGTTTTCTATATGCAGCAGAATTCTGGGTCCTCTTTATGTATTCATTCTGTTAGTCTATGTCTTTTTATTGGAGAATTGAGTCCATTGATATTGAGATATTAAGTAATAGTGATTTTTGTTCCTCTTATTTTTGTTGTTAGAGGTTTAATTTTGTCCGTGTTTCTCTCTTCTTTAGGTTTTGTTGCAAGGAGAATTACTTTCTTGCTTTTTCTAGGGTGTAGTTTCCCTCCTTGTGTTGGAGTTTTCCATCTACTATCCTTTGTAGGGCTGGATTTATTGAAAGAAATTGTGTCAATTTGGTTTTGTCATAGAGTATCTTGTTTTCTCCATCTACGTTAATTGAGAGTTTTGCTGGATATAGTAGCCTGGGCTGTCATTTGTGTTCTCTTGGGGTCTGAATGACATATGCCCAGAATCTTCTGGCTTTCATAGTCTCTGGTGGCAAATGTGTTGTTATTCTGATAGGTCTGCCTTTATGTGTTACTTGACCTTTTTCCCTGACTGCTTTTAATATTCTTTGTTTTGTGCGTTTGGTGTTTTGTCTATTATGTGAAGGGATGAATTTCTTTTCTGGTCCAATCTATTTGTAGTTCTAGGCTTCTTGTGTGTTTATGGGCATCTCTTTCTTTAGTTTAGGGTAGTTTTCTTCCATTATTTTGTTGACAGTATTTTCAGGCCCTTTAAATTGGGAGTCTTCACGCTCTTCTGTACCTATTATCCTTAGGTTTGATCTTCTCATTGTGTCCTGGATTTCTTGGATGTTTTGGGCTAGGAGCTTTTTGTGTTTTACATTACCTTTGATAAGTGTATTGATATTTTCTAGCGTACCTTTTGTCTCTGAGATTCTCTCTTCTATCTCTTGTATTCTGTTGGTAAAGCTTGCATCTGTGACTCCTGATCTCTTCCCTAGGTTTCTGCATCTCCAGAGTTGTCCCCCTTTGTGCTTTTATTATTGTTTCTATTTCCATTTTAAAATCCTGCATATTTTTGTTCAAATCCTTCACCTGTTTGGTTGTTTTCCTGTAATCTTAAAGGCATGTTTTGTTTCCTCTTTAAGGGCTTCTACATATTTACTTGTGTTATCCTGTATTTCTTTAAGGGAGTTACTTTTGTCTTTCTTAATTTCCATCATCATCATAAATGAGATTTTAAGTCAAAATCCTGCTTTTCCTGTGTGTTTGGATATCCAGTATTTGCTTTTGTGGGAGAACTGGGCTCTGATGATGCCAAGTAGTCTTGGTTTCTGTTGCTTAGATTCCTGTGCTTGCCTCTTTCCATTACATTTTCTCTGGTGTTAGCAGCTTGTCTTGCTGTCTCTGAGAGTGGCTTGACCCTCCTCTAGGCCTGTGTGTTAGCACTCCTGTACACCTGTTTTCTTTCAGCAGGATCCAGGAACAGAGAGCTGCTTCTGGGTTTGTGTGACCTGAAGCCACCAGACAGATTGCTTGGTGCAGAAGAGTTGGTCTGCCCTCTGCTCTCAGGTGTTTAAGCGCTCCTGGTGACTGGCTTTCAACTCTCAGTGCAGGCAGAAACTGGAAGGGTCCTGCCCCTCAGTGATCCTAAGTCCCTGTGCCCAGAGGGCACAGATGGCATTAGGCAGTTTCCTCTTGGGTCAGGAATGTGGGTCGAAACTACTTGTCTCCTCTGAGTTCTCAGGAGTGTCCAAACTTCGCAGGGTTTAGCTCTCAACACCACCACCACCAGCAGCAGCAGCACCACCACCACCACCCAGGATTTGGGTGCAGTAAGCTGTAGGACAGGTTCAGCTCAGTTCCAGGAGCAGGAAGAAACCAGGTTCCTGCAGCTGACTGTTCCAATATTCCTATATCCAGAGGCACTATGCAGTTTCTTCTCCTGCCAGGAATGTTTGCAGAAGTAGGCAGAAGTGGTGGTCTCTCTTGAGGTCTCAGTATTGGCTGCACTTCTTGGAGTTCAGCTCTCTCTGGACTGGTTTGGGTGCAGGGAGCAATGGCATCAGTTCAGTTCAGTTCTAGCCACAGCCAGAGACTGGAAGTGTCCTGTCCCAGATGACTTCTTACTTTGTGTGTCCTGAGGCCACCAGGCAGGATGCTTGGTGCAGAAGAGTTGGTCTTATCTCTGCTCTCAGGTATGTTGACCCTTCTGGTGGCTGGCTTTCAGCTTTTGGTGCAGCTAATCCTGTTTATGCTAATCTAAATTCTGCCTTATGGCTGGTTAGTTACCACCCCCCAACCCCTAACTCCAGCTTCTTCATCCCTGGCTGGCTGTAAAATCTCCCATGTCTGACTCCTTCCCAGAGGTCTTCTCTATGTCAGGAAAACACATCTTACTATTCTGTTTTTATAGTCTCTAGGGTTTATATTTTAACCAATCAGAAAGTACCTTAGACAAGCAAGGAGAAAAACTCATCTTCACACGGTGTACAAAAACAACACTCCAAAGTATCTCCCAACAAAGAAAAAAAATCTCATTATAGAAACTATACTGTCACAGTGTGTTCTTTATTTAAGCCTTTATACTGATTTGTTTGCAAATATTTATTGCAAAGACTTATTTGTCTGGCTTCTGCCTTGCATTACTATATCAATACGAGAATCTCAATGGGATTGCTCTTGGATTTCCTGTTACTGTCCTGTGTCATGGTGATTCACTTTTCTTTTTTTTTTTTCTTTCTTTTTTTTCTGGAGCTGGGGACCAAACCAAGGGCCTTGCACTTGCTAGGCAAGTGCTCTACTGCTGAGCTAAATCCCCAACCCCCATGGTGATTCACTGATGGGGTAAACATTGGAGTTGGTCAAATCAAAGGCCTGATTCTGTGCCTGAGAGGTATCTGACCTGGTCAGCTCAATCTCTCTTACTCTCATGTCCTTGGAGCTGGCTCACCAGGAACCCCTGCTACCATAGCTAGATCTGTCCTGCTGATTTTGATTAGGTGAAGTACAGGGCTTGCTCTACTGAGTGCTACAGCCAGAGAAGGACTTGCCTAGTTCTCCTACTCTCATGAAACCAGAGCTAGCACACTTTTCTGCTATAGAAAGCAAGGGATGAGGGAGGAAAGGAGTGCATGTCTCCCTCATCTGTATCACTGACCAGCAGAGAAGAGGCAGGGCCTGCTCTTCCACACTCACACCTTCATGGTTGACTAATGTACAGTCCTCACATCTAGGGTCAGCTGTACTATGTTGCCCAGGTTAGGTACAATGGTTAGGGACAAGGCAAGTTTTCTTGCTATTATGACCTTGGGGCCAGCTCTTCTGCCTGTCATTGGCAGCAAGGAGCAGGGTTCAACATTCCTTTGCCCATGTCACCACGTGTTAGGCAAGTTATGGAGCCAGTTCTCCCATACTCATACCCTCAAAACCAGCTCACCAATTCTGCTGCCAAAACAGTCAGATACACTGTGTTGCCCAGGTAAAGTGCAAGGCCCATTCTTTTGAGTGCTAAAGCATGGAAGGTATAGGGACAGCTCTCCTATCTTATGATCCCACGACAAGGTTTCCCACCTGTTGCTAGTAATGAGGGGGAAAGGTATTTCTCCCTTGTACATGTCAGTTCACAAAAGAAGAGTGTCAGGGCTGGGTCTCCCAACTTGTTATTAAACACAGGGTCTGGTTTACTCAAAAGTCCTGCAGTGCATGGGGCCCACTCTCTCAAGTACTGCAGGTCAACTCTCTTGCACCTAGGACCAGCTATACCACAATTGTCCAGTAAGAGGTGGGGCCAGTTCTGTATAACCCTTAGACATCAACAGGTTCCTATGCAGTAGTCCAGACATCGGCTTCAACTTTGGTGATATCAAGCCCCTGCTGCTGCAAGGGACATTGATGTAAGTATGGTCCAAATTGGTAGCACAGCCTAGGACTTCATCATAATCCCAGATACCATCACCAACCACTCACATCAGGCTGTTCCTCACTACCCTCCAGTCACTAGTTCCACCTCTGTTCATTGTGCCTACATCCTTCTGTTTCTCTTTCTCTTCCATTTTTCTACCACTTACTTGCTCCTCTTAGTGGAGACTGTGTCTCTGAGTGTCTGGAATTGTCTCAGGAGTGTTATGCCACTTGCATGAATTATAGCACTAAGCATGGGTAATTTGGGCCTCTGTGGCACCTGACCTGTGATTTGCTCAGGCAAACTCCCTGTCCAGGCCACATACCACATATCTTACTCCTTGTCCAGCCCACCAAAGTGGCTAGAGCATTTGAGAAACTTCTGTCCTGGGCTCATTCTCATGTAGGTGCTCAGTCCTACTCAAGTTTCTTCTAATCTCTTGCTTGTTCCAGAAAGAGTCTGCAGCAAACTGAGAGGAACTTTGTTTTGCCAGACAGAATTCAGAACAGGTTTTGTCTGTGTTTACTCTAGGATGATATCAGGAGGAAGTCTTGGCACAGGCTCTTCAACCTACTCCAACTGGAAGCTGTGGCCAAGGTCAGGATCAATATTTTCTTTTCCATGGGCCTCTAACCCAGTGTGACAGCTTAGTGAAAAGTTGGGGACTGCTACTGGAGTCCTGGAATTCAGAGGCACAGAGAGAGCTGTAGTTCTATTAAAGGTCAGTACTCCAGTGTTAGCAAACTCTTTATTGGATGTAAGAAGCAGGAAGTCCAACTCAACTATGACTCCTGCCTCAGGAATGGCAAAGGAAAAAGTCCTTATAGCCCCAGGCAAGTCAGTTATCTCTGACTATAGCTTACTCTCTGATACCTGAGGCTTCAGTCGGATCACACCCCTCCTAAACAAGCCTCCTTTCAACACTCAAGAGGCTCAAATGCTTTTCTCCCCTGGTCTCTTGGTGGAGACAGCTTATTTGGTGTCCAAGAGCCTGAAAACCCCTCTATTAAACAGCTAGCTTTTGAAAATGTCAACCCCTCTAGGGGGTTCTTCCTTCCAGACACTGAGCTCCCTAGGATCGGACCATGCCCAGTGGTCTCCCCACCAGTCCGACTAGAGCTACCCTGGCCAGAGCTCCAGGCTTTGTGTGTGATCCTAGGCAGGCCCAGGACAATGCAGTTCCTAGGACTTCCATCTGTTGAAATTCCCCACATGGGAATACAGACTGCACTCCAACAAGAGGAGCTGCTTGCTCAAATAGCAGCACTGTTTCGAGTCCAATGCCATCAGTCAAGAAAAATTGGAACTTCTACTACCCACTCCAGGACAGCTGAGGTATGTATTCTTCTACAATGTGATACCTTTCATAGGGTTTGGGATTTTGGATAACACAACATGTTGACCACTGAAAGACCCCACACAGAGAGACCCTTACTCAAGTCTTGGAAAATCGTGGACCCTAGACACAGAGAGATCATTTTGGATGTAATAAGCAAAGGCGAGGTTTATTACAGAGACCTATTACAGAGATCTCCGGGCTGACACATATCCCACGCAGGAGACAGAGGTGTCGACCCTGAGAGGCTGGGAGAAAGAGTATTTAAAGGCAGAGGCTGTGAGCCCCAGGGGATGGGGGGGGTGTCAAAGGGGAATGCACCGCAAGTTACAGGATTGTTTTATGGCTCTAGGAGATAAGGGGATGCCTTTGGAACAGAGCTACTAAATCAGGAGGGTTGGGTCCTCAGGTCCTCATTATTTTTAAAAGTTTGTCAGAATTGATGAAGCATCTGTATTTGAAACACCTCTGGTTAGGCTTGGGCCGCTGGTTTCCTGGAATGCTCTCTGTAGGATGCAATGGCTGGAAAGCACAAGTAGGGGCTTAAATAAACAACACCAGGGCAGAACAGAGAACAGTTACTCACACTGGGTGATAAGCAAAGTAGTTCTCTTGTATTCCTTTTCTTTATCTTTATGGCCTGCTACTCCTGGCCGCAGGGCTTAGCCCTGAGTTTGTGGCTTTTGGGGTTTACTCTTTTAATTTTATATTTTTAAACCTTAAATTCGTATAATTTTTCTTTCAACCACCATTATTGAAATTCCCAAAATAATTTGCAGGAACCCAAATTGAATTGTCTATTGGAATTATTTTGGGAATTTTAATAATGGTGGTCAACATGTTATCTTTTCCTTCTTTGTATCAACATATTATTTAACTTTCAGTCATTGATACTGTGTTGACTGGGGGTTTGCTTATTTCTTACATAACATTCCTGGGATACCTGATTGGCTTTTTACCTTTAATTTTCCAACTTTGAGCAATCACAGTGAATTCTGGTTTGTGAGAGAAAGGCAGTGCTTGGATACTTCCTGTGTCTTAGGAATGGTTAAAGAGAGCATGAAAAAGGTCAGAGAAGGCTTATAAAAGAGAAATCGAGAAAGAGAAAAGGCCGAGAGCTGGTATCAAAATTGGATCTCTACCTCCCCTTGGTTGTTCACTCTGCTTGCTCCTTCTTGGGCTCCCCTAGTAGTCCTTCTGTTGCTTACATATTTTGACCCTTGGGCATTTAATCGTTTAACCATCATTATTAAACAACAGGTAGATAATAAGGCAACAAAACCTATTCAGGTATATTATCATAGGCTAGCTATGGAGGATGACTTTGATGAGGGCCAAGCTCACCTACACATCTCCTCCCAGCCCATGCAAGGACCTTTATGTCTTTGAGACAAATGAGGCCAACATTCTTTTATGCCTGGTGTCCTGATGCCTTTGCTGAGACATCAACAAATTGTCACCCTTATGTGCAGAGCTGGACAGTCAATGATGGGTAAGAGATTGATCTACTCATGAATAAAGGGCCTAACACAGGAGGGCTGCTATTAGCTGTTGCCTTATCCCATGATGGACCCTTGCCACGAGATTCATGTGACAGATATCGCTCTAACCTAAGACAGATGCTGTTCTAGAGGGTCTCATTCCAGGACAGCATGGAATTATTTGATTTGATTATAAGGAAGGGGGGAGATGGTGGGAGCTATGCCCAAAACCCTCCATTATTGATGTTATAGTTAGAGTTAAGTATGACTGGGTTCATTAAGAGATCAGGACAATGGAAAATCCCCAGCCAGCTTCAGAAGGCTAATACCAATTTGGTGGTCAGAATGCCTAATGATATTACAAATGTGTGACCTTTCAGAGAAACACATCTGGTAGTTGGGTTGCCTAATGGTATGACAAACTTGTGACCTTTGTGAAAAATACATCTGACATCAGGTTGCCTAATGATATGACAATTGTGTGACATTTCTGAGAAAAAAAAAAACATCCTTTTGACATCAGCTGACAACAAGAGCACTGTCTCCTTGGCTTGTATAGATGTTTCCTGCTTTCCCCCTCCCTCTGTTACCCCTGCTATGGTATAAATTCAGCCTTGGGAAAAAATAAAATTGATTGCCTTGATCAGACTCTTGTATTGGCATCCTTCTTCTCGTCTCTTGTCTCCCATTTTCTCCAAGGTGGTCTCCAACCTCCGCTGACTGCCCTGCAGGCCAGGGCAGGCTGGTTCTTGGTCCAGGGCATATATATAGCAGAGGAGCCTGTTGACTGTCCCCAGTGGGACAAGATGTGCCTAATCCTGTAGGGCCTTGATGCCCCTGAAGGGGAATGCAGGGGTGTGTGAGCAGGGGATGATTGGGTGGGGGTGTGGTGGGAAGCACCCTCTCAAATGCAAAGAGGAGTGAGGGGTGAACAATTCTTGGAGGGAGACCAGAAAAGGAGGTAACATTTGGAATGTAAATAAAGAAAACAATTAAAAACCAAGTTTACAGAACTAAGCAGAGAGGTCTCAAAATGAAACACAATGGCTGATAAACTTTTATATATTTATATATTTTTAAATGTTTAATATCCTTAGTTATCAGGATAATTTAGCTATACCACTCTTTGGCATAAACCCAAATTGTTTTATATCCTACTGTAGACATATTAGTCATATTCATTGCAGCTCTAGTCATAATATTCAGGAAATATAAACAAACTGAGTGTTCATCAACTCATAAATGGGAAATAAAAGTATTGTATGTTTACACAATGGGATAGTTTTCTTAACAGAAAACTGAACTCATGAAATTTGCAGGTAAATAGATGGAGGTGGAAATATGTCTGATTGAGCTGATTAATACCCAGGAGATCAAACATCCTATGTTTGCATTAATATGTAAATACTAAGAAATTAGGATACTTATAGAGGATCGAATGCTAGTAAAGCATAGTGGGGGCTTGGATAGAACATGGCTAGTATTAAGGAGATATGCGGAACAGTGGGATAAGGATTAGGAGTGGGAATGGGAAAACAAGGTACAAAAAGAAGGATGGGGTGAAGTAACTAAACACCTGTAGAAATGATCATATGTGTATCTATTACTATTAATGCTTCATAAAAATATATGCATATACATGTATAAGAAGAGCCTAAATGGTCTTACAATGTAGCAGGATGGCAATGTCCCTACCTGACATCACAAACTAACACAGATTTTGCAATTGTTAGTCAGAAAGGTTGCACAAACTTCCTAATGGTATTAGCTCTTGGTAGCACTTAGAGTCTGAAGGTAAAATCTTCCTGAAGAAAAGATATCATGAAACATGGAGGCATCAAGCTGCATCAATGTGGAAAATCCATCCCCTGCTCATAGCATCCACAGTGATGCAAGGTACTATGTATTTTTTGGGGGAGGAAAATAACCATCAGTCTTATCCAGCTGTTAATATGGTAAGACAACAGTTTTGCTGGAAAACAAACCCTGATATCATGGAGTTAAATAAACCTTCTCCAGTTTTATTTAAGGCTAACTCTACAAATTGAAATTCATACCTGCCAATATTATGAGGACCAAGAATTAACAGATAGAATGGTCACAGACACTATGGGAGGATCTGCTACTATTCTGATAAATGGACCTAATATGAAACTGACTCCTGAAGACTTACTGTTACACCCATGGACAAATGCATCTCTCTACCTCATCAAAAAGCTTCTTTTTGTATTAGATTATATTTAACAAGATGATCCAGAGTTGCACAACATGCAGAGAACAAGAGTCCATTAATTCCAGGCCTAATGTAACATCCACATGGCATCACTCTTCCAAAGACTAATGAATCTTGTCAGGAGATACAACAGAAATATTGCACATACCAGAAGTTTTAGATGCCTAAAACTAGTGTTTTCCAGTCAAAGTACTTCGAATGTACATAGTACTTCACAGTAGTTGAGATAGCATTCACAGCTCTCAGAAAGGTCAAGATAGATGAAATACAGAATGAAGAGGTGAACTTTAAGTACCATTTAAAAGTTGAAGAACTATTGGCGTTCTAGAACTGCTAAGAAAGTAATAGAGACTGCCCAGGTACCAATAGTTGCTTCTAAACTCATGCATGTGCAGAATACTGAGTATAACTAGTGGATTTAATAAATCATAATTCATGAAGTTATGAAAGGAAACTGATGGGTAGATAGGGAAGAAATTGAAAGGGAAGACATGGAAGAGTAGATTTGATAAATATATGTTGTAATGGCTATTCCTGGTTGTTACTTTGACTATATCTGGAATGAACTTCAATCCAGAACTGGAAGGCTCACCTGTAATCTGATATGGATTGAGGCTAGAAGAAACAATTTTCTGACTTGGATCTTGGCACAGAGATCTTGAGCCATAGTGGCCATGAAAAACTTAGGCCCAGGCAAGGTAGTACACACATTAATCCCAGGAAATTTTGAGCCAATCAGATCTCTGAGATTCAGGTCAGCCTGGGATAAAGCAAGTCCCAGATCTAGGAATGGTGGTAGATACCTTTCCTCTGGGCCACTCCTTCTGTTGGAGATCTACATAAGGACATTGGAAGAAGGAAGATTCTCTCTTCTTGTCTGCTTGCATTTACTTGTCAGCACATCTGTTGGAACGTACAGAAGACCAGCTGAAACAACTAGTCTTTGGGTCTAAATAACTTTACATCCTTTGACTTCCCATCCAGAGTTGCCCGTGGTTGGATTAGTTGGATGATAGACTGGAAGTTATCACAACAAATTCCCTTAAAAAACAGAGATATTCCATAAGTTCTGTAACTATAGAGAATCCTGACTAATACAAAAATTACATATTTAGTTTAAATTCTCAACTATCAAAAAGAACAATAAATTTGTATGTAGCCATTAAAAAGCACACAAAAATCATCTCAATGATATATTAAAACTAAATATATTATATAGTTACCTTAAAAAATCCATTAAAAGTTCTGATTTTAAGCATCCAAAAAGAAAGAAAAAGGAAAAAAAAATCCATCCTTTCAAATTCATCATTAGTAAAGAATATTCTGAAATGAAGGAAAATATTTCTCTCAGAATCATCATTTTGTATTTACTGTGATACAGCTTCTCGTTTCATTTTTCAGTGTTAGGTAGACCTCACACTTGGGTACCATCCGATTGTCTCTGAGTTGACAGACAATACCAACAGGACTCATGAATAGGGTTTCCTGACAGGTCTGCAATCTTCCTGCAAGAACAAGAGAGGGCTGGGAAATGGCCTCTATGACTGACCAGACAAGGTGACTACTGGTAAATTTTCTATTGTGGTTATTGTTGCTAAAATTGTAGTCCCAGGTCTCATGAAAACACAACACAACACAGCTGGCACCAAGTCCCAATGTCAATGCTAACACAGCAATTATTGTTAATTCTGGCCACGACTTCTCTGTACAGCTGCTTTCATCAAGAAGCGCTGATCAGGAACATAAACGTGAAGCTTTCAAGAATGGAACTTGGTATCATTACCTCAATGCTTCCAGAAAAAACAACAGCATTTAGAAAATTCTGGTCCTTGAGCAAAATCTATCTGCAATTTGACCTAGCAAAAGCTTTTTCACTGATAGTCTAGGAAATATACTCCCAGCTGATAGGTTGACTGAAAGAGCAAATATCCCCTAAGCCTCTAGGCTTGCTTTTTTCCTGTCACATGGAAATAGTCCCAGGCAGACCAAAAGAAGAAACCCTACCAAGTCAAAGTATGGTAAATGAGGTTCATTCATCTTTTGTACCCAGAAGCAGAAAACCTCAAAAATCACAATAGAAAGACCACCCATTTGTTTCATCACATAAAAACCTACCCCAAACACCTTAGTTCTGAGCTGAATATTTGCCAAGATGTTAATCAGAGACACTTCAGGTACTAAAAAGGAGCAGCAGGTAACTGCTGAGAGCTAACACTACAGAGGAAATGCCCTCAAGGGCTCAGGGTTGCCCACCCATCCCATACCACCCACACCCAGACTATGTAAGAGCTCCTGGGAAAGTTTTTTTTCTTATGCTAATAAAGACATACCACCTACAGCACTAAAACTAAATCTAGCAGTGTTAGAGCAATAAAGCAAAGACCAGAAGCCTGAAGAATATCTCAATGCCTACACAGAAAGGAACGGAGCAGCAGCAACCCTTTGCCCTCACTTAGGTCTACAGAGAACCGGCTGCCTTAAACGACCAGGTTTACCCATATTAACAAGAATTCAGCAAAGCTTCCCCAAGACAGAGAAAAAAAAAAAAAAACTTGACCTTTCTGTCAAAAGGGAAAGAGAGGCCTCTTTCAGTCCTGGAGTTGAATGAGTTTAAAGATTGGCAATAAAGAATTTATTTATTTATTTATTTATTTATTTATTTATTTATTTATTTATTTATTTTTTATAAAGGGAAAAAGAAAAAGCATTAGAGGCGTGATGGGGACAAGCCTGCTATTTTATCGAACAGTCACACCCTTTCTCCAGCACACAGACACCCTTTTCTTGGTAGTCTTGTCTTGTCATCCAAAAGTTGTCTTTGTCTTTCATGATGTTGAGAGATAGAGTTTTAAATTAGCCCAAAAGTCAGCAACAGGACCTGATTCAGGAAGACAGATTGTTAAAAATGCAAGAGAACTACTTTGCTTATCACCCGGTATGAGTAACTGTTCTGCCCCTGTGATGTTTGTTTAAGACCTCATTGTGCCTTCCTGCCATTTTGTCCTGCAGAAAGCATTCCAGGAACCAGCTGGCCCAAGTCTAACTACATGTGTTTCAAATGCAGATGCTTCATCAACTCTGACAAACTTTTACTGTTACAGGACAAGAGATAAAAATATAAAAATAATGAGGACCTGAGGACCCAACCCTCCTGATTTAGTAGCTCTGTTCCAGGAACCAGGGGGCCATAAAACCTTTTGGCGTCCCCTTATCTCCTGGAGCCATAAAACAATCCTGTAACTTGTGGTATCTTTGACATTCCCCTTTGCCATCCCCTCAACCCCTGGGGCTCACAGCCTCTTCCTTTAAATACTCTTTCTCCCAGCCTCTCCACTGCCCCTGCGTGGGATATGAGTCTTGACCCCAGTGCACTGGTTCCTATCCATAAACCTCATGTGATTACAGCAAGGATGGTCTTGTTTGAGTTCTTGGGGGGGGGGGCAGTCGCGTCATCCCAAGACTTGAGTGAGGGTCTCCCAGCTCTGGGGATCATTCAATGTCTGCTAGGACTGCGCCACCAAAGAATACCATGTGCTTCCTGCAAGGTGGGTCTTCAATTTGGATCGTAAATTTCGAAAGTTTTTCCACATCTCCTTTCAGAACTCGTCCTAAGTAAAGCTGTTTAAGCTCTCGTTCCAACCTCAATGGCAGGCCAGAATACATGGTAGAACCTCCAGAAAGCACAATGTGCTTGTAAAATTCAGATCTGGTATCAATGTCAGCTGCCTGGATTGTGTTAAAAAGCAATTCAGCAACACCAACCCCCTCAACATTGATCAAATGAGGCTGAAATAAAGCTTCTGGTGCTTCAAATTTTTCTCCTCCAACCTTAATAATATGTCCATCTGGAAAAGTATATGACTCAACTAGCACTGTTGTGTCTAAGGCCAGCTTCTGCTCTTGCTCAATATTGTAACCCACATAACAAAGTTTTTCTTTAATCATGAGAACTGTCTCAGTCAGCAGAATGGTTGAAGGCATATCCTCGCAACAGCAGCAGCTTGATAAGATACCTGGTAATATCCCTCCCAGCAATATCCAGCCTCCTTTTAAGGTGAGGGAGGGAACAGCCTTTATATACTGGGCAAATGTGAGTGACACCATCTCCAGAGTCCATTACCACACCAGTCAGTAACCTTGAGCATAAAAAGTCAGATCTGCTTGGATGGCTACATATACACCAGAAAACTGGTTAAGTTTCACAATCTTCTCTCTGTTATTGGTTGGATTCATGGGAGGTTCTATAAGTACAATTTTGCAGTTTCTGGTGTCTATATTGAGTTTCTCTGGTCCAAATGTGTAGTCCCACATGTGCTTCATGTCATCCCAGTTCCGCCCGATGCCATTCTCCATCGGGTAGTTCATTTCCAACATGGAGCACAGCTCACTTGCCTCATCGCCAACCATGAGATCCTTGATTTCAATGTTTCCCACTTTGGTGGTTGATCTGATAATAGGTCTTCCAACCAAAGGTGGGAAGATGTGTTCTGGAAAGTTAGAGCCTGCATATCCACACTTCACAAACCCAGTGCCATTGTCGCACACCACCACCTTCCTGCCCTGGCTGTCCATGGTTCGATTATATAAAATCAGCAGCAAAAGGAAGTTTGTCTTAATAATGCAGCTTCTGTGATATTAAGTATTTTTGCCTGTTTTACCTCAATTTGAACAAATAGGAGAAGTCTGTGTGCATGCTGGACATGCTCAGTACACATTATAGCCCACCGGTGCCAACTGCTTGGTGTTGGGTGTGAGACTCAGAGTCACAGACCTCCTAAGCACACCTAAATCATGCTGTCAAATTCTCCAGTCCTGGGAGTCCTGGGCCCATTACAGGACACATGCTGTATATAGGACTGGTATCAAGGACTACTAAGTGTAGAAAATTATCAACTCTTGGCTTTGACCATGACTTTAAATAGATAAGGGGTGGAAAACAAGGAAGAATAGGATGGAATTGAATAAAACAGTGAAAGAACATTGTTCTTTGTACCTTTAATGTAGAATTTGTTTTTATTTCATAATTCTGCTAGCAAACATGACTGTTAAAATGATGTATTTACATATGTAATAATTTAGAAATTCTATTTTATAATTCTCCTACTCTAAGGTGAAATGATGAATTTACTAATTTAGGAGTTGGGACATACTGTATTCTATTGGAGGTGTCCTTCAGGTTTGAGTCCTTCAAAATAAAACAAAGCCTTTTTTAAAAGATCTGATTTTTAGCTCTTGAAACCCATCGTCACTTAGATTTCCAATGCTAATTAAAATTCCTTTATTTTTAAATTACAATCACCAATGCCTTGAGGAAAGTCTTAGAAAATGTGGTATTAGGTGTTAACTTTCCAGTTCTGAGCGCTGTTAGCATCTATCCATCTATCCGGCAAGTAATGGAAAGATCAAAGGAAAGCTAAATATTCTAAATTTAACACAAATAAACTTCTTTTTGATTAAGAAAATAAATTAAGTTTACAAAGTAATTTGAAAAAAACTAAATATATAAAGATAAAAATTTACACAATAGGTAAAATGCCTTTCTAGAATATTACATATTATGGTTACACAAATGTTAATTTAAAGGTGTAAATTAACTCTTCTTCATTAGCTATTTTGTTGGCAATCTGAATTATATATCTGCTTTCTCGTCCTTGCATCCACAACTAACAAAATGTTCTTTTGATAGCTCAGCCCATGTCTGTGACTGTATTTGAACATGCATATTATTACATATATTTTTAAGTTTATAAAGGGGTTATGACATTAATTAATTGACATCTCCATTACACCTAATATTGCTCCTTTATTCAAAAGAAAACTCTCTAAAACAGAAAGACATGAAAATACATATTTAGTGATTACAGAAACATAAGCTCTGCTCTAGAACACTACTATGTGGTCATTAAATCTAGCCTCTTGTTCTCCTTTGAGAATGTAAAGGAGCAAAGCCTAAAGGTAACAACTCTCTACCTGTGTCATTCTCCTCAAATACTGTTTCTAATTTGTTGTGGTAAATCTCTAACCACAATAAGCCCATTCAAGGAAAACACAACTTTGTTACAGGGAATCACTAATCCAATAAACCCATGCAAACAAACAAACAAACAAACAAACAAACAAACAAACCCAAAAACCCACAACTCAGTTGTATATTTATAAGCTGCATGACTATATTGGGCAGATCTGCTACTGCACAACCTTTTTCCTAGCTATGAAATCCCTACTACTTGGAGTTTCCCCAGGCCATGCACCTCTATTCCATCTTCCTTCCAAAAAACAGTCCCTTTATTCTCCTCTGTTTGCAGTTTCCTGCAACTCCTCTTCTTTCTCTCCCCTTCCTCCTTTGCCTGGAAAACCCACCTCCTCATTTTAACCCAGTAGTTAGCTATTTGGCTTCTTTCTTAGCCAATCAGATAATTAAGGGAAATTCCTGTACACTAGTTTATTTATTTTTCCCTTTTGAAAAATAGTATATGTGAAAGTAAATTTATTAAGTCACAAGTTAGATTTTGGGTAGCATATATTGGTTTCTATTTATCAGGGAGTGGAAACTTTAGATATATTTGAGTGGTAGAGTCTTTCCTAGCATAAGAAATACTGGCTTTGACCATCAGTTGCTGTATTACAAAGAAAAGTGGCTGTTTTCTTCATCTTCACTGACATACTATGTATTGTTTGTTGGTATAAACTTCAGTTTATCTTTGTGATTGATAACAAGACCTGGATACATGCTTAGAAATAACATCATCTCCAAATAAAACACATTGGCTTCCTGTTTAATTTCTTTGTTTTAATTGTCATTTGTTTCTATTTTAAAAGAAATAGCAACAGAGGTAATGTGCAAATAATAATAAAATAGTAAATGGATTAGAATTATCTCTATGCATTTGAGAGTTTGAAGGATACAGGTCATATACTGCAGTATTTAAATAATATTTAATCACATATAATTTGATATTAATGTGTATGAACATAAATGGAAAATATAAATTTTAAAATTTGTCAGTATTCCTTTAAAGCATTTTGAGAAATCTTCCATCTGTTTTAATATAATAGGATAAATGAAATCTACATTACAGTGAAATTATACAAGGTAAGTAAATTTTCATTAGTTCTATTGACTTTAACCTCATTTTTCTTCATTTATTCTAATAAGTTATTTTCAAAGTAGGTAAAACAACATCATCATTATTGCTAATAAGTAAGCTATAAGAATCAGTGGTAAAAGATCAAAGAATAAATTTCCTTTGTATTCAGCTAATATTTTAAAAAGCTGGATTTTTATAGGATTAACTTCAGGAACAAGCCTTATATAGTCATTGTGCAAAGGATTCATCAAAAAGAAACAAGTTAACACACCCTAGCTTTTTTATTATAAATAATGTTCACATAATAATATTTTTCAAGCAAGTGGACAGCACTGTTCTCTTCTGAGGTAAAACTATTATCTTCTGACTCTGTGTAGAAATCAAAGAGAAGTCTTTCAAAACTGTTTAGAAACTAGAAATATTTTCTTACCTTACTTATCTTACTTATAGCCATGGTATTAGCTTTGAGAGTAGATAAAAGCATTTCTTTTTGCCCAAAGAGCCTTTTTTTAATACCAAAATAATTAGTAATTATAAAGAGACAAAGAAAACATACATTTAGTAGAATAAATAATAAAGCAAAGAATATTTTAGTCTTCATGTGCTTTATATGCATCTAGTATTTTAATTTTATGGTTATAATATAATTACAGCATTTGCCCTTTCCCTTTATTTCCATAAAACATAAGCACCTTCTCTCATATACTCCACACTCTCCTGCAGATCCATGGTATCTTTTTCAAAAAATAATTGTATTTCATACAAAATGCATGTGAATGTACATATATATTCCTAAACATTGAAGTTGCACTTTTATTCTCTAGAACCAGTGTCTGGACCTTCTGTAAGCATATTTGCATGTTCCTATCACCCACTTATTTACAATGATGATAAAACTTATCAAGAGCTTCAGAAGAAACTGCTGTAACTTGCAAATTATTTCTCCTTTAAGCAAAGAAGTACTTGAAGTCATAGCCAGAGCAATCAGACAATAAAAAGAGGTCAAAGGGATACAAGTTGGAAAGGAAAATATCAAAATATCACTATTTGCAGATGATAAGATAGTACACATCTATGACCCCAAAAATTCCACCAGAGAACTCTGAAATCTGATAAACAACTTCAGCAAAGTAGCTGGATATAAAATTAACTAAAACAAATCAATGGTCTTCCTCTACTCAAAAGATAAACAGGCTGAGAAAGAAATTAGGGAAATTACACACATCAAAATAGTCAAGAGTAATATAAAATTCCTTGGTGTGACTCTAACAAAGCAAGTGAAAGATCTCTATGACAAAAACTTAAACTCTCTGAAGAAAGAAATCAAAGATCTCAGAAGATGGAAAGATCTCCCATGCTCATGAATTGACAGGATTAATATAGTAAAAATCATATCTTGCCAAGAGCAATCTACAAATTCAGTGCAATCCCCATCAAATACTTCATACAGTTAGAAAAAGCAACTTGCAAATTCATTTAGAATAACAAAAACCCCAGGATAGTGAAAACTATCCTCAACAATAAAAGAACTTCTGGGCAAATCATCATCACTGACCTCAAGCAGTATTACAGAGCAATAGTGATAAAAACTATAGGGTTTTAGTACAAAAACAGGCAGGTAGATCAGTGGAATAGAATTGAAGATCCAGAAATGAAATCAAACACCTATGGTCGCTTGTTCTGTGACAAAGGAGCTAAAAGTATCCAATGGGGGGGAAAAAAGAGCATTTTCAACAAATGGTGCTTGTTCAACTGGAGGTCAGCATGTAGAAAAAGGCAAATCAACCCATTCTTATCTCCTTGTACAAAGCTCAAGTCCAAGTGGATCAAGGACCTCTACATAAAACCAGATACACTGAAACTAATAGAATAGAAAGTGGGGAAGAACCATGAACACATAGACACAAGAAGTTTTTTCTGAAGAGAACACTAAATGCTTCTGCTATATGATCAAGTATAGACAAATGGGATCTTATAAAATTGCAAAGATTCTGTAAGGCCAAGGACACTGTCAATAGGACAAAACAGCAAACAACAGATTTAGAAAAGATATTTAAAAATCCTACATCTTATAGAGGACTAATATCTGATATATACAAAATCCCAAGAAGTTAGATACCAGAGAATCAAATAATCCTATAAAAAATTTTAAAAAACCTGGATTCAGAGCTAAGAAATGAATTCTCAACTGAGGAATATCAGATGACTAAGAAGCACCTAAAGAAATGTTCAACTTCCTTCGTCATCAGGGAAATGCAAATCAAAACAAGCCTGAGATTCCACCTCACACCAGTCAGAATGGCTAAGAACAAAAACTCAGTTCACAACAGATGCTGGTGAAGATGTAAAGAAAGAGCAACACTCCTCCATTGCTAATGGGATTGAAAGCTGGTACAACCACTGAGGAAATCAGTCTGGCAGTTCCTCAGAAAATTGGACATAGTACTACCTGAGGACCCAGCTATACCACTCCTGGGCATACACCCAGAAGATCCTTCAACATATAAGAAGGAAACATGCTTCACTATGTTCACAGCAGCCTTATTTATAATAGCCAAAAGCTGTAAAGAATCCATATGACCTTTAAGAAAAGAATTGGTGCAGAAAATGTGGTATATGCCCACAATGGAGTGCTACTCAGATACTAAAAACAATGACTATATGAAATTCATAGGCAAATGGAAAGAACTAGAAAATATCATTCTGAGTGAGTTAACCCAGTCAAAAGAGAACACACATGGTATTCACTCACTGATAAGTTGATATTATCCTAAAAGCTCAGAACACCCAACAAAAAATTCATAGACCATATGAAACAAAAGAAGACCAAAACATGAATGCCTCAGTCTTTCTTAGAAGGGGGAACAAAATACTCCTGTGAGAAAATAAAGGGACAAACAGTGAAGCAGATACTGAAGTAAAGGTCATGCAGAGACTGCCCCACCTGGGGATCCATCCCATATGCAGTCACCAAACCCACACTCTATTGATGATTGCAAGAAATACTCCCTGACAGGAGCCAGATATGGATGTCTCCTGGAAGGCTCTGCCAAAACCTTACTGATACAGATGAGGATGGTTGCAGCTAACCATCAGACTGAGCATGGGGACTGCAATGGAAGAGTTAAAGGAAGGTCTAAAGGAGCTGAAGTGGTTTCCAGTCCTTTAAGAGAAAACAACATCAACCAACCAGATAACCCACTACCCCCACAAAGCTTTCAGGGACTAAACCACCAAACATTTAGTACACATGGAAGGACCCATGGCTGCAGGTACATATATAGCAGAGGATGTCATTGTTTAGCATCAATATGAGGAGAAGCCCTTGGTCTTGTGAAGGCTCATTTCCCCAGAATGCCAGGGTGTTGAGTTGAGAGTGGGTGGGTAAGAGTGGGAGCATCTTCATAGAACCAGGGGGAGGGAGATGTGGATGTGAGTGGGGAAAGGGATAACATTTGAAATGTAAATACACAAAATATACATTTTTTAAAAAGAGAAGAATCGGCTACTCTATTCACATCACCTGTGTGGAAGATGACTTCATAAGTAGAAGCCTATTGGTACTACAGAAAGGATGAATAGCTCTGTAGCTCCCAGAAATTTATGAGCACAAGCTACTCAATGTTAGCACAAAGGTCCTTGCTTTTCTGGATGCTTAAATTCATACTATTAGAAATCATTCTATCCTAGTTTTTAATGAGAAATACTTAGACAATTTTTAGACCTTGGGCTTTATGCAAGCTATTCAGCAAGTAGATTAATAGTATTTTAAACCTCAAGTAGTTGTTTCGGTCAACTCATGATAGTTTTGCTACATCAAATATGAGCAAAATACCAACCATGGTCAGTATAGATTATCAGAAAACCCTGGGAAGCTGGCTCAGTAATTGAGGAACTGGACTGAGATATTGAGTGAGTAAAGCTTAGTAATGGGTGATTGCAGGAATAGGCCAGTGTGGGCTAAACCCACGACATTCTGATATACTCAAGCAGGATATCCTTTTTCTTTCTCTATACCCTATTTTCAAATCCCTCCTTATCAATTTTCTCCTATCATTTTTGGATTCTCCAGATGATGCTAAATATTAACATAGATGATCCTCTTGTACACATAATTCCATGTTTCAGAGGACTGGTCTACATTTTGTTTTGTTTTGGATTTTTTGAGGGGGTTATTTGTTTTGTTTAAAATGTGTTATAGCACAGGTCAGTACAACACCAACTAACAAATCTTATGGGCTCCCTCACAGTTTTGTTTCTCTTAAAGATAGGCAGAGATTGGTCACAGTTGTTTTATAAATTCATAATTTTGAATTTGGTTTCTTTAAGTGATCCTGACTTACCTAATCCCTTTCAACCAAAATTACATCATGTTTAAATATGTTCCAATAATACCTACATCAAAAAATCCTTGTAAGAATCAGATATTCTATCAATTAACTTGAGTATAATCTATTTTAAATAAAATGTTTCTTAATGATATCAATTTATTGTTCCAGTTCCCAATAATTCTAAGGACTATCATTTTTGTGAGGCATTATTCTTAATATTATCTTAAATCTAGAAATTGCACTGAAAGAAAGGCCTCTTGCTACAGTAATCTCTGTAGAATGTGGTAATGTAACTTGCATTGTCTATATATGTTATAGGTAAACTGGATCACTCTTTTATTTTTATAAATGGATTCCAATATTCTTCCTCAGCACTGGAATACACAAACAAGATAAATGTCCTTGATTACGCACTTTTTTAATGTAATGATAGAATATCCTGTGTTAGAGCTGGCAGTAACACTCAACTTGAGACAGCCTGGAATTACTTGAAAAGAATTTCAGTTGAGTAATTGTTTTTAATTAATTGCTCTTGGCCATGTCTGTAAAAAATGTTTTGATTATTATTTTATGCAGGAGCAGAAAGCCAAGTGCACATAGTACCATCAATAGGCAGGGAGCCCTGGACTATATAAAAAACTTGGTAAATATTAGAGTTAGAAAGTGAGCCAGCACATGATAGTGATGTACCTTCACTGTTCCTGCTTCTGTGTTCTTATTTTCAGTTCTTTTCCAACTTTTCCCAATAATAGAGCAAGCATTCCTTGGATATGGAAGCAAAACAAATCCATTTTTCTCCTCATTTTAATTTACTCACAGTCTTACTACTGCACAGAAATGAAACTGGAATGTTTTGCATGAGTACTTCATAGAGAATATATGTTTTGCTGTCAACTCTAGAGACATCTATTCCCAAGATTATTTAGTCTTTGAACCATGAGACCTCATGCTGAATATTAGTGTGGTGACCAGATATTCTTTTATTAGCAAACTATTCCTGTTGTAGCTAACCAAGTCCTCTTCAGGATGTTTGTAAAGACACACATTCATAATTTAGTCATTGCTTGGAGATCATTGTCTTATATTCCTTAATACCATAACAATGAAAATTCAACTTAAATGTTTATTTTGAAGAAATTAAAACCACATAACAGAACATTATATGTAAAACTTTCAAGATAAAATCAATAATCCATAAAATATGTGTCATTTTCAAAATAATTTGTGAATATGATCATTTTCCAAAACGATAATAATGTGCAATCACTGATTATATTGCAAAAATTTTTGTCTATATTTAGATGATGACATTTTTATTCTTTCTTTTCATACATCCACTCTAAGTTAAGGACTTTTGCCTTCCCTGGAGCCCTTACAATTAATGTTGATGGATTCAGTACAGATTGTCCAAGTCATTTTATCTTTACTTACAAAAGAAACCTACTGGGTGATGGAACGGTGCTTTGAAACACTAACAGTGCATTTCATTTGTAGTTATTAAACACTCAGCAGGCTTCTCACCACATTGACATTTGTTTCCTAGTCAAAGCTCCTGTCTGACATGGCCCCACTGTGCAAGGTGCCATTTGCTGAAATGAGAATTCAACTGGGATAATTAATAAATGCCATGGTGCTCCCAAACAAATGCATAATTTGGTTTGTATCAAATAAAGTGCACAATCCAAGGACAATCAACATGATGTTTCCTGCTTTGCGCTTAAGAGGATTGAAAGGCTTATGTGGCATCTGGCCCTGTTTTTTGTTTTTTGTTTTTTTTTTTTTTGTAATTATTTTTCTTGAACATATAAATCTACTATGAAAAAGCCTACTCTGATAAAGAGTAAAACAGTCTAAGTTTGGATTAGGATAGTCAGGATACTAATTGTTTACTAGGATACTAGGATATATATATATATATATATATATATATATATATATATATACATATATATATATGTACTATTAAATTTTTGTATTTATTATAGTGAAATTAAAACAACATAAAAATAATCACCTTGTATTGATACTTATAAAAATAACATTTTCTTACTTAATTTTATTTTTCTTAGATATCTTATGTATTTACATTTCAAATGTTATCCCATTTCCCCTTTCTCCTATACCCCCTCCACCTCCCCCTGTTTCAGTGAGGATGCTCCCATTCCCAACCACCCACTCCCACCTCAATACCCTGGCATTCTCCTACATTGGGGAAATGAGCCTTCTGAGGACCAAGGGCTTTTCCTCACATTGATGCTGGACAAGGCCATCCTCTGCTACAAATGTGGCTGGAGTCATGAGTCCCTTTATGTGTACTCATTTGTTGGTGATTTATTCCCTGGGAGTTCTGAGCATGGGGAGACTGGTTGTTTGATATTTTTGTTCTTCCTATGGGGATTCAAACTCCTTCAGCTCCATCAGTCTTTTCTCTAACTTCTCCACTGGGGTTCCCTTGTTCAGTCCAATGGTTAGCTGCAACCATTCTCAAGTATCAGTAAGGCTCTGCCAGAGTCTCCATATCTTGCTCCTGTCAGCAAGCATTCTTGTTATCAGCAATAGTGACTGGCTTTGGTGGCTGCATAAATGGGATATTTACATGAGTTTCAAGAAAAATATGGAGTAAAATATAATTTATATGATCTTCAGATATAAAACTCTTACTATATATACATATAAGAGTTTCTTAAACACTTGCGGACTCATGTAGTTGTTGATAGTAAGAGTAGCAATAGTAATCAAAGTTTTCTAGTAAGAGCAGCAAAAGGGTGTGGTATAAAGTTTGTTCTTAATTATTGTTTCTAGTTGATTAATTTTCAACTTTGGTTAGCTATACCTTCATTAAACTGAATGTTTGAGACATAAAATGATATGTAGAAAAACAAACACTGATGGCCACATGTAGCAAGTAAAAATCACTATACCACATGGTATTCAATGCCTGACTGTGCTTCATCCAATTAGGGCTGCAAAAGTAATTCTCTCATTTTAAGAAAAAAAAACATGATGACAAAAATCAAAGAAAGATTATACATTATATTTAATCTAAAATCATATTTTATAATTTTACTGGCTGGGCAATTCAATCTATTTTAAAAATAAACATGCTTTTATAATAATAGAGGACCTGTGATAAGCGTATGTTTAGAGAGTATTTCAGTAAAGGGGATTAGAACATTGAATCAAGTTTTATACAATGATTAAAACACATGGTCTTCAAAATGTTGAATTTTTAATTTTATGTATCAGTAAAGATAGATAACCCATTGTGTAAATGTGCCCAATTTCATAATCTATTATACCTCAATCAAAATAAATGCTGTTTGGGGATTTTGGGGGGAGAAGGGCTATTTGAAATAGAGCACCCATAAACAGATATGAGCAAGTATCTCTGTAGTGAAATGAGGCATCCTTCAGTTAGACTCTAAATGTTGCACAGCTGGGGACTATGTTAGATCTATTTCCACATTTTTGAGATATCCCAACTTATTTGTTAAGTGTCTATTTATACTTGTACTACATCCAGCAAATGGTAAATGTTCCTGTGTCCTCAAAATCCTGACCCAGAATTGTTCCTGTCTAAAAGTACTGCAGAGACAAAATGGAGAAGAGACTGAGAGAAAGGAGGTCTAGTGACCAGCCCAACTTGTGATCCATCTCAAGGTGTGACTTCAAGTCCTGACACTCTTACTGATGCTCTGGTGTACTTACTGAGAGGAGTCTAGCATGACTGCTTTTTGAGAGGCCCAACAAGCAACTGATTGAGACAGACACAGATATTTATATTCATTTTTTAAAATAAAGATATTTCAGTACTTGATGTTCATTTACTTTTAGTTTGTTGGTATATTCTTCACACAAGCTTTCCATTAGATCTATAGTTGACAAATAATTCCCCAATTCTGTAGGCTGCCTTTTTGCAGGTATGATGGTGGCCTTTACTATACAAAGCATTTTATGTTTGTGAGCTTTCATGTTTTAATTGTTGATCCTTACGCCTGTGCCCTCATAGAAAATTTCCTGTTGAGAAAATTACCTCCTTCAGAAATAAGTTAATTTTGCATTGTCCATTCTCTTTTATCAGATTCAAGGAACTAATATTATGTTTAAGATCTTAATCCAAATATTTTAGTTTAATATAGAGTGATAAACATGGATTTATTTTTATACTTCTTTTTTTTAAATTTAGAGAATACTTTATTAGTTTTTGTAATCAAACCCACGTAGATAAGACCTTACATATTTAATACAGTGTGTTCCCCCTGTACAAATAGAAAAAACTTAAGTTCAACATTTCTAGACCAATATGGCTGTTAATTTCTGTACAGTGCCAACTCAACACAGTAAACGAGGATACTTTTTTCCAAAGTTGACAGCACAGCTAAAGTTTCAAAAAATTCAAATTATATATCTGTATATATATATTTATATTTATATAAAAAGACCAATAATAGCAGTGTGTTATGCATCAACAGCAGCAACAGCTTTTCCAGGTTCTGCAGTCATCTGAACAAAACTGTAGAGACATCCAGCACACTCCATTAAAAAAAAAAAAGTAAAAAAACAAAACCCGAGAAAATAGCACAGTTCTGTTACTCTTGTGGTACCTGGCACCATTTTTTTTTAAATTAGCTTCTCAATCATCATCTGGAAAGAAAACATTCTGAGCAACATCATTAAAAACAGCTCTGATAAAGCACGGTCACTACTATGTATCATAAAGCAGGTACAAGCTATTTTACATCCACAGAGGTATGATACAGTACTGTCCTACATCTATAATACTAGAGGATACAATTTAAAAGGCATTATTTGAGACTTGATTCTACTTTTCCAGAAGAGGGCCCAAAGGATGGTGTGACACAGCTTTGTAAAGAAACATACTCTAGACAGGATTTCCTTTCACTAGTGGCACAGTTCTAAGGATTCATTCTCTCCATGAATGTCAACTAAAACCGTTATTAAAAAATGAAATATCCCTAGAACAAAACCGTATAACCACCGGATTCACATGAAGATGACCTAGTGGAGACAAGCTGGACCTCACCTTACCAACAAGCTATCAAATCTGTTATGTTTAAACAGTGAGACCTCCAAGGAAGGAGATGCCAAGTAGTGCTTCAAAGCTTCCGACCACAATCAAAACACAGCATCCTTTTCAACAGAAGCAGAAGCTCATCTGAATATACTCAAGGATGCTGACATCAACATTTAATAATCTCCTCACTCATCAAGGAAGAAGGGGAGATCAGTTACTACTGTACTTTATTGTGTTCAAACAAATCACCATGTTACAAAAATAGCAAGCTGCCATAATAAAAAATAAGGCTCCTCTATCCAGCACCAGATAGCATCATTTTGCTTTCAAGCCTAGAAATTGCACACTTGTATATAAACCAACCGAAGATGAGGATTGAGAGTTCATCTTGGTGGATTTTTCCTTTGATGAATATGAAGTGTCCTTCCTTATCTTTTTTGATGACTTTTAATTGAAAATTGATTTTATTTGATATTAGAATGGCTACTCCAGCTTGCTTCTTCTGACCATTTGCTTGGAAAGTTGTTTTCCAGCCTTTCACTCTGAGGTAGTGTCTGTCTTTGTCTCTGAGGTGTGTTTCCTGTAGGCAGCAGAATGCAGGGTCCTCGTTGCGTATCCAGTTTGTTAATCTATGTCTTTTTATTGGGGAGTTGAGGCCATTGATATTGAGAGATATTAAGGAATATTGATTATTGCTTCCTGTTATATTCATATTTGGATGTGAGGTTATGTTTGTGTGCTTTCTTCTCTTTGTTTTGTTGCCAAGACGATTAGTTTCTTGCTTCTTCTAGGGTATAGCTTGCCTCCTTATGTTGGGCTTTACCATTTATTATCCTTTGTAGTGCTGGATTTGTAGAAAGATATTGTGTAAATTTGGTTTTGTCATGGAATATCTTGGTTTCTCCATCTATGTTAATTGAGAGTTTTGTAGGATACAGTAACCTGGGCTGCCATTTGTGTTCTCTTAGGGTCTGTATGACATCTTTCCAGGCTTTCATAGTCTCTGGCGAGAAGTCTGGTGTGATTCTGATAGGTCTGCCTTTATATGTTACTTGACCTTTTCCCCTTACTGCTTTTAATATTTTCTTTGTTTTTTGCATTTGGTGTTTTGACTATTATGTGACTGGAGGCTTTTCTTTTTTTGTCCAGTCTATTTGGAGTTCTGTAGGCTTCTTGTATGCCTATGGGTATCTCTTTTTTTAGGATAGGGAAGTTTTCTTCTATGATTTTGTTGAAGATATTTACTGGTCCTTTGAGCTGGGAGTCTTCACTCTCTTCTATACCTATTATCCTTAGGTTTGATCTTCTCATTGAGTTCTGGATTTCCTGTATGTTTTGGACCAGTAGCTTTTTCTGCTTTACATTATCTTTGACAGTTGAGTCAATGATTTCTATGGAATCTTCTGCTCCTGAGATTCTCTCTTCCATCTCTTGTATTCTGTTGGTGAAGCTTGTATCTACAGCTCCTTGTCTCTTCTTTTGGTTTTCTATATCCAGGGTTGTTTCCATGTGTTCTTTCTTGATTGCTTCTATTTCCATTTTTAATTCCTTCAACTGTTTGATTGTGTTTTCCTGGAATTCTTTCAGGGATTTTTGTGTCTCCTCTCTATGGGCTTCTACTTGTTTATTTATGTTTTCCTGGAATTCTTTCAGGGATTTTTGCGATTCCTCTCTGTAGGCTTCTACTTGTTTATTAATGTTTTCCTGTGTTTCTCTAAGGGAGTTCTTCACGTCTTTCTTGAAGTCCTCCAGCATCATGATCAAATATGATTTTAAAACTAGATCTTGCTTTTCTGGTGTGTTTGGATATTCCATGTTTGTTTTGATGGGAGAATTGGGCTCTGATGATGCCATGTAGTCTTGGTTTCTGTTGCTTGTGTTCCTGCGCTTGCCTCGCCATCAGATTATCTCTAGTGTTACTTTGTTCTGCTATTTCTGACAGTGACTAGACTGTCCAATAAGCCTGTGTGTCAGGAGTGCTGTAGACCTGTTTTCCTGTTTTCTTTCAGCCTGTTATGGGGACAGAGTGTTCTACTTTCAGGCGTGTAGTTTTTCCTCTCTACAGGTCTTCAGCTGTTCCTGTGGGCCTGTGTCTTGAGTTCACCAGGCAGGTCACTTGCAGCAGAAAAGTTTGTCTTACCTGTGGTCCTGAGGCTCAAATTCACTCGCGGGGTGCTGCCCATGAGCTCTGTGCAGCGGCAGCAACCAGGAAGATCTGCGCCGCCGTTTCCGGGAGCTTCAGCGCACCAGGGTTCCAGATGGCGTTTGGTGTTTTCCTCTGGAATCAGTAATGTGTGCAGAGTGCAGTCTCTTCTGGTTTCCCAGGTGTGTCTACCTCTCTGAAGGTTTAGCTCTTTCTCCCATGGGATTTGGGTGCAGAGAACCGGCATTTGAGTCTTTCTAAGCTGCCACAAGGCTAGATTGTTTAGGTTTTCCTATGGTAACACAGGGCTTCTGTATCTTTTTTTTTTTTTTTTTTTTTTGGCTTCTATATCTTGTATTCAGATGCAAACCCTTCCACATTTGTCCCTTAAACCATGTCCAAATGTATAAAAACCATATGGCCATACATATTACAGCAACATAATTACTCTCGATACCAATTTTCTCTTACTTATGTTTCTCATTGCTACTATCAAATACCTGACAAGAAACAATTTAAAAGAATTTGTATTTATTTTAAGACGATAATACATCATGATGGTGAAAGCATGGTGTTAAGTGTAAGTCACAATTATGTCAGTAAATGTATAAGGCTGTTTTCTAGTATTTGCATCAAACGTGAAATTGAACTGTAACAGAAAGCAGAGACAGAATAAAAATAGTAATTCTTGTCCCCTGAACTCTAATCTTTATAGTTAGCAACATCTCAAAAAGGTTCTATGTTCTCTCTGAGTGGTCAGTAGAGAGTAATTGAGTGCTCACATAAGACTAGGTATTTCACACCCAAACTATGCAGCAATTATTATCATGGAGTTTATATTCGCTTGTCTCAGAAATGGAAGAATTCGAAATGAGGCAATGAACTTCCTGTTGTCTATCACAAATAATTTGGAATAGATATTCAAATTTAAAGCTTGTGCTTTGAAGAAGGGTATTTTTAGCAATAAGTTCAAGTAATCTTACAATCGTTATTAGGCACATTTGCATAATCAAACATTAACCTAAAAATTGCTCCTTAATTTTTGCTTTGTTTTGTTTCTAGTGAAAAATACACCAAAGATGTAAAGTGGTTCCAAAATGTAGTCTGGGACAGAGTTTAATACACATTTCTAATAAATTTGATACACTATTTTAAAAATATATCGTGACAGTGCTTCTAACACATTGATTTTATGGAGACACAAAATCTTACATTTTAAAAAATAGGGAACAAATTCATTGATCTCATAATGAGAAAATAATGCTGAGTTTGTTTCATGAATACCATAAAAATATTGAAGTGTGCTTTATTGTCTTTTATTGATCAATTTGATGACATTATTACATTTTAAATATGAAGAAGGTGATGTAATTTCATATGGAGGCATTTATTTTATAGATTTTACTTTGAGGTGTCCCGCAGAATTCATAATTCACAAGAATTCAAGTTTAAGTACACCTAATTTTCTAGGGATTTACCATTTTATTTTCATATACTGCAGTGAAAATGACTGTGTGTTTAAAAAATCTACAACATTCATTTTTTGGCAACATATATTATGAAGAAGGTTTTGATAGAGGACATATTAATGAAAATATGTGAATAGAACAATCATAAGCATATCTAACTGATGTTTTCTCTAAGCTCATATTAATTTATTTGAAAATAATTCATTATATTGAATAGTTAATGCATAGTGCACATATTTTAGCTGAAACTAAACATAAAAATACTAAAGTGACAAGTGTATAAATGATGTTTTAATTCTTATGTATATGGGATTTTTGCCAACAAGTATGTCATTGTATCATGTGTATTTCAAGTATCCAAGGAGGCCAGAAGAGGGGATCATATCCTCTGAAACTGAAGTTCAAGAAGACTGTAATTCACTACATGGGTGTGGGAACTCTGAAATCTCATCAGCTGTGATCAACAAGTAATGTTAACACCCAACCATTTCTACAATCTAATGAATAATATTTTAGTTGATTTTTCACTCTGTGTTTGTTTTCTTTTTATCTCTAAAAGTCTGTTCTTTGTTCTTTTTAGAAGTTTTTTAAATCTTTAAGGAGTCCTGATGGTTGTGCCAATGACTATGAAAATGTCTGAGGAAAAGAGTGGAAGGATTTGAATTGCTTTTCTGCCTTGAGGAAAGAGATGGCTATTGGGAACTGTTTTATCATACATCTTGTTACTGTGCAGAAAGTATAATGCTTATTTGCCCTTTTTCTCTGTTAACCCTTTTCTTCTAAACTATGACTCTGGACTGTGCACACATGTGACTAGTTTTCTGGGTGTGGTGATGCAGGCTGGAATCCCAGTAGCATTAACATGTAATCACAGCAACATGGGAGAAACAGAAGGATTAAAGCTCATCCTTAGCTGCTTAGTATGTAGCTAATGTAGGATCTGCTACATGAAACTCTGTATCAAATAACCTAAAAAAAGGCTAACTAGTCTCTTGGGATAAGGAAGTGTAAAATAAACAACAAAATCCAAAGACTCAATACTAAAAGAAGAAAATACTCTTATTTTTTTTCATATTGATTATCTGTAATGTGATAATTTGGATATAGTAGAAATGTATGTTAAAATTATTTCATCTATTTGTTTTTATTAATAAAATTGATGACATTTTAAAATTTCAAAAAAAAAGAGTGGACAGCAATCTTTACAGTCTTGATACTTCAGCAAGTAAATCGCCTGCAGCATTTAAGCAGTCCCTACATTGAGGAAGGGCTGCCATCCATCCTCCAGCCCTCTGGGAAATCTGGCATTCTGTGGAGATATTTCTGCCTATCTTCTCTTGAAAGCAGAGAAGGTGCTAAGAACATGTAATACATAGAAACTGAGAATACTTCTAACCTTTCTGCAATTCACAGAAGAGCCTTTTACAAAAGTGTTCTCAAATCCAAAAAAAAAAAAAAATAGTGACAAAATTGAAAACCTTTGATCTAGTAGAAAGGCCAGATGGAAAGTCAGAATAATTCCATAATGAATGACATGTCACTAAACCTTGTTCTGACAGGTCATTGGAAATTTGGGTTAAGTAGGAGTGGTTATGGACATTAGGACAGGTTGTTTAGATTTCAAACGTGCTCCTCAATGCATTTTTCTTCAGTACAATTGAGAGAATGGAGATATTTCTTTGTGATTTTTCAGGGACTAAAATGGATGTAAAGTATATATCTTATAAAGTTCATGAAACACGGTCATTACACTGCAACTAGCTACATTTCATTTGGATTCTTCCCAGAACCGAGCTTGGGAAAAGTACTTACAGGATGGGTTGTATATGAGACATGCACAATGGAATTGGAGACTCAGCTTCAAAGGAGTTCAAGAACAATGATGGTGCCTCTTGTGGGGAGAAGGTCTTGAATTTACTGGTCACTGCTGAAGAATCAATGATTCTCATGGCACTTAAGGCAGGCTATAGCATAGAAAGAGAGTTTGAATTCCTGTTGACCTTTTATAGACACCAAAAATATTTTTGGTGCAATATAGCAATGGAAATATGCTTGTTGTTTGTTGTTGTTGTTGTTGTTGTTGTTGTTGTTGTTGTTGTGGCTGTTAATTAGGTTTCTATTTAATAAAATGTAATTTTAGATTATTTACTTAGGAATCATATCCAAGAACATTGAAAACTACTTCCTGTGATGGCTATTACTGTTTGACAACTTCACTACATCTGTAAATAACTAAATCCCAAACTGCCGAGAACAACTGTGAGGAAATGTTTCTTACTTAATTCACTTGAAGTGGGAATCATCACTTCTACTCCAGGTCTTTAAGTTAGAACAACACACCTTGAATCCTGATCATTTGAAGTCCACCATTACATGAGGTAGACCACATGCTCTGTAAGAAGCCTCTTTAAAGAATATGGAACAAGAAACCTTGGTCTCTCTTTGCATGCTTGTGGTTGCTAGAAAGTCTATTTCTTTTTTGGCATTAATACACTTCATCAGGATTCTAACATATAATGAAGACCGTTTGAGACATTCAGCCTCATGAATTGAGCACTTTCTTTGACTTTCCATTGCTAGAAAACCATTTTAGAACAAGATGGACAACATCCTGTAAGCCATTCTAAAAATCCCCTAGTTAGAGAGATGATAGAGAAATAGATTGATTAAAAGTTAGACAATAGATGGATTGGCTGACAGATAGTTGATAGGTTCATTCATATATATATATATATATATATATATATATATATATATATATATGAATAGATGGATAGATAGGTAAACAAACAGTAGAGATAGATAGATAAATCAATAGATAAATCGATAGATATAGATATAGATATAGATATAGAAAGACAGATAGATAGAAATAGATATAGATAAGGATATAGTTACTTTCTTCCATAAGTTATGTTCCACTGGAGAACCCTAAAACTCCTCCAAAAGTGCATCTAATATGTGTAAACAACTCATTTTTAAAAGGATATGTTTATTAAAATATTGTCAAGAAATGGATCTTAAAACTGAAACTGTTTGATCCCGGCCTGCAGCAGCTCTCTGCTCCCAGACCCGGTGAGAGAGAGACACAACCGCCTGGTCAGGTGGGCACTCCTGAGGCTGCAGAGCGGAACAGACAACCAACACTGCTCAACACTGCCCAAATCTGTGGCCCAAGAGGAAACTGTATGAGGCCTCTGGGCTCCCGTGGGGGAGGGCCCAGGAGCTGCAGGACCCCTGCCTGAGACACCGCCGGAACCTGAAGGAAACAGACCGGATAAACAGTTCTCTGCACCCAAATCCCGTGGGAGGGAGAGCTAAACCTTCAGAGAGGCAGACAAGCCTGGGAAACCAGAAGAGACTGCTCTCTGCACACACATCTCGGACGCCAGAGGAAAAAGCAAAAGACCATCTGGAACCCTGGTGCACTGAAGCTCTCGGGAAGGGGCGGCACAGGTCTTCCTGGTTGCTGCTGCTGCAGAGAGCCCGTGGGCAGCACCCCACGAGCGAACTTGAGCCTCGGGACCACAGGTAAGACCAAATTTTCTGCTGCAAGTGACCTGCCTGGTGAACTCAAGACACAGGCCCACAGTAACAGCTGAAGACCTGTAGAGAGGAAAAACTACACGCCCGAAAGCAGAACACTCTGTCCCCATAACTGACTGAAAGAGAGGAAAACAGGTCTACAGCACTCCTGACACACAGGCTTATAGGACAGTCTAGCCACTGTCAGAAATAGCAGAACAAAGTAACACTAGAGATAATCTGATGGCGAGAGGCAAGCGCAGGAACCCAAGCAACAGAAACCAAGACTACATGGCACCATCGGAGCCCAATTCTCCCATCAAAACAAACATGGAATATCCAAACACACCAGAAAAGCAAGATCTAGTTTCAAAATCATTTTTGATCATGATGCTGGAGGACTTCAAAAAAGACGTGAAGAACTCCCTTAGAGAACAAGTAGAAGCCTACAGAGAGGAATCGCAAAAATCCCTGAAAGAATTCCAGGAAAACATAAATAAACAAGTAGAAGCCCATAGAGAGGAGACACAAAAATCCCTGAAAGAATTCCAGGAAAACACAATCAAACAGTTGAAGGAATTAAAAATGGAAATAGAAGCAATCAAGAAAGAACACATGGAAACAACCCTGGATATAGAAAACCAAAAGAAGAGACAAGGAGCTGTAGATACAAGCTTCACCAACAGAATACAAGAGATGGAAGAGAGAATCTCAGGAGCAGAAGATTAAATAGAAATCATTGACTCAACTGTCAAAGATAATGTAAAGCAGAAAAAGCTACTGGTCCAAAACATACAGGAAATCCAGAACTCAATGAGAAGATCAAACCTAAGGATAATAGGTATAGAAGAGAGTGAAGACTCCCAGCTCAAAGGACCAGTAAATATCTTCAACAAAATCATAGAAGAAAACTTCCCTAACCTAAAAAAAGAGATACCCATAGGCATAAAAGAAGCCTACAGAACTCCAAATAGATTGGACCAGAAAAGAAACACCTCCCGTCACATAATTGTCAAAACACCAAACACACAAAATAAAGAAAGAATATTAAAAGCAGTAAGGGGAAAAGGTCAAGTAACATATAAAGGCAAACCTATCAGAATCACACCAGACTTCTCGCCAGAAACTATGAAGGCCAGAAGATCCTGGACTGATGTCATACAGACCCTAAGAGAACACAAATGCCAGCCCAGGTTACTGTATCCAGCAAAACTCTCAATTAACATTGATGGAGAAACCAAGATATTCCATGACAAAACCAAATTTACACAATATCTTTCTACAAATCCAGCACTACAAAGGATAATAAATGGTAAAGCCCAACATAAGGAGGCAAGCTATACCCTAGAAGAAGCAAGAAACTAATCGTCTTGGCAACAAAACAAAGAGAATGAAAGCACACAAACATAACCTCACATCCAAATATGAATATAACGGGAAGCAATAATCACTATTCCTTAATATCTCTCAATATCAATGGCCTCAACTCCCCAATAAAAAGACATAGATTAACAAACTGGATACGCAACGAGGACCCTGCATTCTGCTGCCTACAGGAAACACACCTCAGAGACAAAGACAGACACTACCTCAGAGTGAAAGGCTGGAAAACAACTTTCCAAGCAAATGGTCAGAAGAAGCAAGCTGGAGTAGCCATTCTAATATCAAATAAAATCAATTTCCAACTAAAAGTTATCAAAAAAGATAAGGAAGGACACTTCATATTCATCAAAGGAAAAATCCACCAAGATGAACTCTCAATCCTAAATATCTATGCCCCAAATACAAGGGCACCTACATACGTAAAAGAAACCTTACTAAAGCTCAAAACACACATTGCACCTGACACAATAATAGTGGGAGATTTCAACACCGCACTCTCGTCAATGGACAGATCATGGAAACAGAAATTAAACAGTGATGTCGACAGACTAAGAGAAGTCATGAGCCAAATGGACTTAACGGATATTTATAGAGCATTCTATCCTAAAGAAAAAGGATATACCTTCTTCTCAGCTCCTCATGGTACTTTCTCCAAGATTGACCATATAATTGGTCAAAAAACGGGCCTCAACAGGTACAGAAAGATAGAAATAATCCCATGCGTGCTATTGGACCACCACGGCCTAAAACTGGTCTTCAATAACAATAAGGGAAGAATGCCCACATATACGTGGAAATTGAACAATGCTCTACTCAATGATAACCTGGTTAAGGAAGAAATAAAGAAAGAAATTAAAAACTGTTTAGAATTTAATGAAAATGAAGGTACAACATACCCAAACTTATGGGACACAATGAAAGCTGTTTTAAGAGGAAAACTCATAGCGCTGAGTGCCTGCAGAAAGAAACAGGAAAGAGCATATGTCAGCAGCTTGACAGCACACCTAAAAGCTCTAGAACAAAAAGAAGCAAATACACCCAGAAGGAGTAGAAGGCAGGAAATAATCAAACTCAGAGCTGAAATCAACCAAGTAGAAACAAAAAGGACCATAGAAAGAATCAACAGAACCAAAAGTTGGTTCTTTGAGAAAATCAACAAGATAGATAAACCCTTAGCCAGACTAACGAGAGGACACATAGAGTGCGTCCAAATTAACAAAATCAGAAATGAAAAGGGAGATATAACTACAGATTCAGAGGAAATTCAAAAATCATCAGATCTTACTATAAAAACCTATATTCAACAAAACTTGAAAATCTTCAGGAAATGGACAATTTCCTAGACAGATACCAGGTATCGAAGTTAAATCAGGAACAGATAAACCAGTTAAACAGCCCCATAACTCCTAAGGAAATAGAAGCAGTCATTAAAGGTCTCCCAACCAAAAAGAGCCCAGGTCCAGACGGGTTTAGTGCAGAATTCTATCAAACCTTCAGAGAAGACCTCATACCAATATTATCCAAACTATTCCACAAAATTGAAACAGATGGAGCACTACCGAATTCCTTCTACGAAGCCACAATTACTCTTATACCTAAACCACACAAAGACCCAACAAAGAAAGAGAACTTCAGACCAATTTCCCTTATGAATATCGACACAAAAATACTCAATAAAATTCTGGCAAACCGAATTCAAGAGCACATCAAAACAATCATCCACCATGATCAAGTAGGCTTCATCCCAGGCATGCAGGGATGGTTTAATATACGGAAAACCATCAACGTGATCCATTATATAAACAAACTGAAAGAACACAACCACATGATCATTTCATTAGCTGCTGAGAAAGCATTTGACAAAATTCAACACCCCTTCATGATAAAAGTCCTGGAAAGAATAGGAATTCAAGGCCCATACCTAAACATAGTAAAAGCCATATACAGCAAACCAGTTGCTAACATTAAACTAAATGGAGAGAAACTTGAAGCAATCCCACTAAAATCAGGGACTAGACAAGGCTGCCCACTCTCTCCCTACTTATTCAATATAGTTCTTGAAGTTCTAGCCAGAGCAATCAGACAACAAAAGGAGATCAAGGGGATACAGATCGGAAAAGAAGAGGTCAAAATTTCACTGTTTGCAGATGACATGATAGTATATTTAAGTGATCCCAAAAGTTCCACCAGAGAACTACTAAAGCTGATAAACAACTTCAGCAAAGTGGCTGGGTATAAAATTAACTCAAATAAATCAGTTGCCTTCCTCTATACAAAAGAGAAACAAGCCGAGAAAGAAATTAGGGAAACGACACCCTTCATAATAGACCCAAATAATATAAAGTACCTCGGTGTGACTTTAACCAAGCAAGTAAAAGATCTCTACAATAAGAACTTCAAGACACTGAGGAAAGAAATTGAAGAAGACCTCAGTAGATGGCAAGATCTCCCATGCTCATGGATTGGCAGGATTAATATAGTAAAAATGGCCATTTTACCAAAAGCAATCCACAGATTCAATGCAATCCCCATCAAAATACCAATCCAATTCTTTAAAGAGTTAGACAGAACATTTTGCAAATTCATCTGGAATAACAAAAAACCCAGGATAGCTAAAGCTATCCTCAACAATGAAAGGACTTCAGGGGGAATCACTATCCCTGAACTCAAGCAGTATTACAGAGCAATAGTGATAAAAACTGCATGGTATTGGTACAGAGACAGACAGATAGACCAATGGAATAGAATTGAAGACCCAGAAATGAACCCACACACCTATGGTCACTTGATTTTTGACAAAGGAGCGAAAACCATCCAATGGAAAAAAGATAGCCTTTTCAGCAAATGGTGCTGGTTCAACTGGAGGGCAACATGTAGAAGAATGCAGATCGATCCATCCTTATCACCCTGTACAAAGCTTAAGTCCAAGTGGATCAAGGACCTCCACATCAAACCAGACACACTCAAACTAATAGAAGAAAAACTAGGGAAGCATCTGGAACACATGGGCACCGGAAAAAATTTCCTGAACAAAACAACAATGGCTTATGCTCTAAGATCAAGAATCGACAAATGGGATCTCATAAAACTGCAAAGCTTCTGTAAGGCAAAGGACACTGTGGTTAGGACAAAACGGCAACCATCAGATTGGGAAAAGATCTTTACCAATCCTACAACAGATAGAGGCGTTATATCCAAAATATACAAAGAACTCAAGAAGTTAGACCGCAGGGAAACAAATAACCCTATTAAAATTGGGGTTCAGAGCTAAACAAAGAATTCACAGCTGAGGAATGCCGAATGGCTGAGAAACACCTAAAGAAATGTTCAACATCTTTAGTCATAAGGGAAATGCAAATCAAAACAACCCTGAGATTTCACCTCACACCAGTGAGAATGGCTAAGATCAAAAACTCAGGTGACAGCAGATGCTGGCGAGGATGTGGAGAAAGAGGAACACTCCTCCATTGTTGGTGGGATTGCAGACTGGTAAAACCATTCTGGAAATCAGTCTGGAGGTTCCTCAGAAAATTGGACATTGAACTGCCTGAGGATCCCGCTATACCTCTCTTGGGCATATTCCCAAAAGATGCCTCAACATATAAAAGAGACACGTGCTCCACTATGTTCATCGCAGCCTCATTTATAATAGCCAGAAACTGGAAAGAACCCAGATGCCCTTCAACAGAGGAATGGATACAGAAAATGTGGTACATCTACACAATGGAATATTACTCCGCTATCAAAAACAACGACTTTAAGAAATTCGTAGGCAAATGGTTGGAACTGGAAAATATCATCCTGAGTGAGCTAACCCAATCACAGAAAGACATACATGGTATGCACTCATTGATAAGTGGCTATTAGCCCAAATGCTTGAATTACCCTAGATGCCTAGAACAAACGAAACTCAAGATGGATGATCAAAATGTGAATGCCTCACTCCTTCTTTAAATGAGGAAAAAGTATACCCTTGGCAGGGAAGGGAGAGGCAAAGATTAAAACAGAGACTGAAGGAACACCCATTCAGAGCCTGCCCCACATGTGGCCCATACATATACAGCCACCCAATTAGACAAGATGGATGAAGCAAAGAAGTGCAGACCGACAGGGGCCGGACGTAGATCGCTCCTGAGAGACACAGCCAGAATACAGCAAATACAGAGGCGAATGCCAGCAGCAAACCACTGAACTGAGAATAGGTCCCCCGTTGAAGGAATCAGAGAAAGAACTGGAAGAGCTTGAAGGGGCTCGAGACCCCAAATGTACAACAGTGCCAAGCAACCAGAGCTTCCAGGGACCAAGCCACTACCTAAAGACTATACATGGACTGACCCTGGACTCTGACCTCATAGGTAGCAATGAATATCCTAGTAAGAGCACCAGTGGAAGGGGAAGCCCTGGGTCCTGCTAAGACTGAACCCCCAGTGAACTAGACTATGGGGGGCGCGCGGCAATGGGAGGAGGGTTGGGAGGGGAACACCCATAAGGAAGGGGAGGGGGGAGGGGGATGTTTGCCCGGAAACCGGGAAAGGGAATAACACTTGAAATGTATATAAAAAATACTCAAGTTAATAAAAAAAAAAACAAAAAACTGAAACTGTTTGAGGTTTAGCCTAATTTCAAGTTAAGAAATTAGAATGTTAAATTTGCTTAGATGGTGTTATATTAGAGATGAAAAGACAGATTAATATTCAAAGATATAGCAATAGATATAATATCCTGTTCCATCTGCTTGGAGAGACCCAATGCCCACGGGATGAGACAGAGAGTGTAAAGAAGTACTAGCATAATGAGAGTAGTTTTCTAGGTAGAGGAAATCTAGAGGGGAGAATTTAAATGCTGTGTACAGGAGGAGCAGCTTCTACATCCATTTTATTTTATTTTATTTTATTTTATTTTATTTTATTTTATTTTATAAAAGAGATACTATCTCTGTCTAGAAAGACTGTAAGCAAACATAACATTTTCTCCACATATGGGCATCATGAGTATCACCTAAGACCAATCATTGCATCATCATCGTAAAAATATACTGTGAAGCATGTGTCCTTGGGGTATGGTGGGGTGTCTTTTGGGTCTATGGCCAAGAATGATATAACTGGGTCTTCATGTAGAATTATATCCATTTTCTAGAGAAACAACTACAACCAAAGAATGAATACAGAAAATGTGGTTCGTTTACACAATGGAATACTATTCAGCTATTAAAAATGAGAACATAATGAATTTTTCAGGCAAATAGATGGAACTAGAAAATATCATCTGAGTGAAGTAACTCAGAACCCAAAAGACATGTATGGTATGCACTTACTAATAAGTGGATATTATTCAAAAGCACAGAATACCAAGTATACAATCTACATAAAAAGTGAAACAAACAGAAAGGCCCAAGTGTTTCAATGCCACTTAGAAGAGGGGAGGAAAAAATCATGGGAGGCAAAAGAAGGGAGCTGTGTGATTGATAGGAGTAGGTAAAAGAGAAGAGCACCAGATATGGGGGTTCAGGAGACAGGAAACAAGCCCAAAAGGCCAATGAATGAAATAAAAATAAGCAGCAGTGTGTGTGTGTGTGTGTGTGTGTGTGTGTGTGTGTTTGTGTGTGTGTGTGTGTATGAAGACCCTCTAGAAAGTACCAGAGACTTAGGAGGTGAGAGACTCTCAAGATTCATTGTGGGTGACCTTAGCCAAAATAACCAACTTTGGAGAGAAAGAACTCGAAGAGTCCCTCTACAGTAGATAGACGGGGCCTCAAGTAGACAGACAGGATTACTAACTCAGAGTTAAGATTTCTGACCCAGAATTGTTCATATCTAAGAGAACTGGAGGGACAAAAATGGAGAAGAGACTGAGGGAAAGGAAATCCAATGACTGGCCCAACTTTGTATCCATCTCATAGTGGCGGAGGCACAAAGACCTGACACTATTACCGATGCAATGATATGCTTATACACGGGAGACTGGCATGGGGCATTTGAGAGGACCTACTAGCAATTGATTGAGACAGAGGCAGATACTTGTACTCAACCATTGGACAGAAGCTGGGGATCTCTTAGGGGAAGAATTGAAGAACCGAAGGAGTGACCCTATGTGAAGACCACCAGATCAACTAACTCAGACTTCAGAAACTGAGCCAACAACTAGGGACATACATTGGCTAGTCCAAGGCCCCTGACACATATATAGCAGAGGTCTGTCTGGTCTGGCCGCAGTGACAAAAGATGTGCTTAACACTTGAAAGACTTGAGGCCCCACGGAAGAGGGAGGCCTGGTACGGAGCAGAGGTGAGGAGAACCTCTCAGAGACAACGGGGAGGAGGAATGAGATGAAGAACTGTGGGAGGGGGAGTCAGGAAGTAAACAACTGGAATGTAAGTAAATAAAATAACGTAAAAATATAATTTGGAGCAAAGTTCCATCAGGACTTTTTTACAAAGTTCCATCTGTAAAATATTTACAGAAAGACAAGACTCATGAAGAATCATGCCTTACAGCTACCTATATTAATCAAGTTTAAAAGTACCAGAGTAAAAGACGATGTATTCTGTTATATATTCAATTTTCCATCAGAAAGTATTAACAACTCAAGAAAACTCCTAGCTAATAAAGTTATAGATACACGATATAAATAATGTTCAGCGAAAATTTAGAAATTATGCTATGGATGCAACCAGTAAATTTATCAGTGGAATTTAAATTCTAAATTTTGTTGCCTTTGTAAAAGTATAATACAAAAATAAGCCTGAAATGAGTAAAAACAATAATTTAAAATCAGAAAGCATCACATTCATTTAACGGAAACGCCTTGCCTGAGGTATTATATAAAACAAATAATTCAAATATTAGTCCAAAGTTTTTCTTTTTCTCAGTGAATACTCATCTAGTGTAATATTATTCTGCTATTTTAGGTTGTAACCACACAGCAAAGCAATGCAAGAGCCAGATATTCTCTTCATATCGGCAATATGAAGTGATCCATAGGACAATGAACTTTGTAGGATTTAACAATAGCTTGTGTGGACTGTACAATATAATCCGAAATACTATTGCTAATACATTAGGTAGAGTAGAATGGACATGAAAGAGGAAGTTATCAGAATGTAAGGTTAGCCAATCCTATAATTATCTCTCACCCATTTTCAGAAATCCCTTTGTTATGTATTTTAATTTTTATTTTAGGAAGTAATAGAAAAGCTCTTACAATACCATCAACAAAGAGCAAAAGTTAGTAATTTGCATCTCTTTTATTCTAAGTGCCCATCTACTTATGCCACCCATGAGCACAGTTGTTATTCTGAGAAAAAAAAATATATACTGTCAGCCAGTGAGTGAGTCAAAACCTTATTATTAATGTTATCTATAATATAAACTTTTTTGGTTTATAAAAATTTGTTTTTATAATTGTAATCTTTGTTTTGGTTAGGCAAGAGTGTTAGTATTCAAACTCAGATCTGATCAAAGCAAAACAAACAACAACGAAACAAAAAGAAGGCAGTGTAAGGCACAAAATTATATCATACCATGAAATCACAGGATTTCTGTACATTATCTATGTGTTCCTGAAGATTCCATTAAATATAAGAGAAGAAATGTCAAATTATGCTGGACTTTATGTCCTTTTCTATTCTTTTATATTTCTTTCACATGGACAGTCCCAAATGCTAAATGAAGCTAAGTATTATCTACAGTCAACATCTTAAAATTGTACTGGTTATATTAATGAAAATTATTGCTCATTTATATTTACCATATTAATGTTAGAGAATAGTATTTTATTCTTGGTTTTATATATAAGAAAGGTAAATTACAGACATGATAAGGATGAAATTAATGTCTTCACTACATTATTTTTGAAGAACATTCTAGGTAAATATCCTTTTGTTGAGTAATAGCCAGTTCTGACAATTTCTCAAAAGAGGTTTTTAATTTATTAATATGGTTAAATTATTTTATTTTCTTTAATTTAACATTCTATGCTTCTAAGTCTCAAATCTTGTTACAGTGATAAAAAAAAAATCCCAACTTAAGCAATTTGGGAACGTAGAAAATTTGTTTAACTCAAAATTCTTGGATACATTTCATTATAGAAGAGAAGTCACTTAGATAGGGGTTTGAAGAAATTTGTTTGAGTATATGCACAGTAGGGAGGAGAGAGCAAGAAATGCATGGTTGGCAGTGTTTAGCTCACTTTTACAAACTCTTGTGTCTGTCCTTAGGAAATTCTGTGCTTGTTATGTACAGTGGACAGGTAGGGATTTCTTCCCTGGGCAATCATGATATTCCTCCCCAAGCATGCCAACAGACCAAACTTCTCCAGCAGCTCTTCACTGAATCTCTCATTTTTGGTGATTTTTTGGATAGTTCCAAATTTACAATAAAAAGTAGCCATCATATTATATTTAGGAAGAATTTTAGTATTCTAGCATTAGTATTAGTATTAGTATTTCTTAGGAAAAAAATGCCCCAGACACAATGTGAGGGAATACAGTAGTAGTTTTTCTCATCAATTTAAAAAACAAAAAAAAACCCCTGTGTTTTGAGCAATTATACCCTAACTCACTCTACACATTTTTCATTGAATAATTTCCTACAGTTAATTTTTCTGTAGTATATATTTACATTTGACAAACACTTAGAAAAGATGTATATTTAAGAAAATGAGTATGATATTTGTCTTCAGCTATGTAGTAAGTTAACGAGCATATATTTAAAATGATGGAAAAGTTATGAGGAAGCATATCATCATTGAAATTCAATAACCCCCTCAAAATTCACTAGTGAGTAAAGCATTATCTTAATTTGTGTTTTACTTTTTCTATAAAGGATAATGACTTAAAAATGTAAACTGCTATCATGAAACTCTAAAACAATTTCAATGCAGAAACAGTTCAAATGCAGCATTTATACCTCAAACTTTTAGTATGATTTGATTAGGGAGGTTCGGAATGTGCTCAATTATCAAGCCTAGTAGCATAACTGATCCCTAAGAGACAAATTGTGAAGTTTACCATAACTCAGTAAATTTAAAGGTGCATTTGGTATTTTTAAATTTTTTATTAAATATATATTTTTTACTTACATTTCAACTGTTATTCCCCTTCCTGGTTTCCTGTCCATAAGCCCCGATCCCATCGCATCCACCTCGCCCATGTGGATATTCCCCCCATACATCTCCCTTACTGCCCCCCCATTTTCCCCTGCACTGGAGATCCAACCTTGGCAGGACCAAGGGCTTCCCCTTCCACTGGTGCCCAACAAGGCTATTCTCAGCTACATATGCAGTTGGAGCCCTGATCAGTCTATATATAGTTTTCGGTAGTGGTTTAGTCCCTGGAACCTCTGGTTGGTTGGTATTGTTGTTGTTATGGGGTTGCAAACTCCTTCATAGTTAATGATACTTTATGCACATATCTTTCTCACTTTCTCATGAAATATCTATTTATTTATTTTTTTGTCTTTCTAGAATGTCAGAATTTATTGAATAACAGAAAATTCACAAGGTTAAGTGATTGTTTTCTTTAAAGTATATGCAGCATGCCTGTCACATCCATCTTTTTTTAAAGATATTTTTCTTTTATTGGATATTTTTTATTTACATTTCAAATGTTGTGCCCTTTCCTAGTTTCCCAGACAAAAGCACCCTGTCCCCTCCCCCTCCCCTTCTTCTATAAGGGGAAAATATTATTTTTCGTTTCTTTTACATTGTTTGATTTCCTCTAAATCATTTGTCCATGTAAAACCATGTTCCTATTTTAGTTGTTTAGTTTGTAATTGAGTTCTATGTCTTGGTTTAATAGCTTATCTTATAGTTTGTTTGTTTTAAGATAATATTCCAACAAATAATAAAGCAAAACAAAACAAATATCACAAATATGTATTTGTATGTTTGCTTATTAACTCCAAAATTTTTACTGAACTCTAGAAAATAAATTAACCTATACTTGTAAGCATCTAATTGATTATACATAGATCATAATTCATCAGTACATGCCTTATCTACCATTCACACAGTGAAATAAATATGAACTTTAATGAAGAAAGCTTTCAAAATTCAATATATTAGGAGCTCACTAAGACACAAAAGTGAAACTGAGTCTTAGATGTGACAGCTTTTGGTACCTTATACAGATGGAACGGGCATGTTGGAAGTTCGATCTGTGAGAAAATGTGGAGGCATCACACATAGATTCTACCTGGCTAATTTTTGTTCATTGTAAAATAGTCTGTTACTGAAGAGAAAGGCATCTGATATGAAAAATGTAGAAGAGACAAATTTAAATTCCTGAGGAAAGGGAGTATGTTAAGAATAGTGAGAACTGGGCTTGATGGAACAGACTCGCAGGAGGATGGTAAAATTATGGGAAATTCAAAGTTTTCCAGTGACTTACAGTGACTTTAAGGCCAACATGGACAGTTTACTGAGACCCTGTTTTAAGATATTAAAAAAGAATCAGGAATGCTAAGATATTTATCACAACTAAATAACACAATACATGAATATTAAAGCATACATTTCTTTGCAAAGAGTGAGAACAGTGAAAAGATTAGGCAAAGCCTTCCAGTAAAACAAACCATGAAAATCAATGGGCTATCAGAGAATTATTATAGGGCTCAGGACACTTTCTAGAGTATAGATGATCATCAATCACTTTTGATGAATTATTTTGGATGCTATGAACTATATCCTATAAAATAAGAAATATTATATACTAGAATAGAATAGAATACTTTTAAGAATTTGATAAATTTGTATGTATGCATGCACATACCTACATATCTGCCTCTCAAAACACTAGTGTATGTATGCCATGCCCTTTTCTTGTCTTGCTTGCTAGAGTATTTTCTTTAAAAGTTGTAAAACAAGCTATTTATTCATGAGACATACCTTCAATTACCAAGTAAAGGAACTCAAATACCATCAAAGTTCTGGCTGGACAAATGATTATGTGAGAAAAAAATGATTAGATTTAGACAGAAATCAAACACAGAGGTTTCATATATTATGTCACTGCCTTTGGTCCAACATATCCAACTTCTATATTGGAAATGAAAAATTACAAGAAGATGAGTAGAATGTATGTACTACACAGAGAATTAAGGGCAATGTATGTGTGATGTCAGAAAAGTGTGATTTATACTGAGAATGTGCTAAGTAAAAGATACAGTCTCACCTAAGCTTACTCCAAGGTGTTAGTCCCAGAAGTGAAAGTGAGAGGAAAAAAAACAAGCAGTAGTACAAAACTCAACCGAAGGAAAGTCTCTACAAAATAAAAATTCCTCTCCTTCCCTTTTTTTCCCTCCCCTCCCCTCCTCTCCCTTCCCTTCCCTTTTCCTTTCCTCTCCTCTCCTCCCCTTTCCTTATTCCTTTTCTTTCCTTTCCTTAGAAAAACTGATGTTGTTTAACCTTTTAAGAAATGGGATAAATTGATAGTTTTTTTAAAACAGCTGCAAAGAGAGAATAGAAGAGACAGCTGGAATTCCTGAACATTGGTTATATGTTGGAAACCTAGTGTAGTTGAAACTTACTGGAATCTCTGAGCATAGCTCTAGTGATGTGATACTAATAATAAAGGATACACAGTCTGAACTGGCCATCTTTTGTAGTCAGACAAGTCTTTGAGCAATGAGACTGAGCTACTTTCAGTTGAGTTGTTGGCTAAGGGCTTCCAAGGAGATAAACAAACCAGTCTGATACTGGAACAGGAAGTTTCTCTCTGAAAACTGAGAGTTTGTACCGAATTTCTGAAGACAACAACCACATAGCACATTGAATGTGGAGGATTAAATTATTGCTGGCTTAGAGAGATCACCTCTACATTCTAGACTCTTTGGCATGAGAAGGTACTCTGCACTTTATTAAGAGAAACCTGGACACCAACCAGGTTGCTCTGTCCTTCTTTGAAGGGGGAACAAAAATATTCATCGGAGGAAATACAGAGACAAAGTTTGGAGCAGACACTGAAGGAGAGGTCATCCAGAGACTGCTACACCTGGGGATCCAGCCCACATACATACAGCCTGCAATCCCAGACAATATTGCTGATGCCAAGAAGTGCAAGGTGACAGGAGCCTGACATAGCTATTTCATGAGAGGCTCTGCCAGAGCATGACAGTTATAAAGGCAGATGCTTGCAGCCAAGCTTTGAACTGAGAACAACGTCCACTTTGGAGGAGTTAAAGAAAGGACTGAAGGATCTGAAGAGGTTTGAAGCCCCATAAGAACAATACCAGCAACCAGAACTCCCAGGATCTAAACCACCATCCAAAGTATACACATGGACAGCCCTTATGGCTCCAGCTGCATATGTAGCAGAGGGTGGCCTTGTTGGGCAACACTAGGAGTAGAAGCCCTTGGTCCTGCTAAGGCTTGATGCCCAGTGCAGTTGAATGTCAGGGAGCATAGGCAGTAATGGGTGGGTATGTAGGGAACACCCTCATATAAGAAGGGAGACAGGGTTGAATAGGGGGTTTATGAATGGGAAACTGGGAAAGAAGATAATATTTGAAATGTAAATAAAAACCACCGTGTGTGGTTTTCTGTATTTGGGTTACCTCACTCAGGATGATATTTTCTAGTTCCATTCATTTGCATATGGATTTCATGAAGTCATTGTGTAAATGCACCATATTTTCTGTATCCATTCCTCTGTTGAGGAACATCTAGGTTCTTTCCAGATTCTGGCTATTACTAATAAGGATGATATGGATATAGCCTAGCATGCATCCTTGTTATATGTTGGAATATCTTTTGGGTATGCCCAGGAATGGTATAGCTGTGTCCTCAGGTCCAATTTTCTGAGGAATCACCAGAATGATTTCAAGAGTGGATGTAACAGGTTGCAATCCCACCAACAATGGAGGAGTACTCCTCTTTTTCCACACCCTCCCCAGCATCTGATGTCACCTGCATTTTTACCTTAGCCATTCTCACTGGTGTGAGAGGTCATCTCAGGGTTGTTTTGATGTGCATTTCCCTGATGACTAAAGAAATTGAACATTTCTCTAGATGCTACTTAGCCATTTGATATTCCTCATTTGAAAATTTTTTTGTTTAGATCTGTATCAAATTTTTAATAGTGTTATTTGGCTCTCTGGAATCTAATATCTTGAGTTGTTTATATTAGATATCAGCCCTCTATCAGATGAAGGATTTGTAAAGATCTTTTCCCAATCTGTTTGTTTTGTCCTAACGACAGTATCCTTTGCCTTACAGAAGTTTGCCATTTTCAGAAGTCCAATTTGTAAATTCTTGATCTTAAGGCATACACCATTTTTCAGAAAAATTTCCCCAGTATCCCTGTGCTCGAGGATCTTTCACACTTTTTTTTGACAGTTTTAAATTACATTTCAGATGTTCTTCTCTTTCCTGGTTTCCTGGCCATAAGCTCTCTATCCCATCCCTCTCCGCTTCTTATATAAGGGTATTGCCCTCTACAACCAACTCCCTTTCCCACCTCCCCCAAGTCATTCCCCTATAGTGGGAGTCCAGGCTTGGCAGGACTAAGGGCTTCTCCTACCATTGGTGACCAACAAAGCCATCCTCTGCTACATATGCACCTGTAGCCATGGGTTTCTCCATGTGTAGTCTTTGGGTTGTGGTTTAGTCCATGGGATTAGTCCATGGGTTTAGTCTGGTTGCTTGGTATTGTTTTTCTTATGGGATTGAAGGCCATTTCAGCTCCTTCAGTTCTTTCTCTAACTCCTCCAAAATGAACTATGTTCTCTGTTCAATGATTTGCTGCTAGCATTAGTCTCTATATTTGTTTATTGTTTGTTTGCCTGTTTGTTTGTTTGTTTGTTTTGTGATTAGGCTACCTCACTCAGGATGATATTTTCTAGTTTCATTCAATTGTCTATGAATTTCATGAAGTCATTGTTTTTGATAGCTGAGTAGTACTCATGTGTAGATCTACCACATTTTCTGTATCCATTGCCCTGTTAAAGGGCATCTGGGTCCTTTCCATCTCCTGGCCATTATAAACAAGGATGCTATGAACATAGTGGAGCATGTGACTTTCTTGTATGTTGGGGCATCATTTGGTTATATTCCCAGAAAATGTATAGCTGGGTCTTCAGGTAGTACAATGTCCAATTTTCTGAGGACTCTCCAGACTGATTTCCAGAGTGGTTGCACCAAATCAAGTGATCATAAATCTGTGGGTTAATTTCAGGATCTTCAATTCTATTCCACTTATCTTCTTGCCTGTCTCTGAACCAACACCATACATTTTTATCACTATCGCTCTGTAATACTGTGTTAGGTCAGGGATAGTGATTCCCCCAGAAATTCTTTTATTGTTGAGGATAACTTTTGCTATCCTGGGATTTTGTTATTCCAAATGAATTTGCAAATTGATCTTTCTAACTCTATGAAGAATTGAGTTGGAATTTTGATGGCGATTGCATTGAATCTGTCGGTTTCTTTTGGCAAAATCCACGAGCATGGGAGGTCTTTCCATCTTCTGAGATTTTTGATTTCTTTTGTTAGAGACTTGACATTCCTGTCATACAGTTCTTTCACTTGCTTGGTTAGAGTCACACTGAGGTATTTTAAATTATTTGGGACTGTTGTGAAGGGTGTCATTTCCCTAATTTCTTTCTCAGCCTCTTTATCCTTTGAATAGAGGAAGACTACTGATTTGTTTAAATTAATTTTATACCCAGCCACTTTGCTGAAATTATCAGGCTCAGTAGTTCTCTGGTGGAACTTTTGGGGTCACTTAAGTATATTATCATATCATCTGCAAATAGTAATATTTGTCCTTCTTCCTTTCCAATTTGTAGCCCTTTGACCTTCTTTTACTGTCTGATTGCTCTGGCTAAGACATATAGCACAATATAGAATAGGTAGGGATAGAGTGGGCAGTCTTGACTAGTTTCTGAATTTAGTGGGATTACTTCAAGTTTCTCTCCATTTAGTTGATGTTAGCTATTGTTTTGTTGTATATGTCTTTTACTTTGTTTAGGTATGGGCCTTGAATTCTTGTTCTTTCCAAGACTTTTAGCATGAAGGGCTGCTGAATTTTTTCAAAAGCTTTCTCAGCATCTAATGAGATGATCATCTTTTTTTTCTTGAGTTTACATATATAGTGGGTTACGTTGATGGTTTTCCATATATCAAATCATCCCTGCACCCCTGGAAGGAAGCCTATTTGATCATGATGGATGACCATTTTGATTTGATGGTGGATTCAGTTTGTGAGAATTTTATTGAGTATATTTTTGCATCAATATTCATAAGGAAAATTGCTCTGAAGTTCTCTTTGTTGGCTATATGCATGGTTTATGTATAAGCATAATTGTGAATTCATTGAAGAAATTGCTGGTGTTCCTTCTTTTTCTATCTGGTGGAATATTTAGGACAGTATTGGTATGAGTTCTTCTATAATGGTCTGACAGAATTCTGCACTAATCCCATCTGATCCTGGGCTATTATTGTGGGAGACTTTAATGACTGCTTTTATCTCTCTTGGAGTTATGGGCCTGTTTAGATGGTTTATATGATTCTGCTTTAATTTTTGATACCTGGCATCTGTCGAGAAAATTGTCCATTTCATTCAGATTTTCCAGTTTTGTTGAGTATAGGCTTTGGTAGTAGGATCTGATGATTTTTTGAATATCCTCAGATTCTGTTGTTATATCTCCCTTTTCATTTCTGATTTTGTTAATTTGGACACATTCTCTGTGTCCTCTGGTTAGTCTGGCTAAGGGTTTGTCTATCTTGTTGATTTTCTCAAAGAACCAGCTCCTGGTTTTATTGATTCTGTGTATAGTTTTTGTTGTTGTTGTTGTTGTTGTTGTTGTTGTTGTTGTTGTTGTTGTTATTGTTTCTACTTGGTTGATTTCAGTCCTAAATTTGATTATTTCCTGCCATCTACTCCTCTTGTATCTATTTGATTCATTTTGTTCTAGAGCTTTCAGGTGTGCTGTCAAACTGCAATTGTATATTCTCTCCAGTTTCTTCGGAGGCTGTCAGAGCTATGAGATTTTCTCTTAGCACTGCTTTCTCTGTTTCCCATAAGTTTGTGTATATTATACTTCATTTTCATAAAATTCTAAAAAGTCTTTAATTTCTTTCTTTCTTCCTTGATTAAGTTATCATTGAGCAGAGCATTGTTCAGTTTCCATGTATATGTGTGCTTTCTTTCATTTTGTTGTTATTGAAGACCAGCCTTAGTCCATGGTGATCCGATTAGATGCATGGGATTCTTTTCGTATCTGTTGAGGCCTTTTTGGTGAACAATTATATGGTCAGTTTTGGAGAAGGTACCGTGAGATGCTGAGAAGAAGGTATATTCTTTTGTTTTAGAGTGAAATATTCTATATATATATCTATAAAACCCATTTGATTCATAATTTCTGTTAGTTTCTCTATGTCTCTGTTTACATACTATTTCTGTGATCTGTCCATTGATGAGTTTGGGGTGTTGAAGTTTCCCACTATTATTGTGTGAGGTGCAATGTGTGTTTTGAGCTTCAGTAAGGTTTCTTTTATGAATGTAGGGGCCATTGAATTTGGGGCATAAATGGTCATTATTGAGATTTCATCTTGGTGGATTTTTTCTTTGATCATCATCTTTTTGATCACTTTTGGTTGAAAGTCTCATTCATTGGATATTAGAATTGCTACTCCAGCTTGCTTCTTGGGACCATTTGCTTGGAAATTTTTTTCCTGTCATCTCCTTTGAGGTACCTTCTGTCTATGTTACAAAGTGTCTTTCCTATATTCAGCAAAATGCTGGGTCCTCTTTACATATCCAGTCTTTTAGTCTCTGTATTTTTTGGGGGGAATTGAGTCCATTGATGTTCAGAGATATTAAGGATGAATGATTGTTGTTTCCTGTTATTTATGTTGTTAGATGTGGAGTTCTGTTTGTGTGGCTATCTTCTTTTGTGTTAGTGGAAATTAGATTACTTTCATGCTTTTTCTAGGGTGTTGTTTCCCTCCTTGAGTTGGAGCTTTCCATATTTTATTGTTTGTAGGGCTGGATTGTAGAAAGAAATTGTGTAAATTTGGTTTTGTCATAGACTATCTTGGTTTCTCCATTTTTGGTAATTGAGAGTTTTGTTGGATATAGTAGCCTGGGCTGGCATTTTTGTTCTCTTAGGGCCTGTATGACATCTTCCCAGGATCTTCTGGCTTTCTTAGTCTCTGGTGAGAAATGTGGTGTAATTCTGATAGGTCTGCCTTATAAAGGCATACCTTTGCACCTCACACAATAATAGTAGGAAACGTCAACACCCCACACTCATCAATGGACCAATCACAGAAACAGTATGTTAACAGAGATATAGAGAAACTAACAGAAATTATGAATCAAATGGGGTTTGCAGATATCTTACTTGATCTTTTTCCTTTACTGCTTTTAATATTCTTTCTTAGTTTTCTTCATTTGGTGTTTTGACTATTATGTGACAGGATGAATTTCTTTTCTGGTCCAATCTACTTGGTGTTCTGTTGGCTTCTTGTATGTTTTTGGGCATCTCTTTTTTTAAGTTAGGGAAATTTTCTTCTATAATTTTGTTGAAGATATCTCCTGGCCTTTTAAGTTAGGAATCTTCGATATCTTCTATACTCACTATTTTTAGGTTTTGTCTTCTCATTGTGTCCTGGATTTCCTGGATGTTTTGTGTTAGGGGTTTTTTGTGTTTTACATTATCTTTGATGGTTATGTTAATGTTTTCTATGGTAGCTTCTGCAGCTGAGATTTTCTCCTCTATCCCTTGTATTCTCTTGCTAGTGCTTCTGTCTATGACTCCTGATCTCCTTCTTAACTTTTCCGTCTCCAGATTTGTCTCCCTTTGTGATTTGTTTATTGTTTCTATTTCCATTTTTAGATTGTTAATGGTGTTGTTCAATTCTTTCACATGTTTGGTTGTGCTTTCCTGTAATTCCTTAAGGGATTTTTGTGTTTCCTCTTTAAATGCTTCTACCTGTTTATCTGTGTTTTTCTGTACTTTTTTAAAGGAGTTATTTATGTCCTTCTTAATATCCACTATCATCATGATATGTAATTTTAAATCAAAATCTTGCTATTCTGGTGTGTTGCGCTATCCTCAGCTTGATGTGGTGGGAGAACTGGGTTCTGATGATGCCAATTGGCCTTGGTCTCTGTTGCTGAGGTTCTTGCCCTTGCCTATCACCTTGACAGCAGGTTACAGATACAGAAAGCTGTCTTTTTAAAATATTTAAGGGAAATTCATAAATATCAAAAGATATGCTACCTTTCTAAGAATATATGTGCAATATGTTATATGTTACATTTTGGCTTAAAATTACAACTTCATTGTTTATAATTAACTTCATAGGGATGTAGAGTATGGGGAGAGAGAGAGAGAGAGAGAGAGAGAGAGAGAGAGAGAGAGAGAGAATAGAGTTGCCTAACAGCAATGGGAGGGGAAGCCCTTTTTTTGGGGGGGAGGAGTTTGTATACCATAGAGTTAAAGGATGCTGGAGCAATGGGGCAGGAGATTGTGGGTGGATGGGTGTGTGGGAGAGCTACAGGCAAAGGGGAGTTGGGAGGGCAGATGTGGGATGGATGGGTGGGTAGGTGGAGAAGTAGATTAATTAAAAAAAGAAGAAACAGTAGAGTAATAGCTGATCAGAAATTATGGAAGTGCCCAACCAATGACTGTTTAACTTTGGGCTCAAGGCAGGAGAAAGAGGTCATGCCTGACACTGCCCAGACATCCTGGATCCAGAAAATAGATGGCTTGGAGACCTAGGATAGAACCAAACATAAAAGATAAAGAAAAGTCAATGATGAAATACCACTTAATGATATTTTTCCCTATTCACACATTGTTGTCTAGCCCACTCATTATCAGAGTCTTCATCCAGCATTTGATGAGAATAGATATACAGACACACAACCAAAGATTAGGTGGAGCTAGGGAACCCTACAAAAGAGGATGATGAAGAATTCTTGGAACCAAAGGGTTGAGGACATCAGGAGAGCACAGCCCACAGGATCAACTAGGGACAGCTAATATAGGTTCAAGGAGACTAAAGCAGCAACTACAAAGCCTAAATTAGCATCCAGGTCATTGTTTCAATCCTAGCAGTAGGAGTGCATGTTTTAATTGTTATTTTCTTGTTTGTTTATTTCTTTATCTATTTATTTGTCTATGTCTAGTCTTATTGCAACTTGTTATGCTGTGTTACTTTCATATTTGCCCAACCACAGGCCATGCCTCCCAAACCAGGTAGGTCAATCACATTATCATCAGTTCCCTTCCCTTCCTTTTTGCGATATCCAGACCCCAAATTAGGTAGACACTCCCTGCTGGACCAGAGGCCAAAAGGAATCCCAAAATGCCAGCCTCTAATTTGGACAGAAATTCTCTGCTCAACAATAGGCCACACAAAACCAGAAATGAAATAGAAATTAAGGAACAAAACACTCATGTAACAAAGATAAACACAGAAATTAGCACATAGACTTTTAAACACCATAATCCCAGATACCTAGACACAAATGTCAGAATGCAATCTGCAATGAGTTATCTCTAGAGACCAACTACATTTTGAGATTTCATCTCACCATAGTTATAATGGTTAAGATTAATTGACCAGAAATTCTTGTGAGGATGTAGGAAAAGGAAAACCCTTACTCACTGTCAATTTAGAACTGTAAACTTATGCAGCAACTGAATGATACAGGATATAAAACCTTCAAGAAGCTAAAAAAAAATCTACCATATAACTCAGATGACCCATCATGTTTTATTGAAACTTGCTCAGATGTGTGCATTGCCTCTTTATTCACGCCAGCTGGAAAATGAAAAACAAAAAAACAAAAACAAAAACAAAAAAATGTCTTTCAGTGGATGACTGAATGTTGAAAATATAGTACATATATAGAATGGATTATAACTCAATTGTAAAGAAAAATTAATTCATAAAATTTTCAGAAAAATGGATAGATTTCAAAAAGATGGTGCTGAGTAAGGTAACAGACAAAGAGAAACAAATGCATCGTGTTCTCTTTCATCTTATGTTTTGATCTTCAGATATTCAGATATGAACATAAAGCACTGAGTAAACACAGAATCCAATGTATATAAAGGTACTATGAGGAAGGGCAGCTTGAGAAGAAAATAGTAAGATACAAGTGATATTCAACGGGAAAAAAATGGAAAATGGAAAAAAAAATCAAGAGGGATTTAATTAGGCAGAGAGCCTCAATAGAGAATGAGAAAGGATAAAATTAAAGTAACACCAACGGTATTGGCTAGAGCTTCAAAATATTTATATTTACATATAACTTTTTTTGGAAATTTTTACTGGAAATTTTCTTTATCTACATTTCAAATATTATCCCGGTTCCTGCTTTCCCATCTGGAAACCATCTATCACATCCCCCCAACTCTTGCCTCTGTGATGGTGCTTTTCTACCCTCCTACTCTCTTCTACCTAACCACTCAAGCATTTCCATACACTGGGGCATCTAGACTTAACAGAACCAAGGGCCTCTCCTCCCATTGATGCCCTGCAGGGCCATCCTCTGTTGCATATGCAGGTGGAGCAATGAGTCACTCTCTGTGTACTCTTCGGCTGGTGGTTTAGTTCCTGGGGTTCTGGGGTGTCTGGTTGGTTGATACTGTTATTCTTCTTATGGAGTTGCAAATCCCTCAGCTACCTTATTCTTTCTCTAACTCCTCCATTGGGGACCCTGTTCTCAGTCCAATAGTTGGCTGCTAGCATTCACCTCTGTATTTGTTAGGTTCTGGTAGAGCCTCTCAGAAGCCTGGTGTATCAGGCTCCTATCATCATGCACCTCTTGACATCCCCATTAGTGACTAGGTTTGGTGACTGCATGTGGGATAGATCCCCATGTGTGGCAGTCTCTGTATGGCCTTTCTTTCAGTCTCTGCTCCACACTTTGTCTCCATATTTCCTCCTGTGAGTATTTTGTTTCTCCTTCTAAGACTTACTGAAGCATCAACACCTTGATCTTTCTTCCTTTTGAGTTTCATATGGTCTATAATTGGATCTTGGGTATATTGAGAACTAGAAAATATCACTCTGAGTGAGATAACACAATCACAATAAAGTACACATGTTATGCTCTCACTGAAAAGTGGATATTATCCCAAAAGCTCACATTACCCAAGATAAAATCCACAAGAAGGACCACCACAGTGTGGATGTTTCAATCTTTCTTAGAAGGGGGAACAAAAATATTCATAGGAGGAAATGCAGATACAAAGTTTAGAGCAGAGACTGAAGGAAAGGCCATCTAGAGACTCTCCCACCTGGGGATCCAGCTCATTCACATATAGCCACCAAACCCAGACAATATTGCTGATGCCAAGAAGTGCATGCTAACAGGAGCCAATCATAACTGTCTCTTGAGAAGCTCCACCAGTATATGACAAATACAGAGGCAAAGTCTGGCAGCCAACTGTTGAACTGAGAATGGGGTCTCCACTGAAGGAGTTAGAGAAAGAATTGAAGGGGTTGAAGACTCCATAAGAACAACAATACCAACAATGCCAGAGCTCCCAAGGACTAAATCACAATCCAAATGACTGAAGCTGCATCTGTAGAAGAGGATGGCCTTGTTGGGCACGGAAGGGAGGAGAAACCCATTGTCCTGCCAAGGATGGAAACCCCAGAGCTAGGAGGCAGGAAGGTGTTCATGGACGGGTGGGTGCATGCTTAACGTGGGGGCAGAAAGAGTATAAGAGCAAGGGAAACAGATAATCTGCCTCCCTGAGTGAGTCTGTGTCTGTTACAAATGGCTGCTGAGAGAGGGCAAACTACCCTAACCTAAAGATATTTTTTTAATTAGTTACACAATTCAAAGTTGTCAGCCCTCAAATCTTATAGGTATCAAAACAGCTTCATCAGATTATATTTATATGTCAATATACATACACATACATATACACAATCACAGAACAAGAGCTTATCACTATGAGAGGGAGCTAGCAGCAACACATAAACTTTCCAAGAGAGGAGAATTGGGAGGTCTTGGAGAAATTAGAGAAGAGGAAAAGTGATGCAATTATATTTTTATTTAAATATACATTTAAATCAAAATAAATTGGAATTGCCTTAAAATCAAAGAATGGGAAGAAAAGAAAAGAGAACTATCTTTGCCTCTTTATGATAGTTACTCTCCATCAGTTAGAATATCAACCAGTTAGCAATAATGTAACAGAGTCAGAAAAGCTGAAACATAAAAGAATTGCAATTACTAACTTAGACAAAAATGTCAATGATTTCACAGAAAATGAGCAAAACAGAATGCAGTGTATACTTGGAAGCACTAGATACATCTGATTGGGCCAGTATAGATATTAGGATCTAAGTAATGTGAAAATTCAGAATTAAAAAGAACTTCAGCAGTGGTTTCTTTCAGTAGGAATCAAAAGAGAAAACAGATTTCAACTGTGCTCTGGTAGTTTTATAAGTTTTTTAATATTTTTATCTATAAGAAATGTGCTTATAATAAGGAATAACTTTAATAAATAAAACAAAAATGTATTATAGAAAACTCAAGTGTATGAGCATACAATGTACTGTCAATTGAAAATAGGAGGATAAGCCATGTGAGGATGGATGCTGTTTAATTTATGTCACAGAAAATAGAGTTGAGTCATGTGTGCAGGTATATGTTTATACATTTTGAAGGTTGTAGGTGGAGATACTGTATGCTTAATTATTTATGCTACCTCTAGAACAGAAATACAAAAGTATGTGTTGAAATGAATTTCAGAAGTGTAGGAATTTTAAGTGGAAGGAAGTAACACATATTTATGACCACATGAAAAGCTATAAAGCAGAAATGTGTGAAGATGTCTACCACAGTTACGTGGGGTGTGTGAACTGGATAGGATAATGGATAGGAAAAATGGTTTTATCAATAAAGTGCTTGCTTCACATTCATGAGGACCAGAGTTCAGATCCCAGCTTCCACATAAAAAGTTGGGTCTCATAGTATGTGTCTGTAATCACAGTGCTATCAGGTAGAGCTAGGAAGGTCCCTGAGGTGGCTGATTAGTTAGTTTACTCATTGAGTGAGCTTCAGGATCATCTCGACTGTTTTCAAAATATAGGGCAGTGAAGCAATTGAGGAAACTATCTGAGTGTTGACCTCTGCCCTCCACTAGATCAGGTATATCCATACACATAAAGACAAGGGTATAAACACACACACACACACACACACACACACACACACACACACACACACACAGACAGAGACAGAGACAAAGAGAAAACAGAGAGACAGACACACAGAGAAACAGACAGAAAGGGAGAGAGGAAAAGGGAGGAAAAGAGAGGCAGGGAGGCAGGGAGGCAGAGAAAGAGACAGAGGATTTATAGGTTATTGAGATGACTCCATTCAAATTAGTGTAGTCAGAAAAGGACAATATTTGCATTGACTAAGGGTAGAGTTTGAACAAAGAATCCAAAAAATTGTTTGTATTCAATTGTAAATTATAAAAGCAAGAGTTGAAATAATCAGTGATTCGGCATACACAATTCTAGGTTCTCAAATGTGTTTTATTAGCTTTTATTTGAATATTTTTTACTTTAAATAACAAATAAAAAACTTTATCAAAATGATGATATTTAGCATGACATACATATTTGTTTAGGCTATCCTGTAAAGAAGCATGAGCAAACATTCACAGTATATATTTTTTCTTTTCTCCAGAGATATATGGAAAATGCTCAGAGTAGGAAAATGCCCAATGTTCTGGTAATTAGGGGTAGAAGTTGTAAAATAAGCACAATTCCTGTAAAAGTAGCTTTGAACACAGTTCTCAGTTTAAAATAGCACCACAGCATTCCCTCTCATGTATCATACAATATAAACAGTCAACAAACAGTGTCTTCCTATGATGTAAATGCACAAAAGAGAATGAAGTTGTTGTATACAATGGAAGGTAAGGGTTTATAATGAAAATTTTCTTAACGTTTGTAACAATGCCTTGGAAAATAGAAAGATCTCTTAGGATTTCGAGGGAAAAAAATGTTTCCTTCTGCTCACGTTCAGTTGTGAAATATGTACTAACAGGAAAAGGAGAAACAAATTTCTAGGATTTATTTTTTTCCTCGTGGAAGTACAAAGATATCTACTTCCATCAAGATGGAATTTCAATAGCAGAGCCCTCAGCTATCCTACCAGGAGCAGTACTTTATAAAGCTAGATACAGGTTCAATTTCATCAATGATGCTCATATTACAGTCAGTGTTTACCGGATATCTTTGCTGTGTTACTTTTCATTTAAGCATGATATTCTTTCTGCATGTGATATGTTACTCGGTTTTCTAGAAGCCTCATAAGTTCTGAAATGACTAACAGCTATCTGTTCTCCAGAAATCCTTGGAGATGATTTATACTTTCGTGGCACTCCACCAGAATGAGCTGCTTGCTTGCTTATAGAATAAAATAATGAATTTATTACTATGTATTCTGTAGTTATGGTCACAACTATCATAATTCCATCACAGCAAGATAGATATTCTTGTTTCACAAATGTGCTGTTGAACTCAAGATGCTCCTGTCAATCAAGATCACAGAGAACCAACAATAATGTATTGTACATTACAAAGCTACTGAGAATTTCTAGTAGTATATGAGATGTATGTATAAACTGATAGAATGTGGACTGCCCTAATTTAATTATTCTCAAACTATAAAATAACTTTGTATATCATGAATAAACTATAATTTACAATTTAAAAGTTGATAGTTCACTTACAAGGCTGTTGGTTACCCTATGATATTAATATCAATGTTGCACCATTGAGCATATCATGGAAAGCCAGACACAATTCTAGTTGACAGAATTTATAGCAGGGTTAGACAATGAGTTTTCTCCTTCCAGAAGTTTGCATGGAACCTCCTGGCATCATGAGGTCTAGCCATTATGGAAGAAGGTTCTAAGTCAGTACTAGCTTAATTTGTCCACATCCTGTGACAGAAGTATGTGCTGTCTTCAGCGACAGGGTCCTGCTCTGAAGATTAGACAAGTGATCAAGGACAATGGCAATAACATGGACTGGTTATTGGTTATTGATTATTCATTACGGGAGGTGGGGCTTAGATGTTTCTGAACAACAAAGGATGTCTAAAGGATATATCCCACACTGCTTCCTGAGAGAGCATGTGAGGTAACTAATTAAACTATATGTGTGTGTGTGTGTGTGTATGTATGTATGTATGTATGTATGTATGTATGTATGTATGTATGTATAAGAAACATAAAATCAGAAATTTTCCTGCGGCCTTTTTTCAAGCATCTTCAGTATTATTTATAAACCTCCCCATTATCCCTCAGCATCCTTTTCCTTTTTCCATGTCTATTTTACTCATCTGTGCTTTATTTTCTACTTCATAACACTTGCATTTTACTGCCATAATATCCCTCTTTGTAATGCTTTTCTCTACCCTACATTGGTTCCTTCCTACACCCTTGGTTTCTATAATTACTACTAATTGTACACTCAAACTAAAGATGCAGATCCAGGATTCAAACATAACAGAGAACAAACAGATTTTTTTGTCCCTGGGTCTTGGTTACCTTAGTATATTTTTCCAGTTCTATCTATTTAACTGAAAGTTTCACAACATCATTGCTTTTTTCCAGAGGAATAGAATTTCATTGCTTGTAGGCACTGCTTATCTACTACCTATTCATCAGCTCATAGGTAGGTAGGTTGTTTCTATGTTAGTAGTATATGTGGTTATTAAGTAGTGAGGAGTACCCATAATGTTAGAACATTCATTAATTACAGTCCAACAACGTCACATGGAGATTTCACATTTATCATTATACAGATTTTCAGTTATAACTTTTATGTCATCTAGAGGTAAGCATTCTTTTAAACTACAGGACTAAACAAAATATTTTTAGTTCTTTTTCCTTCAATGTGTTGACAACTGTTTCTTAAATATTTACTTTTGCAATTTGATCATTCTCTTTCTGTCTGATGAATATGTCTATGTATGCATGACACAGTGCATGTGTGGAGGACAGATGTGTAAATTGGTTTCTTTCTTTCATCCAGTGATGAAACTCGTTATCAGTCATGAAATTAACTGTCTTTAATTTGAAAACCACGTGCATATAAGTAAGTAGAAGGGTCATTTTCAGGCGGGATCTCAAATTGGATGCATTGCTATAGCTGCTCATTACAGAGCTCAGGCTGTTCCTCATAGCATCTGAATTTACTGAGTCACCTAGCCACAGCCCTCACCTATTCAGTCTGATTGAAATGAATACTATCCACATGATTATGCCTATTGAGCTATTACTAGAAAAGAAGCCCCTGCTATTTGCTTTAAGGATCCCTACTGATATTGTTGGAATGCTCTTCTCCACGTAGCCTACAATTAAAGACGGATCATCTCAAATATCACAGCAAATACTTTGAGGTATATTCCAATTATATTCAAATTTGGTGAAAGACCACAGAATTATTTTTATTCAGATGGGGGCTTTGTTTTATTCTGGGTCTCTCTCTAATAGACTATATAAACCTTTGACACTGCAAAACAGATATTTTGGGTGTTTTGGGAAAGCCATTAAATATAAAAATGAAGCAAAGACCATGTTATTATGAAAAAGTAAACCAAATAAAATTATTTTTATTTTTTATATATGAATACACTGTAGCTGTCTTCAGACATACCAGAAGAGGCATCAGATCCCATTACAGATGCTTATGAGCCACCATGTGGTTGCTGGGAATTGAACTCAGGACCTCTGGAAGAGCAGCCAGTGCTCTTAACAAAAAATTATTTCTAAAAATGAACTTGCTTGGTATGTCTAATAGAGTTTACCACTTTTATTAACATTTTAAGGAAGTTCATACACAGATACAATGCATTTTGAGAACATCTACTTTTGCACCCCAAGTTCAACTCCTTTAGTTCTCTCGCTTACAAAAACCCTTTCCTCAATGCACATCCTTTCTGTAAATAAGGACTCATTCACATACACAGTCTATATGTACATATATACACATTATATATACATAATTTTGTATACATTTATATACAGAATTGTAAAAACTATAGAGTCAAATTAGTATTATCTTGTCTATGTGTACATGGTGTGAGACTAATCACTGGGTCATAGGCAACATATCAGAGATTCATTCCTGAAGGAAACTGACTGTTTCTTTTTTATTACTAATGTGGTGCAAGAACATACATAAGATATGTGTTGTCTGTAGTTCAGCTAGGAGTCTGGGAGAACTTATGTGCCAAATCATGCTATGTGATCCTGTGCTGATCTCTTAGCAAATACAGCTGTGGGAAATCCACAGAGACAATATCCCTGTAATGTAAAAGCCAGAAGACTGGTGAGAATGGTATAATATAGTATCTTCCATATATCAATATTTAGCAATTTTGAATATTAGATTCCAAAGAGTACTGATTAAATTCATTCTAAAATAATTCTCCATAAATTAAGAATCCCAAATCAATGATGTTGAAGATTTTATCAGTAATGATTTGAAATAAAATATCAAGCCCAAAACTTACATCTAGTCCCTAAAAGTAAGTTTTTAACTAATTTTTACCAGCTTTACTGAGGCCATGATTGACTATAAAATGTCTTGTATTCTTTATACAGCTTAGTTTTAACTATACATGCATTTTGGAATGATTTCTGAGATCAAACTAATCAATCTCCCCACAATGCTATATTCTGCTACCCTTTATTATTTATGAAATGAGAATATTTAAATTCTTTTCTCTTAGAAAAATTTGAGTTTAATAGAGTCAAAACTCTGTCTCTCTGGTTAACATAATTTATACATCCTACATGGTTGAACCTTTGTTCTTAGTACCCAGTAATTTTCCGCCCACCCTCAGTACTGAATTTAAAAAAAATACACCAATTTTTCCATAGAATTTGTTTTTGTCTCACATTAAATAAAATTCTGAACATATCAGCTATCATAGTTATTTAGCAATTGACAGTACTTCACATTTGTAAATATTTCTGTAAGGTTAGTCATACTTTTAAATTTCATTTATATATGCACATTCTTGTTCTTTTACTTTTTTACCTTCATTAGTTTATTTATTCACTTTACATCCTAGTTGTGACATCTGTCTTCCTCTCCTTCCAGTCCAACCTTTACAAATTCCTCACCCCTTACATCCTCCTCTTCTCCTGGTAGAAGGACAAGACCCCTTGTGTACCACTCCTCCGTGGGACATCAAGTTGTATCAGGAAGCATCTCCTCTCTGACTGAACCCTAACCAGACAGTCCAGGTAGGGGAAGGGGATCTAATGGCAGGAAACAGAATCAGAGGTAGCTCCTGCCCTAATTATTACCACATGAAGACCAAGCTGCACATCTGCTACAAATGTGATCAGCCACTGCATGCTCTTTGGTTGGTGGTTCACTCACTGTGAGCCACCAAGAGGAATACAGTTGACTCTGTACGTCTTCTTGTGGTTATCTTGACTCCTCTAGCTTGCTCAATTCTGTTCTTTACTCTTGTACAAGACACTGTGAGATCCTCCTTACATCTGCTTCCCTCAACTGCTGGATGAACTCTTTCAGAAGACAGTTCTACTTGTCTGCAAGCATAGCAGAGTACCATTAACAGTGTCAGGGTTTGGCTCTCTTATTTGGGATGGGTCTCAAGTTATTCTAGTCACTTTTTGGCCATTCCCTCAATTCCTGTTCCAGTAGATTCCTAAACATCTTGTAGTCAAAACAAATTTTGGGTGGGAGGGTTTTTTTGGTGGGTTGATGTCTGCCTCCCTTCACTGAACATACTTCATGTCTAGAAGTGAGAATTGAAATGGGTGGGAGTGCATCTTTGGGACTAGCTGGAGACCTAAGACAGGGAAGCTACAGGGAGTCTATGGGGTGACTCTTGCTGAGATTCCTGCCAGCACTAGATATAGAGACTGAAGTGGCCACCTCCGATAGCCAGGCAGGACATACAGTTCTCTTATTTTTTATTGGCACTGTATATTAGACTATCTATAAAGTTTTGTTTTGTTTGTTAATAAAACATGGTTACTTTCCAGAACAATTAAGTGTGAAAATGTTGATTTATACATGATATTAGCAATTTTGAAATTGCAAATGATTCTTATGCACATCCTGAGAATGACTATTTCAGTCACTCAAGTTTTTTTTTTTTTTGAGAAATTCAGACTTGTTACCACAGATCATCATGAACCTCCTGCCAAGAATAATCTACATCGTTCTTGCAACACAATTCAAAATTCTAACACCATTCTTCAGAAATAAAGAAATCAATCCAATGGGATTTTTAATAAAAAGAATGCTTCAGGATAAATTGGAACACTTGATTTAAAATTATAAATCAAGCTATAGTAATAAGAATATCTTAACACTTCCCATAAAAGACATATAGACCACTAAACAGGAATGATGATGGAAATAGTTACTTGGTTTTAAGAAAGATAAGAAAAATACCTATCACCCTCAGATGAGCCCCATCCCCTTCTTCTATGAGAAGGTGCGACCTTTTTAGATATCCCTCAACCCTGATGCATCAAGTCTCTACAGGGTTAGGATCATCTTTTCCCACTGAGGCCTGACATTCCCACAGCCAAACATTGAATGGAGTTTGGGGACTCTTATGGAAGAGTTGGGGAAAGAATTAAAAGCCCTGTAAAGGATAGCAACTCTACAGGAAGACCAATAGAGTCAACTAACCTGGACTACTGGAAGCTCTCAGAGACTGAGCCAATAACCAAACAATGAATATACATGGGCTGGATTGTTAAAACTAAATTTTCATTTCTCAAGCTGCATAAAACTTAAATGAAATCTATTCAACTACGTCAACATAAAACAAGTTGTTTCCTCAGTTGAGAAAACTCAGTTTAGATATGTACAGAATTTTTAATTGGGTGATTTTTTTGAGCCCAATATTTTGAAGCTGTTTAATATATATTTTAGACATTAACCCTCTGTCAGTTGTGTAGATACCTTTCTTCATTTCATAGTTTGCACTTTGTATATCATAGATAATAATTCTCTGTCAGTTGAATAGGTGGCAAATTTCTTTTCTCCCACTTGATGAGCTGCCTACTCACTAACTTTGCAAATTCCCTTCTGTGTACATTTGCTTTAGAGTTATAATATCCGGATTGTTGGTCATATCTCTTAAGCTATATGAGTATTTCTCAGGAAGCTCTTAACTGAAACAGTGAGGACAAGCAGTGGGCCTAAAAAAGTTTAGATATAATCATCCACTACTGAGAATGTTTGAAGACAGAATCTCACATCCTTATCCTACAAGAAATCTCTAGCTGACAACCACTAACAAAGTGTAAATTAGTTTTCTTTAACTTAGTTTCACTGGGTATACAAGCCACTCTTAATGCCAGGCCCCATGTCCAGTAGCAGATGACCAACACAGATGAATTCAAGGATATTTTTATAGTTTGTTTTTCTCGGGGCATATTTATCTTTTAATTCTTCTTACCCTGCAGATCTTTCCATTTTTATTTTACATTTCTAAACAATTTCTGTGTATAATAATGTGTAAGTCTCTATGGTTATATGTGTTTCTGTGCTTTTCCTTTGGCTCTTTTTCTGCTTGCTTGTTTCTTACTCTTCAGGTTTGTTTGTTTTTATTGTTCCTTAATTTACTATGTTTTCATTTATTCTTAGATGTCTGTTTTTTTCTAATAAAAGAGAGCAAGAAAGGATGTGTATTTTGATAGGAGGGAGAAGGGAATGATCTAGGAGTGGTTGAGGGTAGGGGAACAATAATCAGAATATATTGTATGAAAAAATAAAATTTTTTTGTTGTTGTTGGAATGGGTGGGTAGGAGTGCAGCAATCTTCATAGAGTAGGGGATGAGGGGCGGAGTTATGGGGGAAGGAGAAAGCAGATAACATTTAAAACATAAATACATAAAATATCCAAGAAAAAGAAAAGAAAAGAAAATTAAAAAGGAAATTGGAGTTACTCTACTGGTGAGATTATCCAGGGTAAAGAGACTTGCTGCCAATTCAGACTGAAAGGAAAAAGTTTAAAATTGTCCCCTAGACAAGGGGCCCTGGAACTGCCTGTTCCAGAAATTAGCTGATAACAGAAAGAGTAATTGCACCAGCTGGTTCAGCCACTTTGTTCCAGGAACTAGCTAACCATAACAGCAGCGGACCATAATAGCAGCTGACGGACGATAATAGCAGGAACTGGTTAACCATAAAGTTAGATTAAAATCTTAAAGAACAATCATGAGAAACAGGAGGTTCTTCCTTGTGATTCGGTATAGTTTGTCCTTTAAATACCCCTCCTTCCAACCATTTGAGGTCCTCTACCCCTGTGTAGGATATGAGTCTCGACCCCAGTGCACTGGTTTCTGTCATCCCTATCAATAAACCTTGTGTTGATTGCATCAAGATTGGTCTCTCGTGAGTAACTGAGGGGTCGTGTCATCCCGATACTTGAGTGAGAGTCTCCCTGCTCCAGAGATCTTTCATTTTGGTGGCTCGTCCAGGATCAGCGACCACCCTTGTCTCCAGAGATCCACTTAGAGGTAAGATATTTTCTGTGTCTTTGTGTTTCTGTGCCAGCTGAACTCTGGGTCTGTATTTGCTTGCAAGTTCTGGTTTTGCAGTCGCTTGAGGTCTCGGGTAGAGACGGAGACTTGCGTCTCAGGTAGAGGCGAGGAGTGTGAGCATTAGTAGATGTGCCAGAAGCTACTGACTGCGTCACCCTGGGAGATGTCTTGGGCAGTCTGTAGGAACCCCAGGGACACCTGGGAGATTCCTGTCTGGGGGCTGGTAAGGATTCAGTGATTCTCCTGGAGTAGGAGAAAAGACCCGCCCTCCCAACCGTCTGGGTGCTGATGAAGACACAGTAGTTCTCCTGGACTGGAGAAGCAAAATGTCCTCCTGGCTGTCTGTTTTTCCCAAGTGGACTTGCCTGTCTAGTGGGAGACAGGCATCTGTCAGTCTTTGTCTGTGTGTCTTAAGTCTCTGTTCTGTGTTAATTGTGACTTTGACGATGGGACAGACTGTGACGACCCCTCTGAGTTTGACTCTGGACCACTGGACTGAAGTTAGATCTGTTAGTTTGTCTCTTTATTTTCTGTATTTGTGTCTTGAGTTATTTGTGATAATGGGGCAGACTGTGATGATTCCTCTTAGTTTGACCCTGGACCATTGGACTGATGTCAGGGCTAGAGCACACAACTTTCAGTTGAGATTGAAAAAGGACTATGGCAGACTTTTGCTCCTCGGAGTGGCCAGCATTTGATGTCAGCTGTCCTTCAGAGGGGACCTTTAATGTAACCATTATTTTTTGATCTGCTCCCCTTGGGAAGGAGGAGTGATGTGGATTCTGCTCCCCCTTCATCTGTCTTTGGTGAGCTCACAGAAGCTCCCATCTGAATCAGTTCAGTTTTGTGGTGATCTCTTGGAGGCCGATTGTTTTTCTTGTTTTTGTGCGTACTTCTGTTTTTGTCTGTTAATCTTTTGATTGTCTTTCTGTGTGACTGAATGATATTTGTCCTCTTCAGTGGACCTCTAGGATTAGAGGAGATGGGGCTCAGACTTGAGTGAGGGTTTCCCCACTCCAGGGGTCTTTCAAGACTACCTAAATTCAATCCATGGGACCCATAAGGTAGAAATAAAGAACTGAATCTCACAGCTGATTTCTGACCTCTTCACGCATACCATAGCATTCTTATATATATGCCAACATACCACAAATGAGTGTTGTCTGGAAATCGCTGTCAGAAGGTACAACTCAATCTACTGGCAAACACTTCACTGGTCTGCTGCAGTCCAGTTCAGTAGAGTTGAGATAGCAAACATGAGTCAGCAGTGGTTGCATGACCTAGCAGGAACAGCCAGTCCTCAGAATGAGGGACTTGGGCCAAGTTGAATGCCAGGGAATATTCTTGGCTGTGCCTCTTCCAACAAAGGGAAGGTCAACAAAGACACAAAACCAAGAAGCCTTTGGCTATGGAAACAAGCCAAACACAGGCTCTGTCACTGTCACTGCTCCCACCAAACATAAGGTATCCTCCATAAGATTTGCTTCATCACATTAGACTGTCCCAGGTGACACACTCTACCAATCTACAGCATACCACCAGATTTTTGGTGCATTTTTCTCTATGGTGTCCCCGGCAAACAAAGCTACAGTATACAATGTAAGGTAGAGCTTTTTAGTGAAGAATCCTTTATATCTATCCTTTCAAGTGCTTGCTTTAGCAAAATATCCTTTTGCCTGTGTCTGCTTCAAAAAATATCCCTTTGCAAATTTGCCTTAGCCTTTCACCTATGTGCTCTTCAGGGCAACATCCTTTCATATGTTTGCCTTAGCAAATCACCATTCAACACAACAGACTTTTCAAAGGACCCTTAAGTTTCCACCCCAGCTTATATTTAGGAATATATATGTATATAATAGTACATGTATGTATGCAATGACTGGTTAAAAAATGAGGTCATAAACTTGTAGAGAGCAGGGACAGACATAAATGAAAGAATTTAAGTGAAAAGAGGATTGCTGTAATTAAAATACAATCTCAAAAAAAACAATGAATTATATAGCTACATTTATCATTAGTTATTAGGGAATGATGTGGTTAGATGAGATATGATTTCAGGGGAACCAATTACTGTTCACATGTTTTAACTTCTGTAATTACTCTAAAATAGGGGGAAAATAAAAAACAAAACAAAACAAAAACCCACAGATCAATAGAAAATAAAACTATGGTACCTGTACACAGTACAATTCTACTTGGTGGCTAAGGAGAATGGCACAATTATTCTTGCAGATAAATAGATAGAAATGGAGACGTGATACTGAGTGAGATATTTCAGGCCCAGAAACAAAACTCCAGCAACACAGCACTTCATGCTTTTTCTCATATCTAAATCCTAACTTCAAATCTTTTATGAAATTGACACAAAGCACAAGTACAAGCCAGGAAACTAGAGAAAGGTCTTTGAGTAGGGCTGGAATTGAGGGAAAGGTATAGTAGGTTATGGGTAAAACAAGATCAACAAGTTGAAACACTGGTAGCAGAACAACAGTGTAAAGAGGGAGAAGCCAGGGATTGTGGATGAATCAGGGAAGACAAGACTAACCTGTGGCATGGTAGCATGGACAACCCTCTGCTCCCAGGGGAACACATGAAGAAGAGACCGCATCATATATAACAAGTCTTGGCTGTTATTCATTTGTATAATTTCAGTTAAGGGGCTATTTTCTTCAAAACTCTATGCCATTTGTAATAGCACCACATTTAAAAGCTGGCATCCTTTTTATTCCAAATTCACTCATCATTAGGAAGGGAAAAATGTAATGTTTTTGCTCCTGGGTGTTTAGGCAAGTGACAAAACTTTTCAGAATTTCTACCAACATCCATGCTTTCATCGCACTAATTAGATGACTCCAAGCTACATTTTTCTAACATAGTTTTATAATGAAAAGATTACATACAGTTTCTAGAGCTTTAAACAATCAAAGGGGAAATGAGCTAATATGTGACATATAAACATCATATAAAACAATGGATATATTAAATTTCAAAGTCAGAGAATAGGGGAAAAGTCTACTGCCCCCTGTATACTTCTTTCTTCCTTTCTTTGCTCCATTTTTTCCCACTTTCTTTAATTATAGATGTTATGATTTAACAAGGTGTTAACATGTTATCAGTGTCTATGGCAGATATTGTATTGAACAAATGATATAAAATGTTCAGCATTCTTTGGATCTGTGACAGCAATCCATACTGTCAAATTTTATTTTATATTTCTGCTATTCCGATCTATTTAACTGATCACATGGTAGAAATATACATTATGGATTGAAAAATAATTAATTCTGAACATGGTATGAGTATGAAAATACCAGAACTATATGTCTGTAGAATTGGGCTTTGAGGATTTTGAGTGCTCAAGCTCTACCTCAAATGTTCCTAGGTCACTTTTTTAAGTCTGTGCTCATTTCACCAAGCTGTAACAATGAATTTTCATACATTTTCTCATCTCACTGGATAGATAGACTTTTCTCTTCTTAAGTCTAATTTCTGTAGTTAGTATGTGTTGATAGGATTTAATTCTGCTTTTCATGTTCTTGAAAGCCTGTTTGTTCCCTAGTACTCCTTATGCTGAAATTCCTTCCCTGTTTCTACTTATTTGTATTGGTACTCTGAAAATTACCTCAGTGACTGTATTTTGATCATATTCCTCCATTGGTCTTTAACATATCTCCCCTATAATTCACATAATGTCATGTCATCTGTGTTTTAATATATCAAGAAAATTTTGTTACTCATATACTCTTGGATATCTAGACTGAACAGCAGTGTGATTAACCTGCAATGGAGGACGTGCAATGGAGGCCATTGAATCCCCCTCTCAGGAGTTGTCAATTGTCTATTTATAGCTCATTATCTAGGGATGGGACTTCAGTCCCAACTCCTCATCTCCATGAGGAGAAACCTAGAACTCCACATAATACTGATTTATAGATCCTCATCTAATATGTGTTATTTCAGTCATGAACAAATGAATTCAAATAGTTATTTGTTGTTCATATAAAATCTAAAATTAAAGAATACTAGAAATACTGTGTATCATAAAACTATGCAATGATTATAAATTTTCATTGTCAAATACATAAGGAGCAAATGTTTATGAACAACTTAAGAGTTATTGTCACTCAAAGGCTGAATATCTGGGTATCTGAAAATTGAGTTTACAGTTTAGTATCTGGAAACATTTAACACAAATAGAAAAGAAACTTATAGGTGATTGACAAGTGGTACAGGGCACAACGGTACAAGGCTGAATAATCCCTTGGTCATAGACTTTGTTGATTCAAAGTTGCTTGGCAGAGTACACAACAATAAGCAATGACATCTTCCACAACATATTTGGATGATTTGTGTTAAAGCCCTTCAAGGTGTCTAAATAGTAAATCTAGGACAATACCTTAAAAATAAATTTTAAGCATCTATGATTTCACTTATAGTTTTTACACTGCTTAATACTATCAAGTGTCAAATTTGCAGTTCCTTATTTGCCAATGTTTCTTTGTATTTAGAATGCATATGCTTTTTGTAAACACTTTTCAGATCTTTGAGACCAACTGACAATTTCAACACTAACGATGCATAAGTGATAATTCCCAATTGATCATGATGAAAGAAAGTAAGGCAAATACATGATACATGGAGGAAGCTAACTCCTATAAATCCTATACTTTGCACCACAACACTCAATTTATCCTCTATGGATCTAATAAAGTAAACTGAGTGGAAAAAACTGGAGTCACATTAGTGGTCATAAACGTGGGTTTCCTGTTCTGTGGAGTTCTGTCTCTTTAAGCAGCTGGATTTCCGTACTCAATTTCCTTAATTGTCAAATAGGATAATTATCTAATTACAACCAAGATAGGTTGAAACTCTTACCTAGCTGACATCAAATAAAAAGCCTGTGGCTTTGATTCTGAGGTCTTAAGTTTTATTTTGATTGCTGCTTTATATTGTCACTGGAGTTACAACATGCTTCCTTAGAAGTATAAAGACCTGCCTGGCTACTTAAAATAAACTATGTGTGAATGTGTGATTGTGGACTTCTCAGTGCAATGCATTCATGAATTTGGAGGTAGTTGTGGTGGTGTGTGTGACACCCCATAGGAGAGCTGTAGTCATTCATATTAGTATGTTTTTTTAGAAATAAAAATGAGAAATTTTGGTTTTGTGCTAGGTGGTAGAATAAAAATTAATAGTTTTAGGAAATCTGTAATTATTTGTGTCTTTTACGGGTCAAACTTGAACACTGCATAGTGTTTGTATCTGTGATATTTCAGATATTTGTGCATGTTTGTCAGATATGGTAATAATGGCTGACACACTGAGGCTGGTTACAAAACATAAGTGGGAATTTAGAAGCTGCCTCCTACTCTTACCTCAAAATGTTTTAAGAAAGTTTGTGCCAAATAAAAAAGATTATTTCAAAATCAGTATGCTCAAAAAATTGAATGATAATATAAGCCTTTATTTTCCATTTCTGGTTAAGGTTATTTATTGTGATATGAGGCAATATTGAAATTTTCTTTCAATCATAGAACTTGTAAAAATGTAAAATGCTAAGTTAACCTGTATTTTGCAAACTATTTCCTTCTGTAATGTAAATATTAATTAAACCTCTCTTTGCTTTTAATGTGAAAGATAAATCTCTATAGGTAACAATATTATGAGCACACTGGGCAGGCAACTCGGGTCACAGCAGTATATACAGCCTACTCAATTTCATTCCATGTGTTGAGAGATATACAATCCTGCCTTTGGTGAATCAAGACTAAAGGCAGGGTCAATGCAGCCCTAAAGATACTCACTTTGGATAAACTTTTCTAGAACTGACAAAGCTTCATTTACTAAGTCAGTAAATTTAGGAAAATAAAATGACTATATTCACATAGTACCATATTTTTTATTTTTGGTTTTGAGCCTAGCCTTTAACAGCTGAGCCATTTCTCCAGCCCAGTGACTTGTTTTTATAAGCTTTACAAAGTACAAAGTGATAAGGTTTCAATGAAAGTTGCAGAAATGTGCATGTTACTGCTTCTTCATACTAAGAGGAGCACTTTATTAGACAGATTGAGAAACTGTCATCCCACTTATTTTCAGAAAGGGTAGCTCAAACTACTACTTATTTTAAAATTCAAATTATCATTAATGTTGGGACCTCAGACAAGGCCGAACTTATCCTTCATGAGTCTGGTTTATAAGCTCATTGGAATAGAGCATCTTAGGTAAGAGAATTGTCAATGGTTTATGCAAGATATAGCAGACCGTTATATATTTAATAAAAAATAAATTTTAATTTCTTTTGGGGAGTCCATTATTTTTCTTTGATTTTTTCATAGAATTAAATATTAACCTTCTACCTAATTTATTTATTTATTAATCATTTTATTTGTTTACATTTCAAATATTATTCCTCTTTCCAGTCTCCCCTCTATGAACCACCCAACTCATCCACCTCCTCTTTGCCTCTAAGAGAATGCTTCTCTACCCATCCACAAATGTAGGAGGCACCATGAACCAGCCTATGGTGGTTTAGTCCTTGGGAACTCTGAGGGATATGGTTTGTTGATACTGTTGTTCTTGAAACTGTTGTTCTTCCTATGGGGTTGTAATCCTGTTCAGTTCAGCTCCTTTAGACCTTTTATTAACACGTCTACCTAATTTTTAAGGTCATTTTGCCCAGAAACAAAAGAAAAAAATAACTCTACCTAATTTTTAAGGTGATTTTGTCCAGAAACAAAAGAAAAAGTAACTCTATCTCAATTAATTTAACTATATTTCTTTTTTAATTTAAAATATAAAGAAATTTACAGTACTCATGGACAATATTTTGAAACAAATGATCTGATATTTGCCAAATAATAATTTCTTTACCTGATTAGCATAAAATAATGCAGCAGCATTTAGATGTCTAAAATTGTGTTTCTAAATCTGAATCATTGTCTGAAAGGATAAAAAAGTAGAGAAAGAAGTCCTCCATTATAAAAGTAAAGGGAAGTTTATCATATAGACTTCAGTTAGAATTCTATAGACAGGCAGTTAGATATGCTAAATAAATAAATAAGTAAATAAATAAGTAAGTGAATAAATAAATAAATAAATAAGAGACAGTGAAGTTTGGGAGTTATATGTAGAAAAATTTAATGTATCTAATGAAATTCAAGAGGACAGAGGTTCTATGAAAAGTAAAATAAAATATAAATAAAATGGGGCAATAAATTCTGTTTAGACATAGAAAAGTAGGCACTGTTCTTGAGAGTAAGGTTGGATTTAATGAACTAATGAAAGGAAATTTAGATGCAAATCAACCCTAGAGTGATGATATAGAAAGTGAGAAGAGCTGCAGCATGCTGTTCAGAGCTTAAGCCATCTTCCCATGAAGATCTATAACTCTTGAACCTTAAAGGATGTAGGGGCATGCCAGGGTGGTGAGGTGTAGGTGAATGGGTGGGGGAGCACTCTCACAGAAGCAGGGCCAGAAGGGAAGGAATAGGGTGTTGGAAAGAGGAAACTTGTAAAGGGAATAACATTTGAAATGTAAATAAATACAATATCCAATAAAAATGAAGCTTAATTGGAAAAATAAAGGTAATCACTAATACTGCAAGTGCCAATGGGAAAAAGCGTTTGAAAATGTTGTCAGTTAAAATAAAAGAGCAAGTGAATTATTGAGTACTCTTCAGTCCCAGAGACATATTAGGTGCCAAATTCAATCCCAGAGATACTATGAGATGATAAAGGACCATATACTCTTCATAAAGAATGTAGGGACCAGGTGGGACAGGTGAAAATGTTTGCATATTATAGTAGAATTATTCTTTTAGAACTTCAACCATCTCACAGGGGAAGACTATTATCTTTTGAAAGAAATGTGCCTGGGATTTTTCCAAAAGCAATGCAATATAGTAAAGATGTGAAAGGTTTCTATAAAATAATTTGAATTAGTACTACTATATTAAATGAATGGAGTCTGGATTATTCCTTAAAATGAATCATATTGCTTGATAACAGAAATCAGTGACTTGTTTTCACTTTCTTTAACATTTATATATTCACATGAAAAATAAATATGAACTTCAGATAAGAAATTTCCCTAAAGAATCAGGTTATTTCTAAGATAAATGTTGTATCTGCAAATAAAATTCACAAGGATGCACAAGACCCTTGAGTCAATTATCATAGTTGAATGTTGCAAAGGACTGTATAACTTTATGATCAATCATGCTGCTCACAGCAATCTCTGTAAGTGGAACTTAATTAGTCTTTATGATTTTATTTAAACTGAGAGCCAGCCAACCTGTATTACAATTGAACTCTTTAACTACATGCTCTAATGTGGAAATTCACGTAAAAATATCAAGAAAATCAAATATCAACTATCTAAATGAAAAAAGGCTTATTGAGATGTATTTTGTATATTTTCAAATATATACAAATATATTTTGTTTGTATGTTAAATTTACATTTTATGATTTTTCAATCTATAAACTAGAAAATGAAACAAATATTTAGCTACTCGACAATGCCTCTTCAACAATGCCAAAATTTCATCAGAGGGAGAAAATCACTCTACCTCAAGTAAGGATCAGAGATTAAAACATTACTATGAAAAATATCTTACAAATATATAGAAATACTCTACAAAACATGAAAATATGTGAATCTTGGAATTAAAGTTGCAGAATTTTCAGTAAAAATATTTTTTAAGGAGTAAAGACTTCATACACATTACTTAGTCTTAGGATTGTTAAGGAAATTATTTGAAATAAATAATAAATGTATAACTTTGGGCAATACACACTATAAATATTTATAATAAAATAATCTCCAGTTTATCACTAATTAATTATACATGTATACATATTTTTTTCATCTTTCTAGTCCTGAGAGCTGAAAGTTAATTTTGTCACCTATGCCCTTGCATCTACTCTCAGCCAACTTTTCTCTCAGAGAGTTTAGGGAGCCTTTTAGAAAACACAACACAACCTGAGTCCTTTGTTCTAACACTCAAATAGAAGTCTATTTTCCTTTTGATTTTGGTTTTTCTCATTCTAAATTTTATATATGCTCTTATGATCATATGAAGTTCTTTTCCATATCTCAGGCAAGAACTCTTCCAGTAAGCTACACTGCTATCGAACAGAATGCCACTCTGTACAGGGTAACAAGTGAAAACCTTCTAATGTTCCTTTCAATGTTCTCGCCACAGTGGCCTCCTCAGTCACCTTCGATCACTGAAGAATGCTACCACCCAAGACTTATATTGATTGCTTCTCAAAACTAAAATTGCCTTTTCTTTCCCTTTTCCTTGTTAGAGAATTCTCATTTTTCTACTGAAATTATTAATGTCGAACATATCCAGTATGGTCCTGATTTTTTTTTTTCAAATCAATGTTTTCTATACTAGTATTTAATGATGTTTTATATAATTTACTTTCTATCAGAATATAAACTGAATATTAGAGAGTTTTTATTCATAAATCTTGCTCAGCACATGAAAGAAGCTTAGTATCTGAATAATTAATACCAGTGTACATCTAAGAAGTAGGTTTAAGGCTAGTTTGTACTACAGAGTTGCCATTTTGTCTAAATGTAGATACATTTTCTAAAATAAAATAATTATACATATTAAGTGATATTCTGTGACTGGTTTGATATTCTACTATTTTTAGAAGGTTCTTGTTCACAGTTTTAAATAAATCAAAAATATTTGGCAGATCTACAATAAAATTAGGTTAACCTCAGAATTGGGTTAGGAAGCTTTCTGAAGTCTAAAACCCATAGGAAAACGGATCTTTATGATAATAGCATGCAGTTAGCTATATGTAGTACTGAACATTACTCTGCATATACATTCAAATATTTGTACAGATGCTGCAATATATGTTGTTTTCATTAGTTTTAAAACTGTGATCCTCAGAACGCCACCATCCTTCTAGGTGACTGCTCTGAGAAAGTCTTACAGTAAAAGCTAACTAGCGTTCTCTAGAACATGTTTCAGTGACACACTGCCTTTCGGTGTCAATTGAACGTGAAGTCCTTCTTCCCTTCCAATGAACTATGCTGTAATTTTCACTATAATGGCCAATTATCTTGTTTTTAAACATGTAAAAGCTGAGCATAAAAATTAGTATGCTTGGGCTAGAGAGATGATTCTATAGTTAAAGGTGTATGGTGCTTGTGCAGGGGATGTTAGTTCAGGCCCAAGCACTGACAGCAAGGGCTCAGGATTGTGACTCAGTTTCACAGATAATAGAAGCCTCTGAAATCCTCAGGCTCTGTAGTTGAAAGCATAAACCCACACTCAGACATACACACATGCACTTAACAAAATTTTTAAAAATACAAACTGGCTACATTCTTCTACTTTCTGGTTAATTTATGGACCTATATACCTCAACTTCTACTGCATTTTATGGCAAAATTTTTATCATGGGATTTTTATGAATGGCCTCTTTTATATAACCAATGGTATAAAAATGCCAAAGGGTATAAAAAAATGGGACTTAACATTTGTCTACATGAAAAGGTTAGAAACCATTTTTGTAAAATCTTTCCCTCAGGGTCTTTTCCATAACAGCTGAACGAGTTCGATGTCAAAACACATTGAGCAAATCATACATAAGGCTTGACTTTCTGAACCAGCAGCTGGAGTACCTGTGGCTCTTCTTAACAAATGGACCACTTTCTCCAGGAAAGAGACAGAATACAAGATACAAAGAGATCAAAGCTACTTGAACTAGCAGCAGTTCTCGCTGTAGCAATTAATCTTTCTTCGCAATGCTATAAATATACATCCTTTAAGCTAATAAATAAAGGACCTTTTCTGGTGTGTGTCATACCTCGGGGACATGCTTATTCATGGTTGATCTGCAAGTGTGTGCAGTTGTCATCTGTGGGCTTACCAACAGAAAAGAGCAATACATTTTTGATGTAAACACAATGCATTGGATATTGATGCTAATTTCATCAAAGGAATAGGAACACACCTGTGGTTTAAGTTCTAATCTCACCATAAAACTATTTGGAATACTTTAAAGTGTAGAAGAAATAATAGTAGCTTATTCAAAGTCACTAGTTACATTCACCCAATTTTTGCACTTTGGTTTAGAAACAGCAAGACTTCATGTCATATGGTACCTCTAAGCTCATTCTCAATTATGTTAGCCATAGTTCTAAGTGACTAGCAGATTATGACTCATAGAACCACGTTCTTAAAGGACTCCATAAAGACAAACAATCAAAAGTCTAGAGAAGGTACTTAACTCAGTCATTGCTACATCATTCACAATTGGCAGACCTGCAATTCAAATGTATGCTGTTTGGTTGTGGATCCTTGTTTCAGAATAAGAATATAATAGTAGAAGGAAATGGACATGTGCTGGAAATATTTCCTTCAACGAAACATGGACTAAAATATTAATGATAAATTGTTTAAATGGCATAAATTGTTTAAACAACATACATCAAACTTTTATGAATTAATGATTTTTGAGCCCATGCTTGTATTTTATTACAATAAATATAAAAATGTATTTATTTTATAACTATAATTAATAAGTGTGTTGGTGTTCTAGCCATATCAGTCATTAGGAAATTTATGAAAATTAAGGAATAATGTATTTTTCTGTATCAAGCTATGGTTTGAACATCATATATATGGGTAATCTGCTACCTATCTGAATTGTCATATTGGAACATGTAATAATTTTTATCACCAGGTATTTAATATTTTATTTTTTAATATAATCACAACATTTCCCGTTCTCACTCCTCCTTCCAATCTCTGCTTGTTTCCTCAAAATCATGTTCTTGCCTCTTTTGCTTCAACTGTTGACACACATACACACACACACATACACACACACACACAGGATGAAAAACCATTACAAAACTCATGCCTAAAGTACCTTCACAATTTAGTAAAACAGCTGGTAATAGACAGCTCCTGAGATGTGCAAGTAAATTCGGAAATCCTAAGTAAAGAATCCAGGGATCCAAGAGCTTCCCAGGAACCAACAAGGGAGAACATTAAGCAAAATACCCAACAAAGGGGAGATAGAACCTGTAGAGACCATATAGAGTGGATAGGCACGGCCCCCAGTTGAGGGATGGGGCCACCCACCCACCTCAAAGAAATTAATTTCTCCTGTCAAAAGGAAATGCATGGTCAAAGAGTGGAGCAGAAACTGAAAAACAGGACATCCAGAGACTGCTCCACCAAGGGATCCATTCCATCTGCATATACCAAACCTAGACACTATTGATGATGTCAAGAAATGGATAGGAGTCCAATATCACTGTTCCCTGAGATGTTCTGCCAGAACTGGGCCAATACAATGAACATGTATGCAGCCAAACATTGAACTGAATGCAGGGACCCCAATGGGGAAGTTAGGGCAAGGACTGTAGGAGCTGAAGGGATTTTCAACTTCATAGGAAGAACAACAGTATCAGCCAACCAGAACCCCCAATTTTCTCAGTGACTAAACGATCAACCAAAGAGTACACAGGGGGCATCCATGTCTCCAGCTGGATAGGTAGCAGAGGATTGCTTTATCTGGCATCACTGGGAGGACACTTGTTGACCAAGGACAGGGGAACACTAGGCTGCTGAGGCAGGAATGGGTGTGCAAGTGGGGGAGCACTTCATAGAGGCAGTAGGGAGGGAGGGGATGATAGAGGACTTGTGAAGGGCAAACTGCGAAGGAGGATAATATTTGAAATGTAAATAAATAAAATAACCAATAAAAAATCTAATAAAAGTAGTTATGAACAGGACACCAAATTAAACAAGGGATCCTGTATTTTAACCAGATAATGTTTTGTGTTGTGTGTATATAGGAGTGCATATATGTCCACATGTTTGTGGTATTATAGACAGGATGCAGCAATAGCCAAAAGCTTCATATAAGGCAGAAACATTAGGCAGATAGAGGGATTAGTTTGGGCTTTGAAAATCTCAAATCCCATCCACACCTCTTCTTAGAAGGCCATGTCTCTTAGTCTTTCCTTAGCAGTTCCACCTTTTGGGGAACAAGCACTTAAATTTTTGAGCCTATAGGGCTCAGTCTCATTCAAAATATCACATTCTACCAACCGGCCACATTGGATGGTAGTGATGTCATAATGGAAAATCCATTTAGTCCAACATCAAAAGTACCATAGTATTTCCCTCCTCTGGGATCCAAGGCAATCTCTTAATTCTAACCTTTTTTAAGATCAAAAAGATAATTACATACTTCCAACATACAATGTTACATTATCATTATAACAGGGAGGAATGAGCGCACAGTGAAGAAATTCTGGAGCAAAGAAAGATTGAAACCCAGCATGGTAGGCTAAAAAAAAAAAATTGTAGCCCTATGGTTGAAGTCAAAGAGCTTAGATGATCACATCCTTCTATCTTGGATTTACTGCAGCACATTTTTCTCTTGTGCTCTCTGCAAGTCTCCTTGGCAGGTATCCCATAGCTCTGGTTATTTCAATATCTTGGAATATCCAAGATCCTATGTCAGGACTGCAGGCAATGAACTCTCTCCCACCTTCTGAGAAAGTACTACCCTGAAAAGCCCCTGGTTTATCAGCTCTTTTTAAATACAGATGAAGATTCCCCAGTCTTGTTACTCCTGCATCATTCATGTTTCTAAATCAGCTGTGAAGTTTTGTTGCCTGCTTGGGAAGGATCCTGGCCCCATGGTTTATTTACATTTGCATAAATTTTAATTTGTTTTTGCTCTTCAAGAAGAAATAATTCCCGAAGGTTTATTTTTTTCTACCAGAAATTGAAGGACTAGATGGGTGGGATCTTACCCTGATTGTATTACTCACTGTAATTTATTTTATCTGTCTCCTTCAATATAAACCATGGCTTCAAAATTTCATTTCTTAATGTTTTTTTTTTACTTCATAACAGGACATTTTGTTTTTATTTATTTTTAACTGATTGCTTTTTTAAAATTGTGAATATGTATAAGGATTATTAAAAATAACTCAATATTAGGCCATGTTGAAGTTTAGTCCAATGCTCATCAATATTGATTCAGAAAGATTCTTAGGATAAAGACACAAAAACAATCATATTCTTTGCCAAAATATTACATGAGTAGTCTCCAGTCTAGTTGCTGGTATTGTTACCTTTTGAAACCTCTAGTGCTAGCAATCCATACTCCACATCTTTCTTGGTGCCATGGTCATCCAAAATCCTAACAGAACACCCATATAGTCCTGCTGACTGTGTTCAATGTGTTTCCTAATTCAAAGTCCCAAAGGTTTTCACATTCTTCCAAAACAAATGAACAAACAAAAATAGAGCAAGGACAAGCCTGTCACAGCAGTGTCCTATTCTCTGACACCAACTGCTATCTAAATTTTTTTATTGCTGTGAAGAGACACCATGACCAAGGCAACTTAGATAAGTGTTTATTGGGACCTGCGTTTCACAGCATGAGTTCAGGACCATCATTCCTGAAACCATAGGAGGAGGCAGGCTTTTCAATGCCCACCCACAATGACATATCAACTCCAACAAGGCCTTGTTTGTATCCAAGTATTCAAATATTTGAGCCTATGGGGGTTGTTATCATTAAAGCCACTACAGGTGGTATCCTTGGAGATTCTGTTTTAGCATAAAGTTTTTATTCTTCAGAGACATGAGCATATTGTACTTGGTGTTAAATGATAAGCATACATAAGACTGCATATGGTAACAACTGACCTTTGCTGATAATCAGGATGAAATTATTTAAAGAAATTCACATGGAATTCATTTCCCCCAGCCTTAATTGAAATGTGACATCTATATGGGATATCCCTATGAAGTTATCTAAGATCTTTGTAAAATATCCTAATAACTGTTCCTCCTGGTGGTAGAGTAATGATATCTGCCATGTAGAAGAGTTTTTTTTTTCCTAAGTATGCTTAATTTTAGTAAATAAACTCAGAATTCTTGAATTCATGGAAAGCGTTTCCTATGGTGGAGTATAAGTAAAGTGTTGGGGTATAGAGTCTCTTGTTTTCCTGAGCCTCTTGGTACATGGTGAATATGATTTTTGTTGTGAGCCTGGCTTGACAAATCCATCATCCTTCTTATTAAATAACTTTCATTCAAACAGCTGCTCTCCTCTTGCAAGAAGAATACCTAGAGACAATTTTCCTCCAAGGCTCATGAACTTTACTGGAAATAGGATGAGAGACCATGACTCATCAAGACATTCTGAGCATTCAGCAATTGCCATTGATGGCTTTATCTTAGAAGAAATAAGGTCATCATAAATCACTGGAAATATGGTGATTGTGGGTTTTAGCTGGATAATTTCAGCTCTGCTTCCAAACTATTCTATACACACCCTATTCTTCTATGATACAAAAATCTATATGGTGTGTGTGTGTGTGTGTGTGTGTGTGTGTGTGTGTGTGTATGTGATAGTTGATTTTGATTGTCTACTTGAATTGATGTAGAACATCAGATATCCCTGGGAAAGGGCTCTTTATTAGGGTTAAATGAAGAGGTAGAAGATCGACTCTAAAAATGGGTGGTCCTGAACCTGGATGGCATCCTAGTGAAAATAAAATGGGAAAAGGAATACAGAAGGCTGAGGCAATATGTTCCTCTATCTATAGTCCATAATCCTCCAGAACATGGCTGCCACAGACAGGAGGCAGTTCTGCCACTGTGTTTTCCCCTTCATGATAGACTATTGTGCTGAAACATGTGCCAAAATAAATTTCTTTCCCTAGGTTGGTTCCTTTAAAATATGTGTTCATAGCAACATGAAACAAAAGTGATAATACAATATATTAGAAAGTATTCAAAACAGAATTATTTTTTTAAAGCATCAAATATTTAACCATTATAAATCCAATTGTAAACAAATTTAAATCTTTTTATAACAGTTATTCTCTAAAGTTTTTAGTTAACATTTTTGTCCATACACAAGCACACACACACACACACACACACACACACACACACACACACACACATATGTATATTTATATAACAAAAACTCCTGCATCAAACATATGTTTATCATCTTAAATATTTGATATATCAAGCTGGAGTTTTAAGGTCATAAACATTAAACTACTGTATTTATTAATTTTGGACATTCTTCCCTCTTTTCCCTCCTTTGCACTCACCCTCCCCTCCTTTTCTAATTGTTTATTTAATTTATTTACATTTCAGATGTTATCCCTCTTCCTGTTTTCTCCTCTGCAAACACCCAATTAGCATACTGTGACTTGTTAAGCACCTAAAGAAATGTTCAAAATCCTTAGTCATCAGGGAAATGCAAATCAAAACAACCCTGAGACAACACCTCACTCCAGTAGACAGTAAGAATGGCTAAGAGCAAAATCTCAGGTGACAGTAGATGCTGGCAAGGACATGGAGAAATAGGAACACTCCTCCAAGGTTGGTGGAATTGCAATCTGGTAAAAACCACTCTGGAAATCAGTCTGGGGGTTCTTCAGAAAATTGGACTGAGTACCCAGCTATACCTCTCCTGGGCATATATCCAAAAAAAAAAAAAGATGCTCCAACATATAACAAGGACACATGCTCCACTGTGTTCAGAGAAGTCTTATTTATAATAGCCAGAAGCTGGAAAGAACCCAGATGTCCCTCAACAGAGGAATGGATACAGAAAATGTGGTACATCTATACAATGGAGTACTACTTAGCTATTAAAATCAATGACCTCATGAAATTCATTGGCAAATGAACTAGAAAATATCATCCTGAATGAGGTAACCCAATCGCAAAAAAAAAATCAAAAAAACATAGTATGATAAGTGGATATTAGCCCAAAAGCTCGGATTACCCAATGATATAATCCACAGACCACATGAAGCTCAAGAAGAACAACCAAAGTGCAGATGCTTCAGTCCTTCTTAGAAAGGGGAACAAAAATATTCATAGGAAGAGATATGCAAACAAATTTTGGAGCAGACAGTGAAGGAATGGCCATCCAGAGATTGCCCTACCCGGGGATCCAGCCAATACATGTACAGCCATCAAACCCAGACAATATTGCTGATGCCAAGAAGTACATGCTGACAAGTCTAATATAGCTGTCTACTGAGAGTTTTTGCCAGAGCATAATACAGAGGCAGATGTTTGCAGCCAACCATTGAACTGAAAACGGGGACCCTTTTGGAGGAGTTAAAGGATTGAAGGAGCTGAAGGGTTTTGCAACCCCATAAGCACAACAATACCAACCAACCAGACCTCTCAGGGACTAAAACACTATCCAAAGAGTACACATGGATAGGCCAGTGACTCCAGCTGCAGATGTAGCAGAGGGTGGTCCTTCCAAGGCTGGACCCCACTAAGTTTAGGGGAATGTCAGAATGGGAGAGGCAGGAAGAGGTGGGAGGGTGGGAGGGGGACACCCTCATAGAAGGGGGAAGGGGGATGTGATAAAGGATTTATGGACTGGAAACTGGGAAAGGGAATAACATTTGAAGTGTAAATTAAAAAGAAACTATATAAAAAGAAGAAAAAAATTTTCTGTTTTATCAGTAAGTCAATACTATGTTGCACATTTAGAATACACCATCATATCAGACTCTATGCATAATTAAATCTCTATAGTCATAGTTTTGACAAATGCATGTGATTTTAGTCTAATTAAGAATAGAAATACTCAGAAAGATTTCATAAAAGAGTTCCAATTCTAGAATCAAGGCCACACTAATTCACAACTATATTTACTTCTGTGCTTGCAAAAACACCAAAGACTTCACTCTCTGTTCTTTTCTTCCATGCTAACAAAATTAGGGGTCTGCATTTGACCACTGATTGCCACAAGCATTGTATGTCGAACATATGGTAATGCCACAAGATTCCTGGCTTTTCCTCCTTTTGCTTTACATTTTCTCAAACAAGATCTCATATCAACAGTCAAATCCACTTATTTTTTATGGCTTCTTATCAGTGCTGAGAACCTTCTGGGTTCTTGCCCCTGGCTTGACAAATTCATGTGCCCTTTCCAAGACCACTGAGCTGGCTGCTGTTATTTGAGTCCATTGCACAAGAAAACAGCAGGGCTATGAACAATGTTGGCATAGTCAGAGCAATTTCTCTTCTGCTATCATGCAAACTATTGGCAGTGGACATTTCTGAAGAGCTTGTTATAATTAGAGTTATATGAGAAAATTATGACACACATTATCTCCACATTCTCCCTATAATATTGAGTCTACTACATTTCACAGTACAAATTTCACATCAAAGTTTCTTTTCAGGATTTTCAAACCATTTCTAAATCCTATAGTCTATTTCTAAGCAAGATCACAATCTGAGATACCAGAAGTTACTGTTTCTAATATACAAAAATATACTTATTACTGTATACCTATGGACTCCTAAAATGGTAAGTAAAATTATGTTACTAAGCTATTAAATTATTTCCAGGTTTAACATGAGTTTATTATACAGGCACTCATAAAACTATAAAAACTTGTAAATATTAGTATATGTACATAAAATACTATTATTTATAGTTTCCTAATCAAAATTTAATTAATATTAAATTTAACACCATTTTATTCATTGACATTAAGGATGAATACAAAAAGCAAGGCAAAGTGATGGAGTCCTGTGTGCCTTAAGTCTTAAACAGCATGAATACTAACTCTTCCAAATGTTTGTTTTTGGTTCAAGGTGACAAGGAGTGCCCTAGGTATGTACTATATAGCAATTGCTCAAGACTAGAAGAAAATATACTTTAAGAGTTATGTTCCTATAATAACTTATGAAGAAGCACACCACTTGTACTGTTTATCTATATGTACATTATGCTTACGATACAGACCTTAAACTTATTTATTGAATACTTAAATTCAATATTGAAATTTATCATCCTGTCCTTACTCTTAATGAATGCCTTCTATTTTTTTACAAGACTCTTGATCTTAAATAGTTATAACAAGAGGCATCTTTAGATTAATATTCTGTTTCTCTTTAAGGAGAGGTAAAGCAAGCAGACTACAATATGTTTCACTCAAAATATTTTGAGACTCGTCAAAAACAGAAACATCATATTTGGTTGACCTTTTAAACTAAGTCACCGCTGGTTTGAGAAGTGCATATATGGAGCTTCCAGAAAATAACTTAAACATATACAGAATTATACTTTCCAGCAACCTGAGTATCTCTCACAAACACTTTAATAACCTTCCTTAAATAGAATGACATCTGTTCATCTTCTTCTACTTAACAAGGTGGCTAATAATTTTAACTTCCGTTATGACCACAGAAAATCATTCTTCTCAACATCCAGAGCCCTTCAGGTAGAGGACACATCAACTCTCTTTACTATTTAGTGGTATCTGAGGAAAATACATGGTCCCAATACTTTATTCAGGATAAAGTAGAGAAGGGAGGACATTGAGACCTTTTGGTAGTCCCATGATAAAATTTCTATGTCTAGTTGAACACATGATTGAGTTATAAGGGGATAGAAAGCACTCTTGGAAAAAGTCATTCATTATAACTTAATCATACAATGCACACATGTCTTAGGAACTGTGCTAAGCATTTTATTCTCTTACTTCATTTACTCTACAGAACACTACTTGAGAGACCCTGTGGTTCTCTGAAGATAGAAGAAGCTCACACATTATCTTCCAGCATGCAACACGGAATCATAATTTCTCTCCTTAGTTTCTCGGCTAAGTAAAGCAGAATGGCTTATACAGAATGTTCCTTCATCTGAGTCCATCTGCAGAGGTAGGATTCCCTTTGTACCCTTGATCTTTTGTACCAGCTCAGGAATTGTGTGCCTATTAATGATGGATTACATTCTTGTCTTCCTTTATCCTAACTATACATGTGCTTATTATAAAGAAGTAATACACCTTTCTTTAGCACATTCTTTTAGTCCACATGCAGATAGCTCTTTCTGACTTCTTTCTCATCCATCTAATGGGTAAATCTTGAAATAATAAATGGGAATTCCAAGTTTGAGGTGATTAGAAATGGATGATATAGGGGTTGGGGATTTAGCTCAGTGGTAGAGTGCTTGCCTAGCAAGTGCAAGGCCCTGGATTCAGTTCCCAGCTCCGGAAAAAAAAAGAAGAAAAAAAAAAAGAAATGGATGATATGTGTCTTCCTCAACAACTTAAATATAAAAAACTATTGGTACCAACCTGCTTTCTCTGTGGGTATTCAATAAGCTTTAATTTTGTGTGAATAAGATATTTATTATCTGAGACTTTGACTCAAAATCTAAGAATAAGAAAGGAGGAGAAGAAAATAGACATCTTGTGTAGCAAATTCTTCACTAAATATAATGTACACTATTTTGTTTAGTTATCTGTTAACTTTAATGTTCTGAGCAAAAATGAATCATCTTAGGACACTTATATGTTATATCATTTACATTTGTACTCATTTACTTTCTTTTATATTGGAGTACAGTTTGTATAAGCAAACTAAACCAAATATTGTTCAAGCTGTCACAGAATTAAATTAAAACAGAAGTGGAGACTCAATTGTAGCATGTTTCTTAGGTCTCGACAGATGGGAAAATGGTAGACTCAGAACTTCAGTGAACAAATGTTGTAGAATTTTGGGGCATCTTAGAAACTAAAATTATATCCTATCCAGTTAAACTTGAAATTTAGATAAGCAATGATTCATTTTAACTGCATTTATGTTTCTATTATTCTTAGTCCCTACTTTTAGATACATTGGTTCGGAGACCTCAGTGATGTTATACATTAGTAGGTGGAAAAACACTGGAAGTTCTGGTTTTTATCTGCAATTCTTTAATTTACAATATCAGAAGCTACTGTGAAAGATGTCAGAACACTTGTGTGGAATCATGGGAGTCTTAGTAAACAGTTTAACAAAATCTGTCATTTTGCTTTAGGTTCATAAAGAAATTGTAATATTATTTGCAGAATTTAGGTGGCAGAAGTCAACACACCTACTCTACAGGGCTCTACAAGGATCACAGATTCACCACCCCAAACTCTACTTCCATTCCAAACACACAACTTCACAACAACTGAATATACTTGGATTCTTTGGCTTTGTTGTCAACAAATTAGCTGACATCTTTTTGTCTGGTCTGATACAAATTAATTCTTCTAGAGGTGTTAGGACTGTGCTCTTGACTGCTAAACTCTTGCATGGGCTAAGACTAAGGAGCTTATAGCTCTAAGCCATAGAAATAGAGAATTCTGGCTCCTGCTGTGGAAACCAGAGCTGTATAGCCCCACTCTGGGAGAGCCTTACTTATCTATCATGACCATATGGGAGCTAGGGGAATCCTTAGCAATGATAATAGCAAATGACATTATCCAGGGCCATCTGCAGTCTTGTTTCTCCCTCTCTTCTCTTGCCCTTCTATGCATCTACAATCATTTGTCTTTGCTTTTCTATAGCCCTCTGCTTTTGCTGAATCCATTCTAAAATTCTGCTGCTGACTTCTTTCCTTGGCTGCTATTATAGTCACTCTACAGTTGCAGCCACCACCTCTATCACAGATCACAAGAAATTGTTACCATCTGTCCTCATTACTTCAGCATGGAAATCACCTATATTCAAAAAAGGTCGGGCTGGGGATTTAGCTCAGTGGTAGAGCACTTACCTAGGAAGCGCAAGGCCCTGGGTTCGGTCCCCAGCTCCGAAAAAAAGAACCAAAAAAAAAAAAAAAGGTCAATTAAGAGAAGGCTTACGCTGGACTGAAGTTATCAGTGAGCATCACAAGAGGGTGTATCTTAGTAAGCTAAGCATCCTGGTTAAATGTCCATGGGAGGGTGGACAGGGTGAGAAATCAATTGAAATATTCTATGATCAATATTCTCAGAAGAATTTCTAGTCACACGTATCAGTAGCTTCTTTATGAGCTGTTAAAGAGCTGTTTCCACTCACAGATTAGGTGAGAATTGATGCAGGGTCAATTAAAGTTCATGAGTTAAACACAAGGCTGCTGTTTCTGGAAGTCTGGGTAGCCTGTCTAGCACAGTTTTGACCAGAAAGGTCTCCTGGATGGAGGATGAAAATAGAGTGCTCCTTAAAACCGATGTAGTCTCAGTGTAGTCTCCAATTATGCAACCCACCATTGTATCATAAGGGCAGTACACTGGTTACAAGTAAAGACGCTTTTGACTGACCAGGTTGGAGGAATAAAAAATGGATTAATGGACCAGAAGACCCCATGCATGGTCTGATCCATAAATGTTCACCTATTCAGAAAAGAATAAATGTATAGGGTAATTGCAGTAAAAGCTCAAATCAAAACTTCCATTATTACCAGCATCTCATATGGCACTTAGCAATACTTAAGTTTTGATCTCAGCCTAATACTCTACTAGTAAAGCAAATATAAATATATATACATATATATGTGTGTGTATGTATATATGTATGTATATACACATATATCAGGGTATGTTTTATGTACATGTATATATATGTATGTGTATATGTGACTATGCATGTGTATATGATGTATATAATGTATGTATGTGCTTATGTATATGTATGTGTTTATGCATATTCATATATGCAAATATATGTTTGTGTGTATATGCACATATATATGTGTATTTATATATACATATATGTGTTTATAATTTTCAGGGTATGTATCTCCATATAAATAGATATATAGATTTACGAGGTAATCTAAAAGTAAATACACATATATATCTTAAGGACAACATGTTTAAGATGTACCTGATGTCACAAAATCACAGCTATCTGAGGATATTCACTACATGGGAAAAATGATCCCTTCACAAAAGAGAAGTTTATCATATGTATGCATTTTAGGGAAAGATTATATTCTTGGAAAAAGCACTGGACCAGAAAATCCCATCAACTTCTCAGGAAAAAAAAGGCGTGTATGCGTGTGTGTGTGTGTGTGTGTGTGTGTGTGTGTGTGTGTGTGTGTGTGTTTGCCATGTACATGGTAGTGAAACTAATTATATTCTGAGTTCAATTAAACTAACATTAACATGACACAAAGCCAATAAATTCTCAAACGTCAAAGGTTTTACTCTCGGGAGTGATAGGCATATTGTAAGACTTAAACCTCCCTAGATCAAACCATGTCCAAAGAATGTAGCCTGACAATAGTGGCAGAAATGACTCAGCAATTTAAATTACCTGTAGAACTTGCAAAGAAACCTAGGTTGATTCCTAGCAACAACATAGTGGTTCACAATCATTTATAACTCCAGTTACTGTGGATCTGACATACTCTTCTGGCCTCTGTGTCCATCAAACATAGACATGGTGCACACATATACATATATACATTCATACATACAGGTTATTTTTGCATGCATGAAAACAAAATACTTATGTGTATAAATAAATAAACAAACTTAAAATTTAAAATTTACTATCAGATTAATGAGTTGTTGAATTTTTTTTAAGAGGAAACCGGCTTTCCTCAAAGGAAAGAAAGAAATTCTCTCTGCTTTTCCTACTTCACTTAGGTGTCAGTGGTTTCAGGTATTTATGTACATGCACATCAATATGTAATTACCAAGAAAATAAAATTCAAGAAGTCTGGCACATCATCTTATAATTTCAGTTTGGTAAATTTGCTTAGGAACACAGGATGTAATTTTTTAAGCATGTACTAAGGAGTAGAGTATTCTTATACAAGATATTAATTCTTTATATTATTTCAAATTGAAGCTAAGAACATCTTGATATTTACCTAGTAGAAATTGACATTCGAGCTTAACTTCATTAGGTTTTATTTCTGGTGATAATATTTCAAATAATTAAAGTCTAAAGTTTCATTATCTTAGAGATTTGATAATTGGAATGGATGTAATTAAAAGTTTTGGCATGTCATATAGCTGACATTTTATTATTACATTCATGGAAATAATGAAGTCTGAACTTTCAGCTATGGAAAGACAATGATTTTGGAAAGAAATTACCTAGACTAAAAGATAAACTTGATCCACCTCAGAGATGACTGCGTACAATCTTGCTTCCAAAGCTGACAAAAGAATAAGGTGAAAGAGAGGCAAAGATGCTGTCAGTGCTTGCAATAAATCCTTATGAATTTGGATACACATTATTCTGATAGACACTAACCTTACCTGCTGCAGTACTACTCAGTTACTGACCTGAAGTTAAGAGGAAAACCAAAAGCTAGGTGTCACTGTGCCCTATGACAAATTCTTTGACTTTCCACAAAAGTATGTGACCCAGGAATGTGAAAGCCAGGGAAATTCAAGCTAACAACAGGTTCCTCTTCCTGTGTGGCTTCACCTAGAATAGAGAAAAAAGCCCAAGCCCAGTTTGTAGACACTATTTCAATAATATAACTAACATTTTACCCTTTACACCAGAAGGAAATTAGAACTGTTTTCTGGACGCCCCACCCCCATCTCTTCCAAAGCATGGGAAATGAAGCTCAGGACAATGGTAGAAAAAATATGTTTATTTTTAGCTAGTTGGCTTTTTCTATACTTCACAATTATTGTTCACATTTATAGTTGGCATTCTTTTGCCTGAAAAATGCAATTAATTAGCATGATATCAAACTTACACTACATTTGACCTCCTAATGACTTTGCAAGAGTGAATTTTTGGGAGACAAGGTGTCAATGCATAGTACTGGCTGTGCTGGAACTCAGCACATAGACCAGAATGACCTCAGCTCACAGAGATCTGTTAGGTTATGCCTCCCAGATGCTAGGATTAAAGGCATAGAAATATATCTTCTATATTCAGTTAAGAGTTATTTTTCTGAAAATTGCTACTCTCCTAGAAACCACCCACTTACGGCATGACTCTAAACTTACAGGTGTGGGTAATTAGTTTTCTTTGCTGGTTTCTAAAAAAAAAATTGGAATCATTGTGTTTACTTACTTACTTATAATTTAGGTATTGTAAGATGATTACTCAGTACATTGTAGCTCATGCTAGCATTCAGGAGTCCATTTTTTTTTCATCTTTTAGTAACTACTCTCTGAGTTACCTGTTCACTCCACAAGATCTGCTCAAACCAGTTTTGCACAACAATGCTCTGGCAACTTGAAAAGTGATCATTTCTGTAACTTGCTTAATGTTGCATACTGCACTCCCGTCACCTACCTATAAAATATTATCTCATTAACACAGCTCAACGTCAGGCCCATGAGGCATTACCTTCTCTCCCAGGCCCTATTTTCTAGTGAGACTGATCGTATGCTTCAGGTGCTAATAATATAAAACCATAAAGAATCTTAAGGAAAAAAATTAATTGCCAACATGTGATTCTTAGCTTAGACATAATTTTCTTTTCTAACTACACTTCCTTTCTGTCTGGTGAGAACTCTTTGAATTTTGAAGCCTCAGCTTGATGTTCTTCCCTCCCAGATGGTGAGAGCTATGAGAATTGCTTACTGAATGTTGCAGTAACATCCTGTGCATACATCTATGATAGCACTTTCCACATCATTTATAATCATCTGATTGTCCGGTAGATTTAAGCTCTTCAAGAACAATGGCTTAATTATATAATTTCTTCCTTTGTGCCTGAAGAATGCAAGGTACTCAATGATTAAAGATTAGATGGAACAGTGAGTAAATGAAAAAATATATTCTATGGTGAATGGCCCCAGAAAATTGATAGAAAATCTTTAAATGAATCATGCAATTCAAAACTGCTGGACTGTAAACTGGTGTCCTGCTTTCACGTAGAAATTTCTTTCAAATTAAAGACATAACTTTCTCCAAAATCAATTTTTAAGAAAAATATCCCATATACAAACATATTCTTAAACATAGTTGCTTGCTGGCTAATGACAAATTACTTTTAGAGCCTTATGATAACTAAATTTCAGACAAGTTGGCTATGCCATGAAGCTCATGTTCAGAGAAAACACTAACCTAGATTTTCCTTCAAAGACATTTTTCTATGATATTAACATTTAACTCTTGCGGAAACAAACATAGTTATCTCTCATGATATAAATAGGGCTCACCCAGTCTCTTGAAGGCTTCATCATAAAAGGCTGAAGCTTATTTCTGCTGAAGCCTGCTAGAAAGAAGGATGAGGAAGAGCAGTACTTTCCTGGGACTCGACCTGCCTGGCTTGTTACAGATCTAGGCTTGCCAACCATGAGAGGTACAAGACAGTCGGTTAAAATGTCTGCTTTCCTACATCCCAGGAAGATAAATTGATAAGGGTGGATGTAGAGAAGGCTTAGTGGATGAGACAAAGAAGGAGAAAATGTAAACAACAAGAGGCTGATAGCTAGTATCTATAATCCCAGCAGTAGAAGTCTAGGGCAGGAGATTATAGGTTCAAGTCTACATGGATTGCATATAAGCTTATGATCATAATGAGCTGCTAAAAATCCCTGTCTGTACTGGCTGATTTTTTCTGTCAACCTGACACAAGCTGGAGTTAGGACAAAAAAAGGAGTCTCCTTTGAAATGCCTCCATGAGATCCATCTGTAAGACATTTTCTCAATTAGTTATCAAGGGTGGGAAGGGCCAGGCAATTGTGGTTGGTGCCATTGTGGGCTGGTAGTCCTGAGTTCTATAAGAAAGCAAGCTGAGCAAGGCAGGGCAAGCAAGCCAATAAGTAACATCTCTCCATGGCCTCTGCATCAGCTCCTGCTTTCTGACCTGCTTGAGTTCCTTCCAGTCCTGACTTCCTCGGTGATGAACAACAATGTGGAAGTATAAGCTGAATAAACCCTTTCCTCCCCAATTTGCTTCTTGGTCATGATGTTTGTGTAGGAATCGAAACCCTGACTAAGACACTGTCTCAAAATAAGATAAAAATGGAAAAATATTAATAATGGAAGAAGGAAAATGTGAGAAGAAAGAAATAAGTGAGGAGAGAAGAGAAATGTAAGTATATGTAAATAGATATAACTTCTGATTCCCTGGATAACCCTGACTACAACTATAAGAAATTGCTTAATTAACTCATGGAGTGTCTTCTTAACATCTCATGATTACTATGCCATTATATTAAAACCAAGATCTTTTATGTGTTTAATATATGAGCAAATTTCTGCTGTATTAATACTATTAGTAGTCAAAATAATCTATGCACATATATTTATGTTAATATATTTAATATATTTATGTTAATATATTTTAATTAAATATATAGTTAAGCATCAGCTAATAACTCTTTGAAAAGATAATGAATATTTTCTTTCATTTTGTCAGTATATGTTGTTTCTTTTAATGTTTTCTCCTAGAAAATAATAATGCTATCACTTTCCAAAAGTATGTATTTAATAAATTTTTTCAAATATATCTTCTATACATTAACTTTATTGGAATAAGTAGTCTAACTCCTTGCATGATGTTTATTTAAAAACATGCACAAATAATCAGAGAAATAAATTTATTAATCACCTTTTTTTCTAAGTGTTTTTGATTCACATTTCCAAGTAGCATTCTTCATAACTTCCTTTACTTCCTCTGAATCAGTATTGATTGTTGAAGCCATTCATAAAGTATCCATGCCATTACAATTTTGTTACGTTTCTAATCTTTGCTTTTTGAGAATGTTTTTCTGTTCTGTCATGGTTTTTCCATTCAAGAAACGGAAACAATGGCTGAAACCACCAGTGACTTTTCTAGTGTTGGTGAAAGAATAGTAAATTGATTCCCCCCAAACCTGTGTTTTGTCAATTTACCAATTTCACACTATTTTTTTCAGAATTTCATACATAAATGCAATTTTGTAGCATTTCCAGCTCTACACTATTACTCTCTGAATCCTCCTGTTCTCCCCTATTCTCTCTCCAATTCATGATCTCCTCTTGATTAATCATTACTATTACATACGTATTTAAGTATAATCTCCGGAGTTCATTTAGTGTTCTTCATATTATATGTGTCTAGAGATAACCACTTCAGATTGAAAATCTACAAAGGCACAGTGAACTGGAGAAGACTCAGTTTCTCTCTTTCAGACATTAATTGCCTGCTGCCTTCCATCTATGGTTGATGCATTTTGAAGTTTTCACTGTCCATGTTTGAATATCAGCTGGTGGTATCATTTTATATGTGTCATGTTTAGGTGGACATATTTTTAAAATTTTATAGAGGCAGCTCTCTGTATTATATAGTCATATGTGTATATGTATGTACATGCATATATATGTGTGTGTGTATGTGTGTGTGTGTGTGTGAAATAATGTATGATGTATGTATAGATAGAAATAAAGATATAGATAGATATTCCTAAAATTGGCTGTTATCATTGCTCTTTGTTTCCATTGTACCTGGCCTTGGATAACTTGAAGGTGAAACTCTTTTATTGAAAACACCACACACTGTAAATGCAGGACTGAGAAGAATCAAGCTAAAACTGATCTCGAAGGTGTTATGCAAACTCACAAGGGAGAAAGGCAATTTATAGTTTCAAGCAGTTGTAAAGTCTAAGAACCACAGTAGTGGCCAGCACAGCAATATATCTTTAAGACCATAATAATGACATTTATATTCTACGAGTAACCAACAACTGTGTAATTAGATTTAGGGTCCACTCACCTTTAAGCAACTAGTTGTGCTTGTTGAGGCCACAGACCCCGGAGGAGAACCTATCTATTATTTACTCTTTCTTAATTCAGTATAATTTGTAACTGAATTCTAAGTACTTATACCTACTTATACCACAGAGAAGTGTATCTCTCATCTCATGATGAAAGACCCCCTTCCGGAAAGGGAATTGTACAAGCCTAAGGCCCACAAATATAGAAGTAAAAAGTAAGTTTTTAGATACACAGACTCAGAACTAAAACAAGCCTGGGAAAGTCCAGATATGTCCAAGCTTTGTGGGACAAGCTGACCTATCATTTAGACAAAACAGACCATAAAAAGAAAACAAAATGCAGAAACCAGTTTAAATTATTGGTATTGCTTCAAGGGCCACCTGACAAGAGAAGATAAGCCCCTGGCTTCCCGGACACCCTGACCAGCATGAACTCTTTTGCCAACTTATTGTTATGATTATAGCCAAATTAGGTAACATACACTTATGCCTCATTTAATCCACCAATCAAGTATCTATAGCCATGCATTTGCTTCCATAAGCTTGCTTCTGCTCTTCAGAATCCTATAAAACCCGTCCCTAGCTATGCTAGGCGCGCCAGTCTTCCGAATTGACTGAGACGGCCACAGATACCTGTGTATCCTGATCAATAAACCCTCTTACAGATTATAGCCTGTGGACTCGGACTGGTCATTGGGCTTGAGGATCTCCCTCCTGAGCGAAGATTCTCTCTGAGAGTCTTTCAATGAAAGGCTTTTCTTTTTCTTTTTTCCCCTTTTTGCAGTATACAGACACCATCACAAACCCCATAACTCTTGTCTCTGCTACCCACTTCACAATAGGAACTCTGAGATTTTAGATATACAGCACGTGACCTTCCATGATTTTCTTTCTTTTTGGGAGAATCTAAAGCCAGGAGGTCATAATTGTAAAGCAAAAGGTTTACAAATGTTACAAATGTAGAGAGCAACTGACCGTCAGATGCCCATCCATAATTGTCACATCTACAACACAATGCCTACCACTAAGGCTTAATTTACCAGTTAATAAGAGAAATGTGTCTTTAAGTAGAGCCACATACATACTAAGTACTATGTCTAATATATCAGCCTCTGCCATTTATTCCTCTTCTGTTTTTCTTCCTGTATAAGACAAGGATCTCACACTTACTTTTGAATATTTCATTATTGTTTTAATTTAAAAATATGTGTGAATAATCTGTGTATATATATGTATATGCATGTATATGTTTGTGTAAATGCAAGACACAATGGCAGACTAGTATAGAAGTGCATTAATTTTATCACTCCCAAAGATAAGTCACCAGCTACATTTAACCTTCGGTCAACAAGGAACCAAAAATGGAAATCTACTGAAACTCTAAGTAACAATCAAATAAGGTATAGTAAATGCTATGAAAAATAAAGAAAAGATTTATCATACTCCAATTAGTAGATTAAAGAATAAGATTAAATCCCCTATGTGATATCACAAATGCAAACACTATGCAAATGAGAGGCGAGCCTCCATAGAAGCAGCTGTCTGCAAGTGCTGAACCTTAATTTCAGCAACTCCTAGAATTTGAGAGGTGTTTGTGCAAACATAGCAGATGGTTATGCTAATGAAGTATATGTAGTAAATCTCTCGGTAGTAAATTAAATTAATTATGAACTTATGAAATGGAATAATTTCAAGATACTTTCCATTTAAGAACAGTTTGTGAACTCGCAAATATTCAAGAATATCCAGGAAGTTGTAGATTAATAGGCATTATTAAAGGGTCTGCATGCTTCTTAAGAACTTGGCTTATTATTACTGTAATTAAGTTTGAAATGCTGGCATAACTTGCTGACCTAAGTCACATTATATCTCTGAAAGAGAGGGAGAGACGTGCCAGATATTTTCCCAATATAATGGAATCTGTTCATTTTTGTTTATCTCAATGATATATTTAAAGCAGCAGAAGATTCAGCTATCAAGACCATGGAACAAAAATGACTTGGCTCATTTTTCTTGTAGAAAACAATCATAGAGAACTATGAAAATGTCAGTTATTGAGTAGTTCTCCTCTTTAAGTTTCTATAGTTACAGAGAAGTGTTGTTGTTGTTGTTGTTATTTGTTGTTCCATATTTTTATCACTCTTTTTATGTTTCCAGGAGTGGAAAATCGTGCTTTTGCTCCTGAATTGCTTAAAACTAAATAAAAATCACAAAGTTTCCTAAATAAAAGATGGAGTTCAGGTGGATTCTGCCCCAACCACGCTGCTGATAGAATAACAGAACCATCCCTTCAGATCACCATTTTTGAGTTATCACCTCTCTAAAGTGAGCAATCTGGTTAGAAAAATGTTTAGACAAATGAAATGAAATGTTTTTTAAAGATTTTATTTACACAGTTAACAAGCACCAGTTTATGAGTTTATTTACATATATTTTGTAAAATACCTTTTAATTTTATTTGTGTAACATTCTATTTGAACCAACATTCAAAGAGACTAAACATTCTTCCTTTCCAACAATTGGTAAGGTCCTAATATTAGGTTACCTTTCCATAAAAATAAAATAATCTGAAAGGCCAAAACAATGAAACAACTAGCTAAATGTTTAACTGTATGATGATGCTTTAATTTAAATATTAATCAATTTCCACATAGAATTATCACATCCAGAAGTTCTATGCATTATGAATACAATGATATTTTTAAAAGATGTATAATTTCTATCTCCTCAATTTATAAAAAAATTAGAAATTATATCTTACGGTATATAAATGTTTCACTAGTGTTTGACTTTGAAATTTGCTTCATTCTCTTCTGCGTGAGATTCTTAGAGTTCCTATTCAGGGTTGATTGTCACTATTACTACTAGAATGGACTGGGCATGTTAAAAAGCAATGAAAGAAATCACATTGGAAATGACTTCATAGGTAGCATTGAATATCCTAGTAAGATCACCAGTGTAAGGGGAAGCCCTGGGTCCTGCTAAGACTGAACCCCTAGTGAACGTGACTGTTGGGGGGAGGGAGGCAATGGGGGGAGGATGGGGAGGGGAACACCCATAAGGAAGGGGAGGGGAGGAGTTAGTGGGATGTTGGCCCATAAACTGGGAAAGGGAATAACACTCGAAATGTAAATAAGAAATACTCAAGTTAATAAAAAAAAAAAAAAGAAAGAAAAAAAAAGAAGACCCAAATTCATAATCAGTACAGTAAGGCAAATATGAGACAGTTTTCACATTTTTACAAACTACCACTATGACAACAAAGCAGGTATTGTGTAAGGCTAATGTGTTAAGCACAGAAGAGAACTATTTCATGCCTCCTTCCCATCTGTGTTTAAAGAGAAAGAATAGAAAATGCAAAGCTCATGTGAGAACTCTTGTCTCTTTACTGCCAGGGCATAAAGTACCTTAAAACTTTCTGGCATTGCAGAATCTTCTTCATATTCTAATACAAATACATATTCTGAGAAATGAGACTGCTGACTTTAACTGTTTTAGGCCCTAAATTTAGGTTCTGATACTTATAATCCCCCTAGGACATGGATAATACATAGGTGATTTAACATTGACTTGAAAATGACCATGACACATGTTTGACCAATTTAATAATATCTTAAACAAATATGTCTTTCAATTGTAAAGAATATCTTAATGTTCTTAAATATTAATGTTGTACAGATTGCCTTGCTACAGCCCATTACAAGAAACATATAAAAGATATACTTGTATGCTTTCTGACACATATAATGAAATTTAAAACTTATCCTTTCTATACATTCACACAAGTTTATACACATACAAATATACCTATTTTAAGCAAGTTGAGGTATGGGTATAGGTAACAAATTTAAAATATATTCTAAAATTTTTCAAACTTCTTGTTTCTGACAAGTACTCATGCATCTTCTTGCTATTTCTGTGTGCATGAAACTAAATATAGTTTAATACACAAAAATTATTAGTTTCTAAAGAGTTGTCATATTCTTACCACAATAGCAATACAATCACCACTATTAACCAGTGCACCTTCAAGGTCACAGTTTCCTTATGACTATTACAGACAAAATAGTCTGTAGTTACCTTCAGTTATCCTTCAAATAAAATTGACCAAATAACACTTTGCTTACCAGATTCTGCACAATCTCAGGTACAGTTCCTGCTCATTCAGTTCTGATTGCTACAATCACAACACAATTTGTAACCAATCAAGTCCTGCATTTCAAATACCAAAGCATTGACATAAGTCCACAAATCTCTGTAAGAGATTATCAAGATTATAATAACTGATTTTGAGACACACCCTAAACTTGGGCAGTATTTTTCCATAAGATAAGGTCCTTGACTGTATAAAACTTACTCTTGAACTGTGAGTCGTAAACTAAATGATTTCTTTTTTGCATTGCTTTGGTCATGATGCATTATCAGGCCAGGAGAAAAGTAAATAAGGTGGTTATTTTTTCTCATTATTAAGCAAGTAACTAAAGTAGGAATGAAATCAAACAAACTTCAAGTTTGGTAGAAGACAAGATGGGCAATAAAATTTCTTTTGTTTTGCTTTTCAAAAATAAAATGACATGTAAAACTGTAAAATGTAGCTTATCAGTAGTACCTCCTCTGTAGGGTAGTGATTTTTCTTAGTTAAGTTCAGGATTTATATTTTTCAACAACTCAAAAAAATCTTCTCTTAATATTAATAACTACTGTATGAATAATCTATAATCCTTCAAAGTATTATGGACAGAAATGAATTTACTGTAAGAGAGTGAGTGCTTATAAAATCACTGGAAATATAGAGAACAAGTGTGACTTTCCAGTCATAGCACTGTGGCTGTTATTCATTGGTCTGGAAATATGTATCAACACAGCAGAAGAGCATGGGACCCACTCTAGTTCTGATACTCTCCTAACCTGTATTCACAACCACATCACAGAATAAAACTTATGTATTTCATTTCTGCCATAGAATTCAAATTACAGTAATACCCTGGTCATGATTTAATCAAAGATCACAATTTATAAATGTTGTGCAGAGTTCATTTAAATTCACTTTTCTTTAAATAAATTTTACTGTGTGGAGTAATTTCAGTAATTTTCTATCTTGTTATCCCTTCCCCCAGCATTAATACATCCTGCTCTGCCAACATCTGACAGAAGAGTAGTGTGTTTTTTATGACCAATGAGCCTACACTGCCAACACATTTATCATTGATGTTTCACAGTTTATGGTATGGTTCTGTCTTAATATTGTACTTTTCGTGAGTCTTGACAAATATAAATTGTGAAGTATCAACAACTATATTATGAAATACAATAACTTTACTGCCCTCAAAGTCCTCCATACTCTACATGCTTATTTATTCAATCTTCTCATTGATTTTAGATTGTTAATTTTTAAAAATAAGGAAGCAATATTTACCTATCCAAACAGAAGTGTTTTTAAAGAAATGGACTTAAAATTAATGTATTACACATATGGTCACTTCATATTAACATTATATGACAAATTATATTTTGCTACATATGTAATTAAAATGCACTTATTTCATATTTTACATATGCCAAGCATTTTAATTCAGTTTAAATGGCTCTCTGTTCAGCGTTCCACATGGGTAAAACCAAACCACCTCTGTGTGCTCTTATCTGGAACAGTGACTGGGCAAATTAATATCTAATTGTGGACAAAATATATTACTTTACCATTTTGGGATTAATGATGCTGGATTTTATATGCTATCAACTGGAAGATCCTTTACAATCTGGAATCTGTTGTTAGTTCTCAGAGCTTGTCCACAGTCTTTTGTTAGGTTGACTTTCTTTTTTTTTTTTTTTTTTTTTTTGTTGTTGTTGTTGTTGTTGTTCTTTTTTTCGGAGCTGGGGACCAAACCCAGGGCCTTGCGCTTCCTAGGTAAGCACTCTACCACTGAGCTAAATCCCCAGCCTAGGTTGAATTTCTAATATGGACATTTAACTTGATCAAGTCTCTTTATCTTTAGTACACCTGATTTAAGATGTTAATAACAGTTTCAAAAACACTTCACACTTCCGGCATTCTATTTAGTATGAAGCCACAAGCCCTATTCATTCTATAATAGAGGGGACAATAAAAGGCATAGATGTCAGGAAGTAGAATTCCTGGGTACTGCATTTGAGCTTGCACACTACACCAAGCAATGTAAGTGTTTGGTGTGATGGGTATCATGAAATGGCCTTGTCCATTGGTAACCTCATCCAGTTAGTCATCCATTTTGCTTTAATCATTATCGAGTTCATTATGTAAAATGTGGATGATAAGTTCAACCTCATAAGGATGACTGTAGATTGTTACCCAAGTAGTAAATACAGCAAAGCTTACCTGGTAATATCACCCTTGAAAATTGAAACTCATTTTAGCATTTTGATATAATTGAAAACTTTGGATTCTACTTACAAAATAGTTTATATTTTCTGCAAAGAAAAGAAGTGCTGAGTAAAAAAAATATGTTACCAAGATTTAGAAACAAATAAGAAAATAGACAAAAATCCAGAAATTGCTTTTGCTTCTTTGTAAGAACCTAATACTGAACCCAAAATTGTAAAAAGAAATATGGTCATGCCGTACTATATAGAAATAATTTTGATGGAATTTTATAAGTACTTACTTATACTCTTTCAAACATTGGGAACATTGGAATTAATGACAAAAGTAAATAATTACATCTGTGAATTTATGTTTGTATGCTACTTTCAACAAGAACTCTTTGAGGTATTTCTAGTGTTTTGTCTTTCCCTCTGCATTAAATTGATTTCTTTTCAGCTGGCTTCAATTTTCTACTTCTTAGAGCAGCAGTTAAATATTTATGAACCTTAAGCTATAGACTTTCAAAACTACTATATAAGTAAAATGTGGAGCAAAATATTGAGCTATAACAGGAAGAACAAATATGTTAACTTGTTGAATTCTGGAAGGATTGAACACATTTTTCTAAGACCGATGTTTAAATCATCTTCTGTGATTATGTCAGGTGTCTTTCCTCTTCTGTCATTTTTCAAATCTATTTAGAAAATGACACTAGAAAATGACACTAGGAAAATATTTATTTAGAAGCTTCCATGTTTATTTGAGAGAAAATTTCATCACATTGTTATTCCTTCCAGTCATCTATAAGAAGGCACAGAAAAGGCAAAGTGGAGGTGGTGCCTACTGAAACACGATCCTATAGGAGCCTTTGATTTTTCAGGGCTGGGAATTCAGCTCAGAACCTTGAGTGCGCAGTATAAGAGCTCTACTATTGGCCTACATCCTCAGCCCTCTGCCTGCTCTACTTTCTATAAGGTTTGTAATTGCTTTCATTTAATCCCTTCAGCTCATTAAGCATATTAGTTGTAGATTGAGGGAAACATTCTGAAATGTGATTAAACCTACAATTATGCTATGGTATTTTAAAGCTATTGAATCTCAATTTTGTATTTCCTTTTGTGTATCAAATCCATACACATTTTAAAAATACATTTGTTGATGATAAGCTGCCATCTGATACACAAATTAACACAAGACTATCTGCACAGGTATAAATTGGTTATACCCAGCAGGAAATTGAGTAGTGTTTTGTTAAAGAGAAAAAGCTTATATAACAGACATATTTTCGAAGAGGAAGACTACAGTAAGAGTGATATCCAACCATCAATTTAAGAAGTATTTTAATATGGTGAGTGTTTGTTTAATTGTTATGCAAAGAGAAAAGTGACCTTCCAGGATGGAACTTTTTGCCAATCATGAAACACAGTAGTTACAAAACACAGTAGTGTCACTAGCTTGTGGTTTCAAGGTTATGTTAATATCAACTATGAAAAAATTCTTTTTGGTTTATATAAAAATATATGGTAAGGGATTAGTTTACAGAAAGGCAAAATTTTCATTTTTTTCTTTTTCTTTCAAATGTAAGTGTATGTGTGCATGTATATTAAACCTTTATTTCATTTCTCAATAAAACTGTAGTATGTTTTCTATTGAAATGTGTTGAATTTTGTTGGGCTTTGCATTACTTATGACATAAAGAACACATGCACAGAGAGAGAGAGAGAGAGAGAGAGAGAGAGAGAGAGAGAGAGAGAGAGAGGGAGGGAGAGGGAGGGAGAGGGAGAGGGAGAGGGAGAGGGAGAGGGAGAGGGAGAGGGAGAGGGAGAGGGAGAGGGAGAGGGAGAGGGAGAGGGAGAGAAGAAAAAGTCTGTTCTCTGAATATTGAATATATGCTTGGAGTAAAATTCTAATCATCAGTGTCACATTTGACAGTTTCTTAAGCTGACTTTTAAAACTGTAAAAACACAATTATACTTGAGTTTTTTCCTTTAAAGTCCAGCCAATGGGATCTACTCACATTTTAAAAGATCTATATTTTAGGGCCCTTTTGTAGTTATCTTTAGTAATTATCAGGAATATTCATCACACCTACAAAAATATCCCTAACAGATCCTGTAAACAATTCAAAACTGTCTCCAGCCAATATGCTATCTAGATGTGCAACATTTTATTTCTGTGGTCACAGTGTCCCCTACGATTCTCTACCATTATAATCAGGTTTTTCTGTGTTTCACAAATGAGGTTGCAATTTATATGGGGATGGAAGGGAATCTATGAATTTTAATTTTTGTCACATTTATTTATTTTGGGGGGTATGCATGTATATGCACATGCATCCCTGGGCTCATGTTCAAAATTAAGTATGTAAAACTTTTGCGAATCATCTCTTGCATCCCATTGTATGGACCCTAAGAATTAAATAGAGTTATTGCAGCTTGGTGAAAAGCATCTGAACTATATCACTGGTGACATTTTGCATTTTAAGCAAAAATAAATGCCACTCAAGGATTACTTCATAATAATTTGGAAGTAAAACATCAATTCTTGTCAACTGCTAAATTTGTGTGTAATTTTTCTCCAGTACCTCTCTGCTTGTGGTATATGCATTATTCTCCTTACTACAAAGAAACTTTCCTTGGTATTTCAGCCATTATGAGCTATTATTTAACAAAATGAAACTTGTACTAAACTTCTTGAAACAAGCATTCTTCCTGCCCTCATAATCTTCTGATTGAAATGTTTCTTGAAAAAATTATGTTCTATTTCAAGTTTGAGACAAAAATCAGAATATCAATGATTCATGTATTCTTATTGTATAATTGATTATCCAGGAAGACAAAGGAAAGTAAAAATATTTACAGAAAACTAACACAAAACAGATATGAAAAGTTCCTCTCCATGACATTCAAGGGAAAGCAAGCTAAGATGTATGAATATACAAGATTTAATTTCTCTTAATAGTTAATTAAAAGCTAATTTTACTATAAAGATTTAAATAATTTTACCTATTTTCTATTAATAATATATGATGACTGGTCAGATTTAATTATAGACTTTGAACTTATCATCACTAGCTCTTTCTAGAAGAAAGGAATTTAACTACTGAAATTCTATATTTGTGATTCATTTAGCTTTTCACAAGATCTCATTTCAAAATCTCTGATGAGTTGTGTTGACCCAGAAAATACCTTTAAAACTTAATTTTGAAGTTAGAGTAGCCATACTTCTATTTTAAGTATATATATATATGTATATATGTATATATATATGTATATATATATAAGTATATATATATATGTTATATTTTGAAAACATTATATAATTAACAAGGGATTCAAAGATCAAAAGAATTAATTTCAATAAGAAAGGAAAATTTCTATGAAGTAGGAACAGGCAGGGCTGTCCTGAAAGGCTGCTAGTATCCCTGTTTGATCTCTCTTTGACTGTAGGTTTAAAGGTTTATCCCAGGTGTAACATCAAAGAGCTTAGGGACATTTTCTTTATCCCTTTTCCCCATCTTGAAGGACAGACAGGAAGACAATATTGCTGTCCTTTTAAAATAAGAAACAAGTGGAAAAACATTCAGAACTACTCAAAATATCATCATGTAAGTTGTTAATTATGTAAAGAATGAATCTCAGTTAGGGTTTCTATTGTGGTGATAAAACACCATGATCCAAAGCATCGTTGAGGGGAAGTTTTATTTCCACTTACAATTTCACATCATAGTCCATCAGTAAGAAAGTCAGGGCAGAACCATAAAGCAGGAATATGAACACAGGAACTGAAGCAATGGCCATGGAGGAAAGGGGCTTACAAATGTGTTTCTCGGTTGGGGATTTAGCTCAGTGGTAGAGCGCTTGCCTAGCAAGTGCAAGGCCCTGGGTTCGGTCCCCAGCTCCAGAAAAAAAAAAAAAAAAAGCAACAAATGTGTTTCTCGTGGCTTGCTTTGCCTATTCCCTTAAGTGCCCCCAAGAAGACCTGCCCCAGGATGGCACTAATCTTACAAAGTCATTTTCTGAATTGTGCTTTCTTCTTCTCAGATAACTAGTTTGTGTTGTGTTAACAGCACAAAATGAAGCAAACAAGGAAAATCCAAATAGGACAAGTGATCACTTGTCAACTTGACATGCCAATGAATTCTTATACCCATACATTCCCTTTTTGTTTATCTCAAAGACCTCATATTAATTTCTCATGAGAAACAAAGTCTGACTTTTATGTCACACAATCTAAGCAATCAAACACTTTAAAAGTGCATTTAAAACATCAAAAGTAAGTTAAATTCTTACTCGAAGAGTGCACAGTTATAATGAATCAAAGCAAAGATAAATTTACCAGTACGAATAGTTGGATGTATGATAGCTCAGACCCATCTATAATCCTCTGGTTTCCAAAGGACCCTAGGCTACTTCTCTGATTCCAGTCTCTGCAGGTCCCAAAGCTCATCTCCAAGCTTCAAGCCAGTGCCAGTACACCTGCTGTCCTCTGTGCTCATCCCTAGGTACTGATATCTTCAAAATGTTGGAGTCTCTGATGGCACATTTGTCACTGGCTTTCTCACCAATTGTCTCTTCAAGGACTTAGATACTAACATATTCCTAAACCTCAACTTCCATCCATGACTCTGTCAATTGTAGTCTGTCTACTAGACCTAAGGGTATTTCTTCACCAATGACATCTCCTGGCCTCTCATTACAAATCCCATCCCTGCCACACAGTATTAAGCGTCAAGTTCTCTTCATAATATTTCAAAGTCTTCAAAGCCAGTACCACCAAGGGAACTCTTATACACTACCTAATCCAACCCGATGACTATTACATGGAACCCAGTTATACTACCAGAATGAGATGTATCATCATTCCTCTCTGGGCATATTTTCATAGTTTCTGTGTAATAACTTCCTGAAGATTACAGCCCAATGATGCTGATCTTTTCTTTATTAACACCAATTTCTCAGTTCCATCTAACTAATGTGAGTATTGCCTGTAACATAAAGATTTACAATTTTGGTAATGACTTCTGATTCCTCAGCCAAAGTGACCAGAACCATGATTCTTAAGTCAAAATATAACCCAAATTGGTTTGAAAGTATCTTTCCTTTCCTCTGACATTTTACAAGTCAGCTCTCCATCTTCTTTATTTCTTTTAGTGCTCTTATCTTTCAAGCTCCCACAGAATAGCCAACTGAGCTCTGAATATTTAGTGGATTTTCTAGCCCAGAGTTTTGATTTCCTTCCAGTCTCCTCCCCAAAGAAAGCATAGTCAGGTCTGTAATAGCAACAATCAACTCTGCAGTAAACAAGTATTTAGTTCAGGAATCTTTGATGTGATGAAATACCATGATCAAAACAATGTGTGTGTGTGTAGGGGGGGGTTGGGGATTTAGCTCAGTGGTAGAGTGCTTGCCTAGCAAGCGCAAGGCCCTGGATTCAGTCCCCAGCTCTGAAAAATAAATAAATAAATAAATAAATAAACAAACAAACAAACAATTTGGGGAAGAAAGGGGTTTATTTTTCTTTGTGGTTCCACAACAAGTCCATCAAAGAAATCAGAACAGGAACTCAAGATGGGAAATGAATGTAAGAACTAAAGCAGAGACCATGTAGGGGTGCTATTTTTTGCTTGTCCTTCATGACTTGCTCAACCTTTGTTTTTATATAGTCTAGAACTACATCTCCAAGGGTGGCACCATTCACAGGCTTGTTCTCACAAGTCAGACACTAATAAGCAAATATCCCATAGGTTTGCCTCTGGGCAAGTCTAATTGAAGCATTTTCTAAATTGTGGTTCCCACTTCACACATAACTTTACCTTGTGCTCAAATTATGATAAAAATGGTCAAATATATTCATATGAAGGAAGGAAATCATAAGGAAGTAGGTGGCACTTCTGACAATGTCTCATAGCTTAAAAGACTGGCATTTTTATTGGACCTCACAGCCAGAGTGAAGAATACACCTTGAGGTCAGGAAAAACTTAAGACTTCTAGTATTCTGTGTGCTCAAACTGTTTGTTTAATATGCTTTTAAGTGAACAATGTAAGAACTAATCTTAAATAACTTGGATTTCCCACGTCGTCAATTTTTACAATCTAAGTTAACACATAATTATAAGCCTAATGTGTGGAGATGTTCTCTGTCATTGATTCAGAGTAACACATATTTATCATTTGGCAAAATTAGGAAATACAGAAGTGGAACATAATTCGTAAAATCTAACATAAAGATTTTAAGCAACCATTGATGTACATTGTTTGAAGAAATGATACATTCTTTTTATGTCAGTTAGGATCAGTTGGAGTTGGTGAATTAAACCTTGTAATTCTCTGTTAAAGATCTACTTCAATTACCCCATTTTATTCATAATGTGATGTTTTATAAGCTCTTCAATAAATACAGAGAAAAACCCTCTGTTGGGGACATACACACAGATATGAGGACACGAAAGATTCACAAGACAGCCTATAAACCAGCACAGATTCATATTCGTGCAACTGACAGGGAACAAAATACACCAGAAGCATTGAGTAGAGATACAAATCAGAATTTGCTATTGGTTAAGTGACTCCAAGTAGAAATGCTTTTACTTATTTCATTAATGAGAGAGCCATGCATTATTGGTGATTCAGATGTAGTCAGTAGTGCATTATTAGCCACATAAGGAAGTAGCAAGAGTCCTAGAAGACTACCAGGAAACACTTGTCAGCTTCTCAGTCACACAAAACATGCTTTATATTTGGATTATAGACCATGAAAAATTGTACAAGAAATCTCAGCTTGAATGGAAGCTACAGTGGTTTCCAGGGAGATTATTGTCAGATTCTTCTGGTCATATTGTCTTGTCAGCCTAATCATAGACCTTATTTTATATTATGATCATGTAATGCTTGTCATCCCCACAAGTGTAGTCCTAATCATGTTTCATTCTTTCTAAGTGCATTGTTCAGCACAGCTGTTTTTTGTTTATGCATGCAACTTTGATAGAGAGTCACTATGCAAATCACATTTCCTATTCATTAATTAATGTCAGGTAGGTTCTCAGTTTTCCTATGATTGCATTTATCCCTGTTCTAGTTAGAACTTCATCATTGTCTTTGAGCTCCAACTGGTTCCTTATAGACTGTCCTCACAGCCAGATAGATGGAGAGTCCTTCATCTAGTCTTACCTGGACTATATAATCTAGTTCTTCTCTGAGGCCACTTGCAATTAAGACAGTGTTGGACACTGGGCATGGAGCAAATGGATACTCAGTTGATAGTCTCTGATCCTCTCCACCCTTTCAAAAGGGGATTTTTTTCATGCATGTGTGGTTACAAATCTAAAATGTTTAATTCACCATAAGAATATAATTTTACTGATTTAGAATGGCTCCAGCTGCATATGTAGCAAATGAGAGGAGAAGTCCTTGGTCCTGCCAAGACTGGAAGCCCAGTGTAAGGGAATATCAGGGCAGGGAGGCAGGAAGTGGGGGGTGATTGGGGGAGGGGGAAACCCTTATAGAAGAAGGGGAAGAGGTGGGATAGGGACTTATGGACAGGAAACCTGGAAAGGAAATAATATTAGAAATGTAAATAAAATGTATCCAATAAAAAATGGTTTGGTCATTAAGACATACATTGGGGAGAGTCCACCTCCAGTAGATAGACAAGACCTCAATTGGAGGGACTGGATTACCCACCCATAGTCAAAATTTCTGACCCAGAATTGTTCCTCTTTAAAAGAACTGAAGGAACAAAAGTGGGAAATAGATTGAAAGAAAAGCTGTCCAATGACTGGCACAAATTGGGATGCATCTCACTGGGGAGCACCAAGACTTCACACTATTACTGATGCTGTGATGTGCTTGCACATGGAAATCTGGCATGGCTGGTATCTGAGAAGCACTGCCAGCTGCTGAATGAGACAGATGCAGATACTTCCACCCAACAATTGGACTGAAGTCCAGACTCAACTAACTCAGATCCCAGAAAGCTCCCAGAGACTGAGCCACCAACTAGGAGCATACAGGGACTGGTCTGAGGCCCCTAGTACAAATGTAACAGAGGTCTGCCTGGTCTGGTCTCAGTGAACTTAATCCTCGAGAGACTTGAGACTCCAAGGAAGGGGGAGGTCTGGTGGGAAGAGTGGGATTGGTAACTGTGGGAGAAAAGATCGAGGGTGGAGAATGACTGAAATGTAAATAAATAATTTTTAAAAGGAGACATTTTGGGACCTACATGATACTCACAGGAAGGTTCAGTTTCTCTGACAACTTTCTGTAGTACTAGCACTTGGGAGTTTGAGACAGAACATTTGTGAGTTTGAGTCTAACATGAACTTATAAGGAAATTCCTGTTTACAAAAACAAAGTTTAAAAGATATGTAGCAACCACAGATAACAGGAATAAATACTAGAGGACAGAGCTTTCCACAGGCAATTTCTCATAATAGCATTGCAACTGTTATGACAAAGATTTGAGAAGCTTGGCCTAAAGAAAGTGTCTTGTGCATCCTATTGCCAAGTGACAATGTAATCCATGAAGCTCTTAAAACTTGGTCATCCATTGATTGATGGTTCTACAGAGCACAGAAAAACTGTTAGTGAAAGTGAGTTGCCACTTTTCATCTTTTTACAGAAAAGCATAATGTCTAGCCAACCATCTGACCTTTATTTCTGTAATAAGACTATCACTTTCCTGGGGTTGTAACATATAATCATAGATATCTACTCCTTGACCTGTAAACAGGTAGCTTTTACTCCTTGAAGAGGTAGAGTTACTTTACCCAGTTGGTGAAAGTTTATTAAGGAACTATTAATTATCATTTCTGCAAAATAAAAGAAGTGCAGACCGACAGGAGCCGGATGTAGATCTCTCCTGAGAGACACAGCCAGAATACAGCAAATACAGAGGCGAATGCCAGCAGCAAACCACTGAACTGAGAATAGGTCCCCCGTTGAAGGAATCAGAGAAAGAACTGGAAGAGCTTGAAGGGGCTCGAGACCCCAAAAGTACAACAATGTCAAGCAACCAGAGCTTCCAGGGACTAAGCCACTACCTAAATACTATACATGGACTGACCCTGGACTCTGACCCCATAGGTAGCAATGAATATCCTAGTAAGAGCACCAGTGGAAGGGGAAGCCCTGGGTCCTGCTAAGACTGAACCCCCAGTGAACTAGACTATGGGGGGAGGGCGGCAATGGGGGGAGGGTTGGGAGGGGAACACCCATAAGGAAGGGGAGGGGGGAAGGGGATGTTTGCCTGGAAACCGGGAAAGGGAATAACACTTGAAATGTATATAAGAAATACTCAAGTTAATAAAAAAAAATAAGAATCTCTTTTTCTTAGGAAACAGTTGCTAACACAAAGAACACCCTCTGCTCTGAATCTCCATACTGGAGATATTAACACTTAGTATTCCAGCACAGGAAGGCTAGTGATAGTTTACACAGTAGATGCATGCTTGAAAGACTGATCCTTGGAGTTAAGACATTTTAAGACTAGCAATATTTCTTTCTTGCCATATTTAAATCTGTAGGTATGAATGAACAGGATCATGTAAGCATTTTTAGATCCTACAAAAAACCTTTCTAATTGGAAATAGACCAGTGCACTTTTAAATTATACCCTAGTCAAAACACTTCTCGGCTCAAGACAGAAAATGAATTTCAATGTCCTTCAGAATAACATACAGACCTATTCATCTCTTTTCTCTACCCCTCCATTCATTAGTCAATATCCAGTAGTCTCTTAATTGCAAACAATATTTTCAGTTGAATTTTCGCCTGCATTACTATGGTGGTTAATGAATTATAAACCCAAGTAAAGAAACTTGAGACATGCCATTTTCAGAAGTTTCTGAAACTTCACTAGTAATATGGTTTTGTCTATCAATTGATCTTTACCTTAAATCTTTAAATATATTACAGAATGTTATTTGTTCTTATCTTTTGAGCCTCACATGTTAAATACCTAACACTTCCTTTTGAATGGTGAATCTTGACCTCTTCATACTGTGAGGAAAAAGTATGCCTATTAATCTTAAGTACTACTTTACCTCTTGAAGGAACTTGAATATGTGTTATAGCCAGCAAGTCTTCAGATATCCACAATATAATTAACAAACTATTATTAATAATTCATTTCAGAATTACATTATTAGAAACTTGTTCAAATTTTTCCTTATTTTTTTTTATTTTGCCGCAAAATAGGACTCCCTATGGAAGGATAAGGCCACCAACCCACCCACAAAACCTTCAACCCAAAATTTGTCCTGTCTAAAAGAAATACAGGGACAAAGATGGAGCAGAGACTGAAGGAGTTGGCAACCAATAACTGGCCCAACTTGAAACTCACCCCATCAGTAAGGATTGATCCTTTCCATTATTAATGATACTCTGCTATGCTTGCAGACAGGAGCCTAGCATAAATCTCCTTTGAGAGCTTCTATCTAGCAGCTGACTGAAACAGATGCAGATACTCACAGTCATGCATTGGCTAGAGATTGGGGACTCTTAAAGAAGGAATTAAGGAGAAGGACTGAAGTCTGTGAAGGGAATGGGAACCCCACAGGATTACCAAGAGAGTCAGCTAACCTAGAACTCTGGTGGTCTCAGAGACAGAGCTCCAACTAAGAACATACAAGGGCTGGAATAAGGCCATTGGCACATATGTAGATAATGTTCAGCTCAGACTTCATGTGAGCCCTCCAACAACTGGAGTGGAGAGTCACTCTCCCTAAAGCTATAACCTCACTCTGGCCTTTTATTAACCTAAAGATAAGGGAATTTATCATTTAAAGCACATTAATTACTAGTCTTCAGATGACAGCTTCTCTGACTTATCTGGGTGTACTTGTTTTCCAAATTATTTTGTAATTATTTATGTAAAATCAGTGGTGGGTTAATGAGATAAACATGTTGCTAAAACTTGAGTTTGAAGGACTGCGTAGTAATGCAATTTCATTATTCAAATGAATCCATCAAATGAACCATAAAAGCAAGCAGCTCTTTTGACTGTAATACAAATGGAATGTATGCCATTTTTCAGCTTGACTGAACCGAAGAGGCAACTCGCCGAACCCAAGTCAGCTCAGAAAGTATGACAGTAATAGTGATCATTGTTTGACAAAACAGAAAGCTGAATTCATTCTATAGAGCACACTTACAAACTTAGACCTGCTTTGTTTCTCTACCCAGCTGTGTTTTCGCACCTCCCTAAAGCCTCTTACATATTTCCTAGGGAAATAACCAAAGGAAACCTATGAGATACCTCTCAACAATTATCTCTGGATAACCTTATTTTCCCTCGGCATCCTTGATCATGTAACCTCTTCATTCCTGTCATTTCTGTCACAGATGTGTCTTACACCAACACCTTAACCAGACAAATTGCAAATTGCCATAAACATGTGCCAGCATCAAGAAACTGGAAACACATTTTGAGTGTTTGAAGTTGGCTACTCTTTCCATGTGTAACTAATCCTACAAAATGAGTTTGAGTGCCTTATTTATGCGTCAGTGTATCAAATGTGTACAGCTATCCAGATCCATACTTTCCTTCTGTGCTCAACCTTCAAAAGCTTTCAGACTTAAATAATTTAGGAGAAATAAGGTTTATGAAGAAAACCTCAGTGATCATAGACTCTCTGCTTCATCTTTCCTTCCTGTATTAATCTGGAAATCTAAGAAAATTATGAAGAATTTCGAAGCCTCTTTACTTCTTTCTTTGTGTCCTGAGAGAAAGACTTGGGAGCTGAGTTTCTGGCTTTCCTCCCATCTTCTCATGAGGCATCTTCTGGATTCCTCATTAGAACTGTAACACCAAAGACTCCTCCATGGGAAAGGAAACAGGACCATATTCTCTCTGTGAAAGAATTTCTTAATATTGGATGATAGTGATTTCAGTTTTATTTTCACTTCATTTTCCATCTCAGTAATGTTCATTTTACTGCATACCGTTGTCTTTACAACCTATTCCAAAGCCCTGTTCTCTTTAAAGCAAAAGAAATTATTAAAAAATGTGGTACATTCTTGTCTTCTAATGTTATTTTCCGTTTGAATATGCTCCTCTCATACTTATACCTTATTTTTTACTTGAAATTGTTTGTCAAGAATTACTAAGACATCCACTCGAAAATCCAATGTCATTTTTGCTCACTGTCACATTGGGTTGACAAAAGAAATAGACATGATATTATATTCAAGAAAGGCTGAGCACAGGCATAATTCAAACACTTTGAATACAAGTAAAATTGGAGAATGTGAAGTTTATTTACAAGCTGTTGGATTATCCTAGAGACATTGAAGATATGACACGGTTATACAGGGTCAGTGTAGGAAACTAATTCTCCTAAACCTGGAATAGTGAAGGAAAGATATATTTGCCAGTTAGAAAGTAGAGTTGTGAATAGAGGGATGCCTAGAGAAGTCCTTGAGAAGCTCATGTAGCATTAGTCAGGAATTTGACAAGTGGCCAGACTGAAAGCCTTAATATAATCTCACCTCTACTCACGATCAGATTTCTCACTGAGGATTCCAGTTAGCCAACATGCCGAAGCCTTTTTGGTTAGTATTCCTGCAGGAGATGAATGAGAACTATGGAAAGTTAAACAAGATACTCTGCACACATCCCTTCATGATCACAGCTGGTACCTCTATATTTCCTGAAGTGTTTTCCTGCCTCATTCCTATCTCTTCTTCATGTTCCTAAGCCAACTATGCTTTTATTCAAATTTTTAGACCTAGAAAATAGATATTAGGCCTTCTCATTCCAGATAACTTTGTCTAAATATCCAAGTGCTAAAGATTCTCAGTTTCTGGCTACAGCCTGGATTCCTAATCTAAGCTTCAAATACCCAGATTAAAACAGCTTTTGGACGTCCCCACTGAAGTCTTAAGTTTCTCATATAAAATGTGAAAACTACCCTCGTTCCTCACAGCTTTGACATAAATGATCATTTTCATAATTGTCACATCTCTATAATCATAAAACTTACTTACATACCTATTCGGCCAAAAATGTAGAATTGCACTTTTATCTCATTCTCTGCAACTAATGTTTGGATAACTTGTACAATTTCTAAGTTACAGGCTTTTGTTATTACCACCTAATGTATCCCAAATCTCAGAAATAGCTCTATTTCTCTCTTTCTCTTCTTTACTTTGTTTACCTTGATACCCTGTCAGCATAAAATTCAAGGAAGCCCAGAGAGACATTTGAAAACGACCAACTATTTTATTACAGCTATTTCCCTGAAATTTTGAAAACTTTCCTTCAGTTTGGTGACTCAATTCTCATTTTTTTTAAAATTATAACATTTTTGGATATTTTTATTTCCATTTCAAATGTTATCTCCTTTTTCAGTTTCCCATTCATAAACCCCTGATTCCATTCCCTGCTTCTTCTATACGAGTGTTCCCTCACCCATCCACCTTTCTGCCTCACTGCTCTGACATTCCTCAACACTGGGGGTTGAGACTTGGAAGGACAAAGGGCTTCTCCTCCCATTGGTGTCCAACAAGTCCACCCTCTGCTACATATGCAGCTGATGGTCAAAAGTCACTATGTGAGTTGGTAGTCTCAGCCTTCATTGCTCTCTTTCATTATAGCCTCTCATTGTTTCTTTCGTGTTCTCTTTTCTTCACTTGAATACTGTCATTCCTGTAGAGTCTGTCCTTTGACACTTTCCTTCAGATATTATCTCATATGCACCTCCTCAGAAAGAACTTCTATCATCACACACAGGATCCTTTTTTCATTTGCCACTTTCTTCACTTGTCCATATATTATTTTTGTTTCCCCTCATTGAAATATTAAGTTTGGATACTACATAGTAAGAACCAATTGCTGAACAGGACACATGCCTGGGGTTATGAATATGATGAAATCAACGTGTTTCCTCCAGGCTAGCTAGTTCTGACAAGGAGCAAGTGTATGATACAGGCTGCTAGAGCACAGGAGGAACCGTTATATAACTATGGATGCTAAATGCACCAATACCAATTAGTCAGGCATGCTGAGCCTACTGCTTCATTAGTGCGAAGTCTGTTTGCAAATATTGATATTTTAAATGTAGGCTAGAAGAATATTATAGCTTCAGTACATTCATACAATTCATGTAGAAGATGAGTAATGTCTTAGGACACAAGAGGAAAGAGTCTCTATAAAACAAGATAGGCTGATAACACAGGCTTTTGACTTTGCTAAGAGCATTTTAAGGACAATTCAGAGGAAGTAGGCACTGAGAAAGATGTAGAGGAGTCCAGTATGAACAACAACCCCACAGCCAACAGAAGGGAAAACAAGCAGATGTACTTTAGTCTTGTTCATCATTTGTAAGGACACAAGATGTACTTTATTCTTGTTCATCATTTATAAGGACACAAAATTGGAGACTTTCGGGCAATTAGCTGGATCCCAGATGTCATCATGCAAAAAAATAAATAAATAAAAAGACTGTCCCAGTAGAGTAACATACCATATGTTAGATATTGCAGAGCTAGATCAGTAGTGTTAAAAGCCAGAGGAAGTGAAAGTAGTAAGAACTAAAGACAACAAAGAAAAGACTATGATGTTCATATGCAGAAGACTTCAGCACAGGGGATTCCTAAAAAGAGACAGGAGGTCAGTCCAAATATTTCTCATTTCACAACTGAGAAGGCAACAAACAATTGGAACTAACTATTAAAATATGGGATAATGACTACAGAGATGAAAATGCTTTCTCTGGTAACAAAGCCTGGGTTCAAATGTCAATCAATTCATAAGACACAATAGTTTTTTTCTCAAACTATGCTTATTTAATGTAAGATGTTAAAGAAAGAAACCACATAGATTATTTTGCAGCAACAGCACAGATTCAGATTCAACATCTGCAACTCTTCCAGTCCTCTCATCCTCTAAATAGTTATGATGATGATGATGATGATGATGATGATGATGATGATGATGATGATGATAGTGTGTTTAAATTTTACCCAAGGCAATTATCAGCTGTCAGGCATTCTCCTTTTATTTCTAGACAATGCACTCAGGAACAAATGAGTGAATATTATTCTCCCAAATTTGCTTTGTAAATATCAATTAGTTAATAATTACTAATACTAGTATAAACTTTTGCTTTAGAACACAGTTAGTGGCCTTTATGCTCTAACAACCACAAATAAAAACACAAATATGAACCACTTTATGAAAGTAAATGAGTTGATAGGTAAAATAATATAATTTACATGTTATAAATTATTTTAACAATTAAAGGTTGTTAAATAATTTAGAAGATATTTTTAACATAATGAATAGAAGAAGATCATCTAAACTTTCTTTGTAGAGGTTGTTATCCTGCCACCCATATGTTACTAATTTTTTTCTTTTACAGAATCTGCCTTTCTTTATTCTCTTGGCCTATCCATACTAGGACCAAAATACATGTATGATTGTCAACCCAAACCAAAATAGAGAAGACCTTCATTTTCATTAATATGATTTTTGTCCCATGAGAAGTAACTTTTTCTTAGTATTCATAAGCACACTAGTATGAGTCAAATCATTGGTAAAGGAGAGTTAGGAAGTATGGAGACAGCTAAGCAAGCAGGTAATTTAGAATTATTTCCAAAACTGCACACTTCTTTGTTTGATAATTGTGAGATTTGTTATTATTTTGCACTAAGACAACATTACATGAATGTCAAAGAATTGTATTGACTGCTTCTAAGGATCATAAGCTACCAAATGACAGAAACACATTTTTATGTTTTCTTTACATTTCTGCTAAAGAATCTCTTCCAGGTTTTACTATGCACTTCATTATTCCCAACATGACTTATTTGTTACATCTTATTATTAGGAATTGTTTCATTTCTCCTATGATTATTTTTCATGATTACTTACTTACCCTATCCAAATTTGCAATATCTTGCCACATTTTATTATTTAGAAAAATTATTATCAGAAGAAATAAATAATTATCAGAAACAATAAATTGTATGTCTGCACTAAAAAATTCAACCTTACTCTATGAAGGTGTGTTTTATTTATTCCTCTAAGGAGAATAATATGTCATATATAATGAAGCATAAATCCCATTTGGGTCATAGTTTCAGATGTAAAGAGAGATGAAGAGATAAGACGGAAAACTAACAACAGGAAGTCCTTGTGCATCTTTTCATCTTCTAGCCTGTCAAAAAAAAATGGAAGTTTATTCTGAACACAATGTCTATAATTACAGCATTAGATGCCAAATGGAGTTACTGTGACTGTTAAAAAGATAATTGCATCTACATTACAATTCAAATCTATGTTCAGTTACCTTGTGAAGTCCAAGGAATGCTGATCTGACCTTATATTCCCAAAAGCCATGCTTGCTTTTTAGCATGTTTTGAAATTTTTTACTATGGAGAGTGATAAATACACACACCAAAAATTATTAGACATACAAGAGCACTTCATAAAACACACAACACATTATTAAGAAGTTTAGAAAGCATAAAACTCACCTCTCTAAAGAACTTAACATTTCGTACACTGTAGAGATGACTGTTTCCACAAATCTGAGTTCATGGTTCACTAAGGGTCTGGATGCAAAGCAGTTGGCATGCTCAAATTAGCTCTCAACATAACATAATAAAGATATTCTCCAGGAGGGTGAGGTAGAGAAAATAGCAAGCAATAGTGTGTTTTCCTGAGCATTACTACCTTCCAGACTTTTGTCAGTTCATTATGCAATCATTAGGAAATTGTGTTTGTGGAGACAGAATTGTCCACTATAACAGATCCAAGAGGATTTCTTACCTTGTTTAGGCAGCAAGAAGAAACGAACACCTAGAATTTGTGATCATTCCTCTAATCAGAAGTATAGAAAACTATGTATGGAGGATCAAGTTTTATTTGCATAGTATACATCCAAATCATATCTGAAGGACCTTGGAAATTGATGACTCTGTGTTCTAGCCACTGGTGCTATGTGACTTGGTAAGGCAAATCATTGACAAATATTCTGTTGTAAAATGCACTGGAATGGATATCACTCCTCCGTTCCTTCTCATCTTAACATGTTCCATATCTAGAATATTCTACAATTATTTTTGACAGATACCTGTGAGATAGGGAAATTGGGTCACCTAGAAAAATCTTTCCTAGGTTTAAATTACAAAAAGATAAAGTAGTTATCAGAATCAGAGTGCAGACACACTATTGTGAGGAAAGAGATACATGAATTTCCTAGTAGGTTGGTGAAGGTAGTTAAGATAACACATACTCCAAGTTCCCTCAAATTTGATTGTGGTGGGTGGTGTGGTGGGTGGTGTGGTGGGTGGTGTGGTGGGTGGTGTGGTGGGTGGTGTGGTGGGTGGTGTGGTGGGTGGTGTGTTTGTACCACTGGGGCTCCAAGATGCTTGACAAAACTCTTCCCCATCTTTGCACTTTCATGTTCTGTATGTGTCTGATTTGTGCTAAACTCACTGGGAAGCCATAAAACAAGTACACCGAAATGTGATCAGTAGATAGTCTCTCAGACACAGGCATGATGGATAAGATTAAAAACAAAAACAAAAAAATAAAAATAAAATAAAATAAAAATAAAAACATGCAAGGAGAAGAAGAAAATTTTGAGCAGTATGTAGTTAATTTAGAAACAATATTCTTAAAAGGCAGTATATATTTTACAAACTTTTTCAGAGTTCTCCAAAACTGCCGTGGAACATTTACACCAGAAATATTTTTATATATGTTTTAAAAGTAACATTTACAAATATCGACATAGTTTATAATATAAGTATTTTGAAGATAACAGGTAACATTAGTAAAAAAAATAGCTTAGAAAATTTAAATACAATGTTTTGGGATGAACAAATAAGAAATTAAAAGAATTTTATAAACTGAGGGTTGATCACATTACTCCAAATACAGGTCTGGTAGCATTCTAAACGAATTACATGAATAAACTCTTTCAATGAGACAGTATAATGTGAATTGTGTTTCTCTTAGTATATCTATTTCATTGATGATGAACTCCAATTGGAGAGATAATGAGGACTTTATTCAAGAGCACACTGCTAGTGATAGGATGCATCCTAAAAGCATTTGGTGTTAGCAACTTTGTGCTGCACATAAATTAGCATCAGCATTGTATTTGTGCTACATGGCATAAGCAGAAAGTAAACATCACAGAAATGAATGAATATCTTTTGGATTCAAATGTTGTTTGTAAAATAAATTGTAAAGACACATCTGTGTCAGTATGGAGTGAATGGAATTTTTCTAAATTGAATGTATATTATATTGTATATATCATATCAAGGGGACATTTAGAGACAATGTCAATAAAATAGTGTTTTGTCACAAGGTAATGGTCTCCTGCTGTTACATAACCATAAGCACAGAGCCAAGTTGTTTATTTTTCAGAGCAGGAAAAATCAATCCCAGCATTATATTATACAACCGTAAATTTAGTTCTATTATACAAAATGATGCATGTTGATTTAATAATTTTGTTTGATGGATGTTCTTGAGGGAAATGACACATATTCTCTCTACCACAGCAAGCCAGAGATATTCTGATGGCTGAGAAAATATATCTGTGGTGTGCTTCAACTGATCAGAATCATCCACCCACAAAGTGATGAGGTTGCATTTCTGTTCTAATCTGCACATAGAAAGGAGATGATTTATAACCTACTAAGGATGGAGTGACTTCTTTAATTATGAATCATGGTCAACTATGTAGCTCTCAAGTGTAAGATATATATATATATATATATATATATATATATATATATATATATATGTTTCCTAGAGATTTGAACTGACAGAATAACGACTTCAGGAAGTTTTGTTGCATGAAATAATGATTACAAGTTGACTTACATTTACCTCCTGACAAAATTGTGTACACATTGCTTACTTGTCTATAAAATAACAAAACACATCCCAAAGATCATCAAATTAAACCAGCACCATTAAGACACAAGAATGCATATATGTGAAAATATTTTAGACAATAATTCACATTTTTACATTTGTATTGTTTTCAAGGTGGTTATTGGTTTGTCCTAAGGATAAAGTGAAAAAAATTAGTAAGAAAATGAATTAGTAAAATTTTAGGGATTTTGAGTCATTCTCATTGTATATTTATAATATTGTACCAATAGAACACTCATTCTTGCTAAAACTATTGGGTTTATAGCAACAGATTGCTTACCATTGTTTATTCATTTTTTATGTACTAAAAGATTGCTGTAAAGCAGGAAGTAAACATTCTAAGTATCTTTAAAGATGAAGTATGCAGCAGTATGTATGATGAAGGTAGATACTTTTCAAGTGTCTAGACAAAAATTCTTATATAAAATTAAGAAGTTATATTTAAGTATTTAGTAATGTGTATGTGTATACATGTGGATTGTACCAACAGAAATAATAAAATGACAGCAAAAAAAATTTTCATGGTGTCTTCACACTAATCAGCAAACTAAGAATTACTGAGAGAATGATAAAAATTATTCCTCAAGGAAGATTCATCCACTCTGTTATCAAATACATAACACTTATAAATATTTATGGAATAATATGGAATAATATGGAATAATATGTTTTAAACATATTTCTTGATAAGTTGATAGTTTATCATTTTAAGATACTGGTTTATTTTCTTACTAGCCATGTGATTGGCATTACCCTTTCAAAATACATACATATACTAAATTATTTCACTACTGGATTCAATTTGCCAGTCACTCTGTAAACAGAATTCTGGTGCTTAGAGCTTAAGTAAAACTAACTTTAAAGGCATGTCAGTGCATGCTACACAGAAAGACAGACTACTTGACAAAGTTGACACTTACACTGAATGCTTATGACAGATGGGACTTTACAATCTTTTTTCGTAATTCTGAAGTCCATAATTATTATGTCTTAGAAAAATTAAGAGGAAATCAGAACACAGCAAAAGCTAAGAGTAAAATCTAAGAGTAAAACATTTGGCAAACAAATACTGAAGAGTCTAATAGTCAAATGATTCTTGAATCTAGAATTTCTAATAGACTATAGAGTGAAGCTAATTTCTAGCAAACACTAATTGGGACACATGCTGAAATAAGTAGTTTTGAATTCTATAACGTAATCCTCTGATACTTGTCCCAGATACTCGGTAGTAAATCACATGCTCAATATACATTGTAATAATTATGCAAAATATGATTTTGCTTACATTTAATTATTTTATATTTGAATAAAAATTTGAACATAATATTTTGGTTTGAGAGTTTCACATAATACTACATAGTCAGTTTTGAGCTGACATTAAAAGACAAAAAAACAAACTTATTTATTCTTATAGTAAGATGTGATTTTTGATATGTGTAACATTTCATGTAGTTGAAATTATACTAAATGTATCTATTTGCCCACTGTGTTGGCTTGAGTAGGAATGACCAAAATAGGTCCATGTGTTTGAGTGCTTGTCTGGAGGGAGTGGCACTATTAGGAAGTTTAGCCTTGTTACAGGAAGTATGTCACAGAGAAGAGAGGGTTTTGAGGTGTTACATATTCAAGTTTCACCCTATGTGACACCAAGTCTCCTTCTTTTGCCTACAGATAAAAATGTAGAATTCTCAGCTCCTTCTCCAGAAACTTCTCTGCTTTCATGAAGGTTTCATAGTGAGGTTTTCCTCCATTATGATAATATACTAAACCTCTGAATCATTAAGCTATCCCCAGATTAATTGTTTTCCTTTATAGGAGTTTCTATTTTCTCCAAGGACTATTTTATTTCACATTCTGAGTAAGATTCAAATGTCCTCACTTGGGAACATTTTGTTGTAGTTCTTCTTTGGGTGTGTAGATTGTAGACTGGTTATTTTGTATTTTCCCCTAATACTGACTTCTCTGTGAGCACATACCACGCATGTTCTTTTGGGTCTGGGTTCTCTCACTCATGATACTTTTTTTAGGTTTATACATTTGCCTGGAAATTTCATAATGTCCTTGTTTTTAGTAGCTGAATAGTATCCCATTGTGTAAATGAGCCACATTTTCTTTATCTAGCCTTTGATTGAGGTACATCTAGGTTGTTTCCAGTTTCTAGTTATTACAAATAAATGAACATAGTGGAACAGGTGTCCCAGTAGTATAGCTGGGTTGAGCCTCAGTCAGAGAGAATGTGCCTAGATTTTCTGGGACTAGATGCCCCACAGTGGGATGATAGAACAGTTTTTTGGTTTTAAGCCCAGGTGTGGGATACCAGGGGCTTGAGGTAGAACTATTCCAAGTTTTATAAGAAAACACCAAGTTGATTTCCAGAGTAGTTCTACAAGTTTCCACTCCCACCAGTAATGGAAGGCTGTTCTTCATGCTCCACATCCTTGCCACCATCTGATGTTGCTTGAGTTTTCAATCTTAGCCATTTGGATGAGTATAAGGTAGAATCTTAAGTCATTTTGACTTGCATTTACCTCATGACTAAGGAAGTTGGGAGAGAAAATGGAGGAAGGAATGGGGGAGGGACAGGAGAATGAATAGAAATCTGTGTGGGAGTCAGATGACTGTAGCTGAGACTCCTAGTAGCTGGATATGGAGGCAGAGGTATCCACCTCCTGTAGCAAGGCAGGACTCCCAGTGAGGGATAAGTATGCCAATTCATCCACAAAATATTCAAACCAGAATTTGTCCTGTATACAAGAAATACAGGGACAAAGGTGGAACAGAGACTGAGCAAAAGGGCAACCAATGACTGGCCTTCCCATGGGCAATAAACAATCCCTGTTACTATTAATTATAGTCTGTTATGCTGGCGGTCAAGAGACTAACTTAACTGACCTCTGAAAAGCTGCAGACAGAAGCAGATTGAGACAGATGAAGAAACACACAGCCAAAAACTAGACAGAACTCAGGGAGACTTGTGAAAGAGTTAAGGGAAAGATTGCAGAAACCAAAGAGGATAGGAACTCCACAGGAAGACCAACAGTGTCAACTAACCTGGACCTTTGGGGCCTCCCAAAAACTGAACCACCAACCACAGGGCATATATTAGGTGGATTTAGCCCTCCACACCCCACAAATGTAGCAAATGTGCAACTTGGTTTTCATGTGGGTCCCTCAACAACTGAAGCAGTGGCAATCCCTGAGTCTGTCGCCTGCCTATGGATAATGTTCCCGTAACTGGGCTGCCTTGTCTGGCCTCAGTAGGAGAGGATGTGCCTGGTCATCCAATAACTTTATGTGCCAAGGTATATTGGTACCCAGGAGAAGCCTCCCACTTCTGAGAGTAGAAGGGGATGAGAAGATGGGGAAAGGGCTTTTGAAGGGGAGGTTAGGAATAAGGGAGCTTGTAATTGGAAAGTAAAGTCAATAACTAAAGAAATTAAGGAGAAAATAAAAATGGTCACTGTTGTGGTATCACTTCATAGCAATAAAACCATGAGGCCCTCATGTATTTCATATATGGTTTTGAAATATAGAACATATTATTGTATACAACATATTACATTCATTGTACAAAGAATACCAGAAATATTTACTAGCTAACCTAAAACCTAGTATTTATCAGTTAACGTATACCTACTGCTTACTCTCCTTATTCTCCTCAGATTCTAACTGACTATTCTACATTCATTGAGAAACACGGGCACAATCACTAAAGCATGTACACCACACAGAAACATGCACATGTACATGCACATACACATGCTCACACATCACACTCACTCACACACGCACACACACACACACACACACACACACATAAAGTAAAAATGAGAAGTTGATCTAGGTCAAGCAAATTTGACAAAATTGTTTAACTCCACTTAGCCTTTATGTGTTCATCTGTAAACCAGAAGCAGTAAGACAAACTACAAAGAATTCATTGTTATAGAACAGATAAAATATTTGATGTATTATCTGATTCATGGAAATCAAAGTTTTATAAGCACAATAGACTGTTATGTGAATAGCACACATTGGTCATCAGAGATGTTTCTAAATGTTACTATGTTGTATTGCTTTATTTAAATTCAAACAACAAACTTGCAATGAGACAAACATGGTTCAGCTCTGACTTATTTTTTTTCATCTTTATTAACTTGAGTATTTCTTATTTACAATTGTTATTCCCCTTCCCAGTTTCCCGGCCAACATCCCCTAACTCCTCCCCCTCTCCATCCTCCTCCCATTACTGCCCTCCCCCCAACAGTCCCATTCACTGGGGCTTCAGTCTTGGCTCTGACTTATTTTTAATCATACTTCTAGACCAAGAAATCAAAGCATGCACCTCTACATAGAAAGTTAAATGCTATAAAGAAATGAATGCCAATTGAAGGAGTAATAGTTTGGGGAAAAATATATAGCCAGATTGAAAATAAAAATGGGTCATACAAGCTCATTTTAAAACAACCTCAAAAATGTCTCTGCATAACAATGGATAATAGGACAAATAGGTTGGCACTTATAAGACAGTGTGTAATATTCAGTGTCATCAATGGGTTGAATTTATTCCCTCAGTAGGCGATGACATCCTTGAAAACATGGTCTTGGCAACCACTTATTAAACCATTACCTAAGGAATTCAAGCAAAGAGATGATGACACTGTTTTTCTTTTAAGTACTTTTTCAACCTTGAAATTTATTTTTCTACAGTAATTACATTACTACAGAACTACTTGAGATTGGCTATGTGTGTCTGAATAAAAAAAAAGAAGATGGAAAAGAACGATTCCATTTATCACTGAAGACATAAAAGTATACAATTTCATTGTTATGCAAAAAAACACCACAAAATGCCTCAATAAAAATAAATTTTCATCATTGCTTAAACTGAAAACCTCTTGAGAAATTCTGACTAATCCCAAATTCAGCATTGCTAAGACCTTTTTATTCCTTAAGCAAGTTGTCCTCCAAGCACTGCGTTGCTGTCTGGAAGCTGGGAGCACCATTTATTGTAGCACACTTGTTTCTCCCTCCTCATATGTGGCTTTATTACAAATCTGGGCTAGTCTTCCACAGTCTAGACAGAATAATGACAATAATGATCAGTTTATTTCCCAAATTGGGTTAGTTTTTTATGTGCTGAGCTCCATTCAAATGACACTTGGCACCATATGCCCTGTTTCCCTAGACTGGTTCATCAGAAGCTGGCAAAGATCTACAGCTTTGGTTCTATAGCAGGTTTCTTCTACTTCCTGTAGATGCTTCCTCAAACACACACAACAAAAGAGAAAGAGTGAGACACATATAGGGAGAGGAGAGAGACAGAGAAAGAGAAAGAGAGGGAGAGGGAGAGGGAGAGGGAGAGGGAGAGGGAGAGAGAGAGAGAGAGAGAGAGAGAGAGAGAGAGAGAGAGAGAGAGAGAGAGAGAGAGAACATAATCATTCTAATGTGAATTACTTATCTATTTATATGCAGACAGGTTATTTAACTTCTAGTATTCCTAAACCTGGCACACATCCATAAAAGAACATTTGACACCTTCATTTTCAGACTCTGAGTATCTTTTATAAAAAAAAAAAAAAGTAGCAAAACATTGTGACAACTACCCTTTCCTGGGAATTTCTCATGACAAAGAAATTCTGCTGCAAACATTTTCCTTCATCTAGAAAACAAAATTTAGTATTTTGCCACTTTAAGCCTGTCAAAAGACAGAGGAATTTTGCCAGATCCATATTTGACTTCTAAATCTGTTCTATTTTTAATTTTAAAAAATCATTATTTAAAAATGTGTTTATATAATAGTAAACCAAATGCAGTTATTACTGTATAAATAATAGTCAGAACTCATAATTGATAAAAGGAAGACAATGGCTGTGCCCTTTTTCTCAAGGTAAGAAGGGAGGTAAAAGTTTCCACAGCACCACATAAATTTCAGTGCTTTTACTCCAGGGCCACTTACCTCATTGCAATAGCTCTGCCCTGTGTCCCTTTATCCCCTTGTGCCTTCTGTCTCCCGCTTTCCTCACACCCTCTTTCAAAATATTAAGGTGAAAGTGAAGAGAGTGAAAGTTCACAGAAGCCATAAAATCTAATCTGAAACCATCGCTGATATATAGTCTTTGAGGTCCCTGTAACTAAAAAGCTTTGACTGCCTTACTAAAGGAATCACTGAAAAGCAGCCTTTCTGCATCTTCTACAAGGCAGAAGTCCAACTTTTCTTTCTATGAAATAGCTGAAAATTGAAGTTAAGTTGGGAAAATACCATCTTTAGAGACATCAAATTAACTGAACTGTTTAGAATGCACTTGCTAATAGTAAAATAAAATCAATGAATCTGTAGGGTATTGTTAGGTAATTATTATTATATTGATAGTGCATTGGCATGGCTTTCAATTTTGAACAGTAAAATATAATATGTGATGGAAAGCTAGTCTCTTCTCTAATGCTATCTATTTTTGTATGTCATTACCATATATTATGTTTTCTTTGGTTTTCTTCAAATGCAGACCAATTTAGAATAAGACAATTGCAGTGTAGACACAACTTAAAAGGATCAGTAGTTATTTCCAACTTAGCACCTAAACTCAGCTCTAAGATAATTCTCAGAGTAATTCCTTTGTGTCTTACTAAGTCTTTAGCATCAGGATTCCAATCTGGGCACTATCTGCACCTACACACAAAAGTCATGACTGCCTTTTAGAACTTCTAAACTTATAAAGGTTGTGATCCATGAGGCACAGTCCCAAGAAATGTTAGGAGTACTAACGTATGCAATGCCTTTACATCATTTGCAATAGAAATCAAGCCTACCCCAACAACTGCGATTGGCTGGACCTATCTCGATGGAACCCAGGGAAAACATGAAATTATTGCTTTCAAAGCACACTCCTCAAGTGAGCATTACAGCTCACATCTTTGATGTATCCACTTATCTGACATGCAGGTCCAGGAAGCTTTTTCTCAGCTCCCAACTGCAACAGCCAGTACGTGGCTGGTGAGGGCTGACACTTGAGGGCTGTCAGGGCTGTCACGGTGGTCAGCAGCACCAGTTATAGTCCTCTCAAGCAAGGCTCAAGTGTCTGGACCCGATGTTATCATACGTGTACAGAATCTCCAACCTTCTTTCTGTATCACCTGTAGGTCTTTAACCTGGCACACAAATCATTATTACTATGACATGTTGTTTCAGTAACATCATCTAATACAGGGAGAGGAGCTGAGGCCCCACATAAGATCTCAAATTGGGTAGGGCTGAATCTGGAAGGGATATTTCTTGCTGTGACTAGAGCAAGAGGGAAGGAGTGCCACCCAGTCTGCCTCCATGGTCAAATTGGTCATGTTCTCTAATTTTAGAGTTCTCTTTATTCTCTCTACCTATCGTGAGCTTTGAGGTCTGTAATGTAATTTCCTATCGTACTCTAAATACCTGGCCACACTCTGGCTTACCTTGGCAACGAAAGCCTGGACATTGTCTGACCCAATTATATTGGACACTCCAAACCGGGGGAATATTTCTTCCAGTATCTTCTTGATGACTACCGAGGCCATCATTTGCTTGATGGGGAAAGCTTCTATCTATTCCTGAAAAGGTATCTACAAGCACTCCTGGTTTTATCTCAGTGAAGTTAACTTCGACATCCCACTAAACTCCCTAGGTCTCTTTGCCCTCTTGCTTGCTAAGCATTCACTTGCTTACACTATTCTACTGGCTAAAATCCTAAAATCTATTACATATACCTTAACTACTTGGATAAGCCTCTTATCCCCCTAAAAGAGTCCATTTGAGTCTTTTGTTTATTCTCTGGGGAGGATAGTTTTCCCCTAAAGAGTGCCATTGTCCTTCCTCTTCCAAGCAATTTGGGCCTTTTCTTCTGTTGTACATTCTAAGTGAGGCCATTCCTTAGTCCAAACCTAGTTCCCAGTGGCTGTCTCTTGTAGGCCTGCAACCAGTATAGGTTCCTGCATAGCCATTTCTCAAGAGACACTTGATCTGCTTAGTTATTTCCCCATGCCACTGAATCTCTTCCCTCCTGATGCCCTAGGCATTGAAAAATACTCACAGTTGCTGGTTTCATCAGGGCATCCAAGAGATGGCAAGGGATAGGGGCAGTCAGGGATTACCATGAACTAGTGGATTACCCGGTCCACACCAAGGTACACAGTTCTTCATGTAGTTCATAAGCTTTACTACCCTACATTCCTACAATGGATCTTGAGATCTTGTTTGAAGATTCTAGCAGGGAGCTACTCTTATACTCTTGACCGAAGACCAGTCCAGCTAATGAAAACCCCAATCATCACAATACAACCCAAAGCAAAATCAAACTCTAGTTGTCCAATGTCTGGGTTCTACTTACAATCTTCTAGGCTCCTCCAAGGACTTAGGTCACATCTCCAGCTCTGCCTTTTGTTGCACACACCTAGTCTTCTAGGTTCCACATGCCTGTACTCCTCTGCTCCTGTTGCTTCGCCTGCAGGTCATCTCATGGTAATGACACAACTCCTTTGCATGACCCCTTCAGTCCTGGGCCATCAACTACAACTGAGGGTAAACCTTCTCCAATGGCCTTCCATGGCCTCTCACAGTGCCCAACCTCAGCTGGTCTTCATTACTCCTTCATGCCTTCAAAACCAGTACCACCTGGGTGACTCTTAAACACTACTAAGTCCAACCACAGCAATAGGCCCCACCTTGGCTTTCTCTGGAACACAGCCTCTTTTTGCTCTCAGAAAACACTTTCAAGAAGATTTCACATCAGTGATGCTGCTCTCTTCTTAAATCACCAATAATTTCTTAGCTCCAGCTGTCCAGCATCAATCGTGCCAGTAATGCAAATTTTCCCTTTAGTAGTTTTGGTATCTTATTAATCACAGCTGACTCTTACCCTCAGCTAACCAAAACCACAGAATCTTCACAATCAAAAGAGCAACAGCCCTGATAAGAGTCTTTCTGGGCTCCAGAAGCATGTTCTCTATTCTGCTGCTGCCCTTCATGGTACTGGCATTCTCTGGCCTCACAACTCATTGGGTGCTGTCATACCCAGATAGGGGAGGCACTGGCTTTTACTCCAACCACAATGGGAGGGACCCTCTTTGCCATCCCCATGCCACCAGTGTTCGCCCAGGCTTTTAGAAATTCTTTTAGCCATTTGCTAATGTCTGGGGCTTCTTCTCCTCTAGTTTTAAAGTCTAAATCATGGTAGTGGGAGTAGTCCACTTTCCTTCAGGTTCTATCTGAGTAAACTGAATCTGTGCCTTCAAATTTGTCAGCATGTCTCTTCCCAACAAAGCCACAGGACATTCAGGAATAACCAGAAAGGAATGGGAGACCCATCCTTCTCCCAGGTCAACTGTTTGTGATTTGGTTCAAGGATATTGTTTCTGCCCAGTTGCCCCCACAACTATGGTCTTTTTGTCTTTTAATTTTCCCAACGATTGTTTTATGACTGAATACTCTGCTCCAGTATGCACCAGAAAGTCTATAGAGGTTCCATCCACGTTGAGGGTTACCCAAGGCTCGGGGAGGGGTTCTGAGCCCCGTCTCCCCTAATCATCTTCAAGAGCCAGGACTTTAGGGGTCCTGCCTTTCTTCTTTGGGCAATCTCAGGCCCAATGCCCTTTGTCTTCGCAATACTGATCTTTCTCCAACGCACTTCTCTGCATCTCTCTGCTCCCATTCGGTCTTGGTTTTCTATTGCCCAGGTTTTCTATCTCTATCTCTTACTACTGTAGCCAGTATTCTGGTCAAATTTCTCTCTTGCTTATGATCCGCTTATCCTCTCTCTCTTCCCTTTCTCTCTTTTCTTTCCAGATTCTCTTCCTCAGTCTCTCTAACTTCACTCTCTCTACAACTTACACCAACTCTCTCAGCGATTTAGCCTAACCCTTCAACTTTATGCAACTTTCTTTTCATATCTTTACTTACCTTAGCCAAATTGGTGGGACATTTTCTAGCCCCTCAGAGACGACCACTGGAGCCTGACTTGTAGACCAGGCCCTCCCTACTGTCAGGCATATTGAAGTCAACAGGCAGGAGTGAGGGCCTTCCATCTATGTAACAGCTACTAACAAGTATCTCAAGTGTGTTGGTGAGAAAAAAGAAGAGAGTCTAGAAAATAGAAGCCCGCTGAAAAGGACAAATAGCAGTCAGTCACACAGAAAGACAATCAAAAGATTAACAGACAAAAACAGAAGTGTGCACAAAAGCAAAAAACAAGCGGCGGCCACTAAATCACCACAAAACTGAACTGATTCAGAAAGGAGCTTCCATGAGCTCACCACAGACAGATGAAGCGGGGAGCAGATTCCACATCACTCCTCCTTCCTAAGGGAAGCGGATCAAAAATAATGGTTAAGTTAAAGGTGCCCTCTGAGAGGCCAGCCAACATCAAATGCTGGCCACTCCAAGGAGCAAGAAGTCTGCCATGGTCCTTTCTTAATCTCAACTGACAAGTTGTGTGCTGTAGCCCTAACTTCAGTCCAATGGTCTAAAGTCAAACTTAGAGGAGTTGTCACAGTCTGTCCCATTGTCAAAGTCACGAGTAACACAGAACATAGACTTAAGACACACAGACAAAGACTAACAGATGCCCATCTCCACCTAGACAGGCAAGACCACTCTGGAAAAACAGACGGCCAGGAGGACATTTCACTTCTCCAGTCCAAGAGAACTACTATGCCTTTACCAGCACCCAGACCGCTGGGAGGGCGGGTCTTTTCTCCAACTCCAGGAGAATCACCGAATCCTCACCAGCACCCAGAAAGGTATCTCCCAGGCATCCCTGGGGTTCCTACAGACCTCCTGGGATGTCTCCCAGGGTGATGTAGTTGATGAGCCCCTGGCATGTCTACCAATACTCACACTCCTCGAGTCTACCTGAGACACAAGTCTCTGTCTCTACCCTAGAGCTCAAGCAACTGCAAAAACAGAACTCATGAGCAAATACAGACCCAGAGTTCAGCTAGCACAGAAACACAAAGACACAGACAATATCTCCCCTCCAAGTGGATCTCCGGAGACGAGGGTGGTCGCCCATCGCGGACAAACCCCCAATGAAAGACCCCCAGGGCAGGGAGACCCTCACTCAAGTCTTGGGATGACATGATCCCCCAAGAACTCATGAGAGACCAATCTTGATGCAATCATACGAGGTTTATTGATAGGGAAGACAGAAACCAGTGCACTGGGGTCGAGACTAGTGTCCCACACACGGGTAGAGGAATTTGACCTCAAAGTGTTGGAATAAAGGTTATTTAAAGGAAAAACCATACCAAATCACAAGGAAGAATTTCCTGTTTCTCATGATTGTTCTTTAAGATTTTAATCTAACTTTATGTTTAACCAGTTCCTGCTATTATTGTCAGCTGCTATTATGGTCCGCTGCTGTTATGGTTAGCTAGTTCCTGGAACAAAGTGGCTGAACCAGCTGGTGCAATTACTCTTTCTGTCATCAGCTATTTCCTGGAACAGGCAGTTCCAGGGCCCACTTTTGGCTTCAACTTCTGTCTAGGGGGCAATTTTAAACTGTTCCCTTTCAGAATGTCTATTGCTAGCACAAAGAAAATAGTTTTTTTAGTGTACCAGATATACTTTATAAAAATACAAAACAATCCTTTAAACCAAATTCTATTACAAATCTGAGCGAGATTAGGAAATTGCGGAAGAAAAATCTGAAGGCAGTAGAAGTTGTTGGGATCCATGGAGGAAAAGTGTCTCCCTAACATTAATAGGACTGAAACAGAAAGTATAGCATAAAGTGCTAGGATCTGGCTAAGGTAAATGGTGATGAGGGCTACAATTTTTAATATAGGTATCGTTTGTTTATTCTGGAAGAAGATGCTATCCTGGACATTTCCAGCATGAGAGGATCAGTCAATCTCTCAGTTATAAGTTCAGGCTGACTCTTTTCAGAGAGACCAGTGCAGCTGGTGCTTTTAACTTAAAATGGGCTCATTTATCACTTTGAAAATTCCTAGATCCTTAAAATATGCTTTACTCTGTTCTCTGGACAATGTGATAAAAAAGTATGAATGACAACATCATAACACTATATTGTATTATGATTTAGCTGGTCACTTCAACAGCTTGATGGAGATATTCAGTATGAACAATGCTGCTGTCAAGCCTTCTAACACAGAACTCCTTTTGGATCATGAACCAACAAAGAGTTTTTAATATTTATGAGTTCCATTGTGTAAGCCTACATGAAATTCTTTTGTTGAATTTGGGGAAAAGAAATTAAGTATATTTTTGTTTTGTTTTTTTCTACATTTCAGATTCCATTAAGAACATGCAATCTATGTGCAAGAAGGCCAGAATAACACCATTAACAGTAATTTGAAACCATTTGATTGTATTCTTCAAGCCCTTGGTCCTGCCAAGGTTAGACTCCAAGTGTAGGGGAATGCCAGCGGTGTGGGGGGATGGGGAATGGGAAGGGGAACACGCTTATAGAAGAAGAGGAGACACCCGCGGATCGCGGCGCAGCAGCTCTCTGCTCCCAAACCCCGTGGGAGAGAGACCTCACCGCCTGATCAGGTGGGCACTCCTGAGGCTGCAGAGCGGAGGAGACCACCAACACTGCCCACCCCTGCCCACATCCCTGGCCCAAGAGGCAACTGTATAAGGCCTCTGGGTTCCCGTAGGGGAGGGCCCAGGAGCAGCAGGATCCCTGCGCCTGAGACACCGCCAGAACCTGAAGGAAACAGACCGGATAAACAGTTCTCTGCACCCAAATCCCGTGGGAGGGAGAGCTAAACCTTCAGAGAGGCAGACACGCCTGGGAAACCAGAAGAGACTGCACTCTGTGCACATCCAGACGCCAGAGGAAAACACCAAACGTCATCTGGAACCCTGGTGCACGGAGGCTCCCGGAAAGAGCGGCACAGATCTTCCCAGTTGCTGCCGCCGCGGAGAGGACTTAGGCAGTACCCCACGAGCAAACTTGAGCCTTGGAACCACAGGTAGGACCAACTTTTCCCCTGCAAGAAACCTGCCTGGTGAACTCAAGACACAGGCCCACAGGAACAGCTGAAGACCTGTAGAGAGGAAAAACTACACGCCCGAAAGCAGAACACTCTGTCCCCATAACTGGCTGAAAGAAAACAGGAAAACAGGTCTACAGCACTCCTGACACACAGGCTTATAGGACAGTCTAGCCACGGTCAGAAATAGCAGAACAAAGTAACACTAGAGATAATCTGATGGCGAGAGGCAAGCGCAGGAACCCAAGCAACAGAAACCAAGACTACATGGCATCATCGGAGCCCAATTCTCCCACCAAAGCAAACACGGAATATCCAAACACACCAGAAAAGCAAGATCTAGTTTCAAAATCATATTTGATCATGATGCTGGAGGACTTCAAGAAAGACATAAAGAACTCCCTTAGAGAACAAGTAGAAGCCTACAGAGAGGAATCGCAAAAATCCCTGAAAGAATTCCAGGAAAACACAATCAAAAAGTTGAAGGAATTAAAAATGGAAATAGAAGCAATCAAGAAAGAACACATGGAAACAACCCTGGACATGGAAAATCAAAAGAAAAGACAAGGAGCTGTAGATACAAGCTTCACCAACAGAATACAAGAGATGGAAGAGAGAATCTCGGGAGCAGAAGATTCCATAGAAATCATTGACTCAACTGTCAAAGATAATGTAAAGCGGAAAAAGCTACTGGTCCAAAACATACAGGAAATCCAGGACTCAATGAGAAGATCAAACCTAAGGATAATAGGTATAGAAGAGAGTGAAGACTCCCAGCTCAAAGGACCAGTAAATATCTTCAACAAAATCATAGAAGAAAACTTCCCTAACCTAAAAAAAGAGATACCCATAGGCATACAAGAAGCCTACAGAACTCCAAATAGATTGGACAAAAAAAGAAAAGCCTCCAGTCACATAATTGTCAAACCACCAAACGCACAAAATAAAGAAAGAATATTAAAAGCAGTAAGGGAAAAAGTCAAGTAACATATAAAGGCAGACCTATCAGAATCACACCAGACTTTTCGCCAGAAACTATGAAGGCCAGAAGATCCTGGACAGATGTCATACAGACCCTAAGAGAACACAAATGCCAGCCCAGGTTACTGTATCCTGCAAAACTCTCAATTAACATAGATGGAGAAACCAAGATATTCCATGACAAAACCAAATTTACACAATATCTTTCTACAAATCCAGCACTACAAAGGATAATAAAGGGTAAAGCCCAACATAAGGAGGCAAGCTATACCCTAGAAGAAGCAAGAAACTAATCGTCTTGGCAACAAAACAAAGAGAATGAAAGCACACAAACATAACCTCACATCCAAATATGAATATAACAGGAAGCAATAATCACTATTCCTTAATATCTCTCAACATCAATGGCCTCAACTCCCCAATAAAAAGACATAGATTAACAAACTGGATACGCAATGAGGACCCTGCATTCTGCTGCCTACAGGAAACACACCTCAGAGACAAAGACAGACACTACCTCAGAGTGAAAGGCTGGAAAACAACTTTCCAAGCAAATGGTCAGAAGAAGCAAGCTGGAGTAGCCATTCTAATATCAAATAAAATCAATTTTCAATTAAAAGTCATCAAAAAAGATAAGGAAGTACACTTCATATTCATTAAAGGAAAAATCCGCCAAGATGAACTCTCAATCCTCATCTTCGATTGGTTTATATACAAGTGTGCAATTTCTAGGCTTGAAAGTAAAATGATGCTATCTGGTGCTGGATAGAGGAGCCTTATTTTTTATTATGGCAGCTTGCTATTTTTGTAACATGGTGATTTGGTTGAACACAATAAAGTACAGTAGTAACTGATCTCCCCCTCTTCCTGGATGAGTGAGATGATTAAATGTTGATGTCAGCATCCATGAGCATATTCAGATGAGCTTCTGCTTCTTTTGAAAAGGATGCTGTGTTTGATTGTGGTCGGAAGCTTTGAAGCACTACTTGGCATCTCCTTCCTTGGAGGTCTCACTGTTTTAACATAACAGATTTGATAGCTTGTTGGTAAGGTGAGGTCCAGCTTGTCTCCACTAGGTCATCTTCATGTGAATCCGGTGGTTATACGGTTTTGTTCTAGGGATATTTCATTTTTTTAATAATGGTTTTAGCTGACATTCATGGAGAGAAGAAATCCTTAGAAGTGTGCCACTAGTGAAAGGAAATCCTGTCTAGAGTATGTTTCTTTACAAAGCTGTGTCACACCATCCTTTGGGCCCTCTGCTTGAAAAGTAGAATCAAGTCTCAAATAATGCCTTTTAAATTGTATCCTCTAGTATTATAGATGTAGGACAGTACTGTATCATACCTCTGTGGATGTAAAATAGCTTGTACCTGCTTTATGATACGTAGTAGTGACCGTGCTTTATCAGAGCTGTTTTTAATGATGTTGCTCAGAATGTTTTCTTTCCAGATGATGATTGAGATGCTAATTTAAAAAAAAAATGGTGCCAGGTACCACAAGAGTAACAGAACTGTGCTGTTTTCTCGGGTTTTGTTTTTTTACTTTTTTTTTTAATGGAGTGTGCTGGATGTCTCTACAGTTTTGTTCAGATGACTGCAGAACCTGGAAAAGCTGTTGCTGCTGTTGATGCATAACACACTGCTATTATTGGTCTTTTTATATAAATATAAATATATATATACAGATATATAATTTGAATTTTTTGAAACTTTATCCCCGTTTACTGTGTTGAGTTGGCACTGTACAGAAATTAACAGCCATATTGGTCTAGAAATGTTGAACTTAAGTTTTTTTCATTTGTACAGGGGTAACACACTGTATTAAATATGTAAGGTCTTATATACGTGGGTTTGATTACAAAAACTAATAAAGTATTCTCTAAATTAAAAAAAAAAGAAGAAGAGGAAGGGGATGGGATAGGGGGCTTATGTTTGGGAAACCAGGAAAGGTAATAACGGTTGAATTGTAAATTAAAAAATCCAATAACAATGTTCAGAATTGATAGAAGTAATTACAGAAATCGCAAAAATGGCAGGACAGAAGTGAAGCTTGAAGCAAAAAGGAATTGCTACAGTCTTGTCGCGCCCACCTCGTCTGGCAAGGAAGACGCAACAGGGCTGGATTCTTCTCAACAGCCTTTACTGCAGGACACCTTCTTTGTTGATACAGGGAGGCGGTGGCAGCCAGCCCTAAGTGTTACAGCTCCAAATGTTACAGCTCCAAGTGTTACAGCTTTAAGCATTACCGCGCTGAGTGGCAAAGCCGCTGGGCTTATATACACAACAGTATGCTAATCTTCTTTCAGGGATTGGTGGGGCACGAATCACCCCACTGCCATCCCAGCTACTTGTCCTCCAGAGATTGGCGAGGCATGAACTCCCATTTAGCATAGTACCGCCCCAGGCAGACTGACGGCAGGTGCAAAAACTCCACGCATGCTCAGTACTGTTGTTAGGAGGGCACCAGATTCACCTCATTATCATACAGCTGCCGTGCCGCTCCCTACACAGTCTTCTGATGAAATTTCAATGGATAATACCTGAGTACTTTTCTGTCAACCTGGCAAAAGCTACAAGAATTTGACAGGAGAGATCACAATTTACAAAATGTGTCCCTGAGATATGATTATGGGAAAGCAACTCTGTACGTTGTGGATTAGTGATTGATATCAGATGGTCCAGATGTATGTAGGAACACAGCTGAACTGATGGTTCTGGGTTTTATACAAAAGTAGGAACAAGTCAATAAGCAGATCTCTTCTACTGTTTTCCACTGAGAAAATGTATCCATAAGATTTAGTTGTGGAAAAGCAATTCTACTTTGTTGATTAGTGGTTGATATAAGATGGTCCAGATGAATGTGTGCACCACACATTGTGTAGGAACACAGTTGGACTGATGGTTCTGGATTTTATACAAAAGGAGGCACAGCCAATAAGCAGCATTTTCCCACAGCTTCTACACAGCTCCTGAGTCCAGGTTCTTGACAACTGTGTATTCCTTTTTTGACTTGCCTCAATGTGATTGAAGATATGTAAACTAAATAAACCTCTTTTAACCCAAGTTTCTGTTAATATAATTTTTGTCACAGCAATAAAATGCAAACAAACATACATGAAGAATTTCCCATAGAAGTAACTTAAAAGAAATATCTTCACACTCTACAGATCCAATGGAATCCCCATCAAAATTCCAACTCAATTCTTCATAGAATTAGAAAGAGCAATTTGCAGATTAATTGGGAATAACAAAAAAAAAAAAAACAGGATACCAAAAACTATCTTCAACAATAAAAGATATTCTGGCAGAATCACCATCCCAGACACCAAGTCTATTAAAGAGCAAAAGTGATAAAAAAAAAACAAAAAAAAAACAAAAAAAAAAACTGTATGGTATTGGTACAGAGACAGGCAGGAGATCTGAACTGGAATAGAACTGAAAACCCAGAAATGAACCCACACACCTAAGGTCACTTGATTTTTGAGAAAGGAGCCAAAACCATTCAATGGAAAAAAGATAGCATTTTCAGCAAATGGTGCTGGTTCAACTGGAGGTCAGCATGTGGACAAATGCAAATCAGTCCATTATTATTGCTGGGTACAAAATTTAAGCCCGAGTGGATCAAGAACCTCCACAGAAAACCATATACATTCAAACTAATAGAAGAAAACTGTGCGGAAGAGTATAGAACACATGGGCACTGGGGAAAACTTCCTGAACTGACCAACAATGGCTTATGCTCTAATGGGACCTCATAAAACTGTGAAGCTTCTGTAAGGCAAAGGACATTGTCAATAGGACAAAACAGCAACAAACAGACTGGGAAAAGATTTACATACAAAGAGGGCTAATATCAGATATATGCAAAGAACTCAAGAAGTTAGAATCCAGAAAGCCAAATAACCCTATTAAAAAATGGGATACAGAGCTAAGCAAAGAATTCTCAGCTGAGAAATATCAAATGGCTGAGAAGTACTCAAAGAAATGTTCATCATCCTTAGTCATCAGGGAAATGCAAATCTAAACCCACACACCTAAGGTCACTTGATTTTTGAGAAAGGAGCCAAAACCATTCAATGGAAAAAAGATAGCATTTTCAGCAAATGGTGCTGGTTCAACTGGAGGTCAGCATGTGGACAAATGAAAATCAGTCCATTATTATTGCCGGTACAAAATTTAAGCCCGAGTGGATCAAAAAACCACCCTGAGATTCTACCTCATACCAATCAGAATGCCTAAGATCAAAAAAAATCGGTTAAAAGAGATGCTGGGGAGGATGTGGAGAAAGAACAGCACTCCATTTTTGGTGGGAGTGCAAACTGGTACAAAAACTCTGGAAATCAGTTTATAGGTTTCTCAGAAAATTAGACATTTTACTACCTGAAAATCCACCTATACCACTCTGGGCACATACCCAAATAATGGTCTAAAAAACAACAAAGACACATGCTCTACTATGTTAATATCAGTCTTATTTATAATAACCAGAGGCTAGAAAGAACCCAGATGTGCCTCCATAGAAGAATGGATACAGAAAATGTGGTACATCTACACTATGGAGTACTACTCAGCTATCAAAAGCAATGACTTCATGAAATTCATGGACAAATGGATGGAACTATAAAATATCCTGAGTGAGGTAACCCAATCACAGAAAAATCACACATGGTATGCACTCACTGATAAGTGAATATTAGTCCAAAAGCTCAAATTCTCCAAGATACAATCTGTAGACCACATGAAGCTCAAAAAAGAAGGAAGAACAAAGTTAGTATGTTTCAGTCCTTCTTATAAGGGGGAACAAAAGTATTCATAGGAGTGGATATGAAGACAAACTTTGGAGCGAAGACTTAAGGAATGGCCATTCAAGCCTTGGGATCCAGCCCATAAATATATAGCCACCAAAACTAGACAATATTGATGAAGTCAAGAAGTACATGCTGACAGGAGCCTGACATAGCTTTCTCCTGAGATACTCAGCCATAGCCTGATAAATACAGAGGCGAATGCTAACAGCAAACTATTGAAATGCGAATGGAGTCCCAATTGAGGGGTTAGAGAAAGAATTGAAGGAACTGAAAGGGGCTTGTAACACCATTAGAACAACAATACCAACCAACCAGAGCTCCCAGAGACTAAACTACTACCCAAAGAGTACACATAAATAGACCCATGGCTCCAACTGTTGGGCATCAAGGGAGGAGAAGCCCCTGGTTCTGCCAAGGCTGGCTCCCCCAATGTAGGGGAATGTCAGTGCAGGGAGGTGGGAAGCATGGCTGGTTGGCAAGGGGGAACAGCCTTATAGAGGGTGGGAGAAAAAGAAGAGGGTGGGAAGAAGGGGGAGGGATTGGATAGAGGAAGTATGAATGAGAAACTGGGAAAGGAAATAATATATGAAATTCAAATAAAAATTATCCAATAAAAATAGTTTATGCATGTATGTATGTGTGTACACATGTGTAGTTGCATATGCATGTGTATGTCTGCATGTGGCAGCTTTAGGCTAACCATTGTGGTCATCCTCAGAATTGCCACAAACTTATTTGGTACAGGGCATCTCATTAGACTAGAGCCTCAAGAGTAGGCACATCTAGCTTACCTGCAAGCCCTGGTAATCTTCCTGCCACCCAGTTCCCTGCTATGTCTTCAGATGTGCTTAGAATATTTATGTTAGGGTTCTAAAACCCAAACTGTTGCCCATCAGCAAATAAAGCAAAACTTTATTTAGCTCCCTTCTGGCTTCTTCAAAAATAATTTTTAGAGAATCTACTATTGACAAAGATGTGATCAATAATGTTAAAATGGAAACAAAACATGTAATAGGCATAGTTGGTAAATGACCATTAGATTTAGGATTATTGTCCTCAATTTTAAGGCATTTTAAACATAATTAATACTATGACAATCTAGTGACAACTCTTTTCCTGAAAGAAAAAGTCAATCCATGCAACAAACTTGATTGATTTTTTTATCTTAAGATGATCTAAAAAAGATCACATTAATAAGTAAATACCCATCAACATTAAGCAACACATTCTACCATCTAAAATTCTGACATTAGGAAGGCTTAAATGACCATAACTGCTTCAATTAAGTATTTTTAATAAAACATTTAAAGGTTTTATACATAATGATATATTATACACAATAAAATATAAGCCTAATTAGGAGAAAAGTGTGTTTGATATAATTTTGTACAATTTATTTTATTTAACAGAATACTATCTATACAATCTTTGAAAGTCATATGTTGTACAGATTCCAAATATATTAATGTGGTGTTATGTATGTGGGTTTGTGTGTCTGGTAGACATACACAAAGAGAAGGGTTAGAGTGATTGGATTATGAGCTATAAACTTGACTAAAGCTATGGAACATATTCTTAAGGCATGATAGTGGCATAGTGGCAATTTATTGTGCTCATAAAACAAAAACATAGGTGCCTCGTTAGCGCAGTAGGTAGCGCGTCAGTCTCATAAAACAAAAACATTAACTTTCATATTCCAGTAGTTCTTTGTATCCCTGTCTCTATTCTTGTATCATAAACTCTATGCAAATGTCAAATTCTGTAAAATCACATGTAACCTGTTTAAATAATAAATATCACATAAGTCCTTTTAGAAATATGGCTATGAAACAGAATGTCATTAAATTTACTCAGTGGATTATAACATGTGTATTCATAAATTACTTCTTCCTGTACTTTTTAAAGAGAGAAACGGATGTCACAAGTGAAGATCTAAATAAAATTCCAAGACAGGAGGAAGAAAAAACATACCAGATGCTTAGTTGCTAAGAAACTTCTCATGCCTTGCGTTTGTTTGTTTGTTTGTTTGTTTGTTTAATTCACTTCTCACCCTGCTCAATGCCTCCTCGCAATCACCCACTCCTACAATCTTCCACCACTCCCCCCTCCCCTTTTCATGTGAGCATATTGGCAGATCCCATGAACATCCCCCTACCTTGGTAGATCAATTTTCTGTGGGGACAGGCATATCATGTCCTACTGAGGCCAGACAAAGCAGCCCAGCTAAAAGAACATATCCCATGGACAGGCAACAGCTTTTGGGATAGACTCCACTCCAGTTGCTCATGACCCACATTTTTATCAAGCTGCATATATGTGCAGGGATACCTAGGTCTAGCCCATATATGCTCTTTGGTTTATTGTGCAGTCTCTGACAGCCCCAAGGGTCCAGGTTAGTTGACTCTGTCTTCCTGTGGAGTAACTATCCCCTGCAGAGACCCCTACTTTTTCGTAAGACTTTACAGGCTCCATCCATTGTTTGGCTGTGGGTGTCTACATCTATTGACTGCTGTGTGAAGCCTCTCAGAGGTCAACATGCTCCTGTCTGCAAGCATACGAGAGTATCATTAATAATGTCAGTGATTGCTGTTCACCCATGGTATGGTTTTCAAGTTGTGTCAGTTAGTGGTTGGTCATTTCCTCAGTCTCAGCTCCATCCCTTGTCCCTGTATTTCTTGAAGACAGGATAAATTTGGGGTTGAAAGTTTTAAGGATGGGTTGGTGTCTCTATTGCTCCACTGGGCTTCCTGCTTAGCTACAGAAGGTGGTCTCTTCAAGTTCCATATCCCCAATGCTGTGAGTTCCAGCTAAGGTTACCAAAGACCCCCTGATATTGGGTGCCTGTCTTACCTCAGATCTCTGTCATGTGCCAGAGATACTCCAACCTCCTCACCCCTATCAGTTGCAAATTTCTATTCATCCTCACGGCCAGCTTGCAAATGGATAAAACTTGAGAATATCATCCTAAGTAAGGTAACCCAGTTAAAAGGACAAGTAGAGTATGTGCTCACTTGTAAGTGAATATTAGCCATAAAATACAGGATACTCATGCTACATGTCACAGATCCAAAGAAGCTAAAGAAGAAGGAAGGAACAATTGAGGATACTTGAATCTCACTTAGAAAATGGAATGAAATAGACATAAAGAGGCAAGTGGAGAGAGCAAGCTGAGTGGAAGTTGGGGTGGGGATCGATGGGGAGACAAGGGGGAGGGAATATGGGGTTTCAGGGTCAGGTATGGGGAAGAACAGGAGAAATGGCCTGATGGTCATGAGAATGAATGAAAATTTCATGCCTTATTTTAAATAAAATGTGAACACTGAACAATTATAGTGAAAATGTTTATCTAAATCTTCCCAGTTATATTTTTCAAAGGCAATACTTTTACCTTGTAAGATAAAAATCTCCCATTATTCTTCTTAAAGGAAGTGAAATTGGGATTTCTATTTTATACATTTCTCTGTGTTCAGTCTTGTAAGTGTACAGACAGACACTTTTATCCTGTATTGGAAAAGAGATAGAACTAGTTTTCTTGAACACTTTGATGGTAGCAATCTCTGATTCAAGGAAGTACTCACTATGTCAAGAAGGCAGATAAAAGTTTATGTGGTGTGTGCTTCATTGTATAATGGAGAACGAACTTACTTCTTTAAGCATTATTTGCCCTTCTCGCTTTATAAAATATTAAGTGGTCTATGCAATGAAATTCATGCTACATTTCAAGCTAGTTTGATTCAAAAATGAAAAAGGATAATTGACATGGCACAAATTTTATCTCTGTAAAATTCCACAGCTCAGCCAAAGCCAGAAAGCTGTATTGATTTAGTCACTTGTATCAGTGGTTAAGAGGGTTTGCTGCTCTTCTAAAGGATTCAAGTTTACAGCAACCATGTGGTGCACAATCCCCTGTAACTTCATCTCTAATGTACCTGAAGCCCTTTCCTGGCTTTCTTGGGTACTGCAAGTATGTGGCAGACCTAAACATACACATAAGCAAAACATTTAGAAAGAAACTATTGCAAAATGAGAAATTTATTGCAATAAGTGTATTTGATATTTTTAATGACCTAATATTAGTGACTTAAAAAAGCTAAAGTACAGCTTTTCTAGTTGCCTATTATCTTCTCTTTTGTTTAGGTTTAACATATTTATTTGAAGAAATTTTATTGAACAAACTCACAAGGACTATGTGGTTTGCTTTTTGAAGACAGGAGGGAGAGAGCTTTTCAATGTCTTATTTATCTCAAAGTTATAATTCTAGGAGCTTAATTTTATGGATTCTGATGATAAATTTTTCTCAGGAAATTATATTTATGTATCAAAACACTATTGTGGGGATACTGATGTCTTCACAATGCAAATGCTCTTAGTGTCTTTTCTGGCATTTGTCAAGAAGTTATCATGGTTAATTTTATATTATGCATACATTATTCCATAAAAGTCTATCTATAAGATAACAATCAGTTATCAGTATTTTATCCAAATTAGTACTTTATTAATAAAATACTTCTTTAATTATGTATATATGATTACCAATATTTAATAGGTAATATGAGTTTTGGTGCTGATTCCGAAGAAGTAAAAAACAAAACAGTATTTAAAATTTTGAAATCTCATATTTTAATTGATATATAATAGGAAATGTTGTTTTAATGTAAGATAATCGCAAATACACTGTCAGTATAAGACAAATATTTGATATATATTAAACAATTTGATTTTTATGTCTGATGAGCTGAAGAGATTGTTTAAGAGGTAAAGAAGCTTTATATTAAGCCTAATAATTATCGTTCAGGCCTTCTGCCCTTCCAGGGTCAGGCCTGGCACCAATGCTAAGTGGCTCAAATCTATGTAGGAAGTGAGAGTGTGGAAATATTTCCTCTGTCCTTCATATGTATATTTAGCATCCACTTTCCATAAAATAGACAAATACATTCAATAATAAATGTTAAAACAATCTGAGTTTTAACAATAACAAAAATTTCAATAGGGTAATATTAACACAACCTATACAGAGGGTAATATTAACACAACCTATACAGTGGGTAATTTACCAGTCAAACTATATATGAGAAAATTAATTGTAAATACGATTTAAGTTCTCCAAAAACTACATTACTAAAGAAATGAGATTTTTGCAAGAATGGGAGAGATAGAAATTAAGATTTGATAAGATTGGTACTGGTCTGAATACAACAATTTAATATTTTTAGTTTAGTAATGTAATTTGTCTTAGGGATTTTGTTACTTTGATAAAACAGAATGGCCAAAGCAACTGTAGAGGAAATTGCTTATTTCATCCTACAGTATATATTCCATCATACAGGGAAGTCAATTGACACCAACTACAATTTGCTGGGTCCTTCCATAAAGTTAATGAAAAAAAATCTTTATAAATATAAAGTTAAAAAATAGCCAATAGTCTATCTAAAAGTTTATTAATGAAGGCTATTTTTTCAATTGAGCTTCTCTCCTTTCAGTTGACTATCACTATTCAACTGCAACCTTGCCATTCTAATTTATCTCCAAAATAACATTGATATCACAGTATTAATATATACTAATATATAACTTTAGAAGTCCTATTAAAATTTTGAACAATTAAAAATCAAGAATCAGAGGAATATGTGCAGACCCAGTCCAGTTGAGTTCATTGAGCTTTGCACAGTTGGTTTCAATGACATTATACCTCTTGTGTCCTCCACTGCCATCCATTCTTACGTGCTTTCTTTCTCTGCTATTTTCTTTTTACAATAACTACCCTAATCTGTACCTAAACTCCATTACTCTTCTATATATCTAGTTGTGTTCAGCTTTCTTTTACCTTGAATGATTTTCTTTTTACATCATTGATTTTTTATTTTTTATTGGATATTTTATTTACATTTCAAGTGTTATCCCCTTTCCAGGTTTCCCATCCATAAACGCCTATATCCCATGCTCCTCCCCTGCTCCTCTATGAGAGTGCTCCCCACGCACCCACTCACCTCCCTACCCTGGCATTTCCCTACATTGAGGTATTGAACCTTCCCAGGACCAAGGGCCTCTCCACCCACTGATGCCGAACAAGGCCACCCTCTGCTACATATGTGGCTAAAGCCATGGGTACTCTTTGGTTGCCTCTTCTTCCTCTTGGTTCCCTGTCTTCTGACAGGAGGTATTGTGACTCAATCAGACAATGATCTATGAATATAGAAGAATATCTTTATAAATCAATTTATTTTTAATATTTTTGGATGAATAATATATGGTTTTACTATTATATTCAGTGTACCTCATTTGATATGGAGTTGCTTGATCCACTTGGACTTGATCTTTGTACAATAAGAGAAATGTGAGTCAAATTACATTCTTCTACATGCAGCCCACCAGTTTAGACCAGCAACATTTGTTGAAGAATCTTTCTTTTTTCCATTGTGTGGTTTTAATTTCTTTGCCAAAGATCAGTGTCCATAGGTTTGTGAGTTTATTTCTGGGTCTTCAATTCTATCCCATTAATTGACTTGTCTGTTTCGACCAATACCATGACTAATTTATCACTATTGCTCTCTACACTAGAACTCGAAGTTAGGGATGTTGATTCCCCCAGAAGTTCTTTTGTCCTTGAGAATTGTTTTTTGCTATCCTGTTTTATCTTTGTTTGTCCTGCTATATTAAGTTGACAATTACTCTTTCCATGTCTGTGAAGAATTTTATTAGAATTTTGTTAAGGATATCATTGAATGTGTAGATTGCTTTTGGTAAGATGACAACTTTCACTGTTAATCCTATGATCCATGGGAGCATGGGAGATTTTTCCATCTTCTGAGGTCTTTTGGTTTCTTTCTTCAGAGAATTAAAGTTATTGTCATGCAGTACTTTTCTTGTTGGTTAGAATTACACCAGTATATTTTATATTACTTGTGATTTCTATGAAGCGTGGAGTGTCCTTAATTTCTTTTTAAAATTATTTTTATTAGATAGTTTATGTATTCACATTTCAAATATTATCCCCTTTCCCAGTTCCCCCCTCTCCCATCTGCCATCCCCTGCTTTTATGTGTATGCTTCCCCCTCCCAACTTCACACTCCTATATCAACACCGTGCCATTCCCCTACACTGGGGAAACAAGTTTTCATAGGACCAAGGACTTATCCTCCTATTGATGCCAGACAATGCCATCCTCTGCTACATATGCAGCTGTAGCTGTGGGTACCCCCATGTGTACCATTTGGTTAGTGGTTTAGTTCCTGGGAGCTCTGGGAGATCTTGTTGGTTGAAATTATTTTCTTCCTATGGGGATACAGGCTCCTTCAGCTCCTTCAGTCCTTTCTTTAATTCCTCCATTAGAGTTCCCATGCTCAAACAGATAGTTATCTGCAAGTATCTTAGTCTCTATCCGTATTGTTCTGGAAAAGCCTCTCAAGAGACATCTGTATCAGGCTCATATCACCAAGTACTCCTTGGCATCAGCAATAGTAACTGGGTTTGGTGGCTCCATAGGGAATGGATTCCCTTGTGGGGAAGTCTCTGGATGACTTTTTCTTCGGTACCTGATCCACTCTTTGTCTCTGTATGTCTTCCCATGAGTATTTTGCTCCCCCTTCTCAGAAGGACTGAAGCATCCATACTTTGGTCTTCCTTCTTGAGTTTCATGTGGTCTGTGGATTATATCTTGGGAATTCTGAGCTTTTGGGCTAATATCCATTTATCAGTGAGTACAAACCATATATGTTCTTTTGTGACTGGGTATCCTCATTCAGGATGATATTTTCTAGTTCCATCCATTTGCGTAAGAATTTCATCAAGTCATTGTTTTTAATAGCTGAGTATTACTCCATAGGATAAATGTACCACATTTTCTGTATCCATTTATCTGTTGAAGGATATCTGGATTCTTTCCAGCTTGTGGCTATTATAAATAAGGCTGCTATGAACATAGTGGAACATGTGTCCTTGTTATATGTTGGAACATGCCCTGGGTATATACCCAGGAGTAACATAGCTGAGTCCTCAGTATGTTCTCTTTTCTGAGGAACTGCCAGATTGAAGGAGTGTTCGTCTTTCTCTACATCCTAGCCAGCATCTGCATAATTTCTTTCTCAGAACTTTTATCGTTTGTGAAAAGGAAAGCTACTGCTTTGTTTCAGTTAGTTTTATATCCAACCACTTTGGTGAACCTATTTATCAGCTATTGATGTTCTCTGGTAGAATTTTTGGCTTCCTTATGTATACTATCATATTATTCAGAAATAATGACATCTAGGTTTATCTGGGAGGGTATAGGGGGAAACAAGGAAGAGAAAAAGGAAGAAAAGAAGGGGGAAAGAAGAAATGAGGAGTTGGGGTCTCTATCTTTTATTTGTGTCCTGACATAATCACTGTCACCACCAAGCACAGGTGAGGAGGTCAGGTAAGGTACATGCCAGGAAATTTGTGGGACTTGTTATGGTAACAGACAAAAAGATTCCTTGTCACTTAGGGGTGACAGCATCGCTAGATTCAGAGACTGTAAACAGCTTCTGATGCCAATATTCCTTCCTTTTTCCTATCATAAATAGAAGGGTAAAAGGGGGGAGGGGGAAGCCAATGGTGAAAGGGGTATAGGTACCTCGAATCTCTTAAACTGCTTTCTGCTATCTAGGGACATAGTCAATTTCAGGGTATAGCTGACTTTCACCATTGGGATCCACTTGGTAATCATTCACTTTCAGGCTCTTTCTCCTTCTTTAACCTGGTTTTGTCAGATATTGCATCATAGCAACGAGAAAACTAGCCAATGCAACATGAGTCTCTAGAAAAATGTGTTCACAGTTTTAAAAAATGAGAATAACATGTAGAAAAACAAGTGCTTCCCTTTCATAGGCTTTGTGCCTGCACATGGTATACATGAGTTCAAGACACCTTCAGAAACCATGTGTAAAGACACACTGTTTCTGTGTCTTTGGCCATTACACTGATGGGATTTTTCATAGAAAGGACATTTGAAATGGCAGAGTAGCCAGGATGGAGGAATACCCAGGAGTGTCCCCACCCTCTCAGAGGAGATGTGAAGTTGAGATGGGAGGAAGAATGGTGGGAGGGGGTAACCAGAAGGAGGATCAGTGATCCACATGTGAAGTGAATTTTAAAAAAAGAAAAAAAAATGGTTGAAGTGGCCTGAGAAGTAGTTCAGTCTGAAAAATCAATTTGCCTCACATGTGTGCAAGGTTCTATATCCAATCCCCAGCCCCACTGTAAATAAGGAAATGCATAAATAAATGAGTAAACCAATAGACATTTTTCAAGAGGAATTAAAAAAAAGCACAATTAGACACCTGGAAAGCACAAATATGTTAGTCACATTTGTCATTATGGTTATGAAATACTGCAGAAATATTATAAATTATTCTGACATGTGGGTGGGAACTTGCTGTGGTTCCATTTCACATAGTGGCAGACAGGAGCCTGGAAGGTAGATAGAGTAGGTACAAATTTCAAAGTTAGCCATAGTAGTGTACGTATGACAATAACACTCAATACTCCAAAGGTCCTGTAGCTTCAAGGAAATTGTTACCAGCTGGGGATCCAGTGTTGACATATGTAGGCTATGAAGAGACTTTATGGTTCAACTGTAATTCTCTGTCCTTCATTTATAGGCTGATTGCCAGTTTATAATGCAAATGCACTCAGGGAGATGTCAATATCTATTTTAACCCTTCTAATATATCTTTAGCATCAATAAGTGAAATCATTTGCCTATGCTGAACTGTATTAAGAGATGGTGTTTTAAGCATTTGAAGAGGACACGAGTTGAACAATACTGAATATATTATGTTTACTCTACAAATGTGTTATATCAAGTGCCTAGGGAAAATTGCAATTTTCCAGCTCAGTTTCAAAACTCTGGAAAGCAAGATTCAAAAGAAACCTTGATTTATCAGTCCTTATGATTTAGTTGGGGATGTCGTGGTGCTAAGATAATAATGGCTTCAATTACGATGATTTCACAGCTTGGCATCTATCAAACAGGAATTTTGACCATGCAAAGGTTCCTTTTCAAGGAAATTCAGGAGGGAGTTCTGGATAGACATTGAATTTATAGTATGGTGGCATAAAATGTAATAAAGCGCTCATCTATAAGTATAAGTCAAAATGAGAAGGATATAGTCACCCATTATTTTTCAATTAGTGTCACCAAGATAGAACTTTCATAGTGAATCTCCCTTACCCAGTGTCTGGAGGCTCTCTTTCCAAGAGTTTTAAAAATTATTGTGAAACTGTGACTCAATATTAAATCAACCTGTCAATTAGTAGTTGTAGGAATATTTTCTGCATTCTGCTCAATTACAAATACTCAGAAGTTGGGAGTATAACTTATTTTATGGAGTAACAGAGCTTTGTGTCAATTCTAAATCTTTTAGAAAGACTGCCAAATACACCTAGCCTTCTCATTCATTAGAAGAAAATCTTAGTGGCCACCATTCTGTTATTATTATTATTGTCACCAATCTTCAGCATCATAAACTTCTAACATTTACTTCCCTGCTTTCTCTCTTTACTTTATGTTTATTCTTGTTACCCTCTGGAGGAAATGATTTGCTATTAAAAAATCTATGCAGACATTTATTTTAATTTTAACTAAATTGTATTCACACTGAAAAAAGATTTTTCTTCTTCTATGTGACAACTCAGAATAGGAATTTTTCCAGGGCTTCACCCAAATGTATCCAATAGAAAGGTAAAGGAAGTAAAAAAATAACCTGAAATATGTCAAGAGTCAAATATAAAAATGAGTGCTGTACCTCAAAATAGAAGTAATTGCTAGCTCACTCTTACACATGCAGTGTTGGCAAATGTCGCCTTTAACACATTGTCTGACACTGTAAGCAAATGGGAGATAACATTGTTCAGGAAGCTAGGAATGTTTTGTGTTCTATAAAAAATGGTTTAAAACCTTCTTCCTGACAAAGTAAATGAAATAACATTGATGCTATGAACAGGAAGCCACCACAGAATGCTTAGATTAAAGGTTGAGAGTTGGGGATTTAGCTCAGTGGTAGAGTGCTTGCCTAGCAAGCGCAAGGCCCTGGGTTCGGTCCTCAGCTAGGAAAAAAAAAAAGGCAGATTAAAGGTTGAGGTATAACAAACATCGCGTGAGTTGCAAAATATAGAAGGGATAAGAACTAAACTGGTCATTAATGACCCATGCTTAAATCCATACTGAGCTTCAGGGCTTCTGAAGTAAAATAACAGCTACTGAGATCCAACTCCTTACACACATTCCTTCCAAATAACACATATGCACAAGAAAAGCAACAAAACTACTCTGTACTCTAATGATAGAGTGATTTGCTCATCCTTTTTATCTGGTGACTGTGACTATTCTTTGGGCCATAACAGTGGTATGGCCTAAGAATCAGCCTAAGGCTCCAGCTTTGGGTATAAAGAAATTGTACACATCAAGTAGATCACTCATAAACTCATTCATCCAAAAGCTGCACCCTCTGTACATCATGCAATAAGAGGACAAAGAAGATGTTGGAAAAATTGCCCTGTCTACTGGTGCATGGAAGAAATTTCATCACTACAGGCCCTAAAACTATGACTCTTTTTTTTTTTATTAACTTGAGTATTTCTTATATACATTTCGAGTGTTATTCCCTTTCCCGGTTTCCGGACAAACATCCCCCTCCCCCCTCCCCTTCCTTATGGGTGTTCCCCTCCCAACCCTCCCCCCATTGCCGCCCTCCCCCCCACAGTCTAGTTCACTGGGGGTTCAGTCTTAGCAGGACCCAGGGCTTCCCCTTCCACTGGTGCTCTTACTAGGATATTCATTGCTACCTAATGAGGTCAGAGTCCAGGGTCAGTCCATGTTTAGTCTTTAGGTAGTGGCTTAGTCCCTGGAAGCTCTGGTTGCTTGGCATTGTTGTACATATGGGGTCTCGAGCCCCTTCAAGCTCTTCCAGTTCTTTCTCCGATTCCTTCAACGGGGGTCCTATTCTCAGTTCAGTGGTTTGCTGCTGGCATTCGCCTCTGTATTTGCTGTATTCTGGCTGTGTCTCTCAGGAGCGATCTACATCCGGCTCCTGTCAGTCTGCACTTCTTTGCTTCATCCATCTTGTCTAGTTGGGTGGCTGTATATGTATGGGCCACATGTGGGGCAGGCTCTGAATGGGTGTTCCTTCTGTCTCTGTTTTAATCTTTGCCTCTACCTTCCCTGCCAAGGGTATTCTTTTTCCTCATTTAAAGAAGGAGTGAAGCATTCACATTTTGATCATCCGTCTTGAGTTTCATTTGTTCTAGGGATCTAGGGTAATTCAAGCATTTGGGCTAACTATGACTCTTTAAGAAATTCATTTGCTCCTAGAAGTAAGGAAACCAAAACAATTGCCCCGACACCGGGAGTAATTTGATACTCTCCACCTAGGATCCAGGGATGCAGAACACTGGCCCAGCCAGGGACACAGGTTCCTTCCAGTATGAACCACTGTCCTGAGAAGACCTTGGGTGCTGGCTCTGCACCAAGTACCACAACACACAGAGAAAGGCAGACTTCCAGATACTCTAACAGATCCAGAATCAGAGGTGCTCTGAAAGGCCCAGGATCAAGGATCACAGTATCACAAAGGAATCTTGACTCCAGGAGATCTGACACAATCAAAATCTCAGGACCACAGAATCCCAGAAACATAGGATCACAAAGACAGCTGGACTCTGGGGAGTTCTAACACAATCAGGATAATGGAAGGGATAGGCTGCAGTTAGAGACAGCAAGGGCAGGTAACACTCCATAAAATAATATGGTGAGAGGTAAGCACAAGAATATAAGCAACAGAAAGGAAGACTACTAGGTATCATCAGAACCCAGTTCTCCCACTTCAGAAAGTCCTGGATACCCCATCACACCAAAGAAGCAAGAGTTGAATTTAAAATCATATCTCATGATGATGATGATAAAGGACTTTAGGAAGGACATTAATAACTCCCTTCAAGAAATACAGGATAACACAGGCAAACAGGTAGTAGCACTTAATGAGGAAACACAAAATTCCCTTAAAGAATTACAGGGAAACATAACCAAACAGATGAAGGAATTGAACAAAACCATCCAGGATCTAAAAATGGAAATAGAAACAATAAACACACACACACACACAAAGGGAGACAATCCTGGAGATAGAAAACCTAGGAAACAGATTAGGAGTCATAGATGCAAGCATAACAAACAGAATACAAGAGATAAAAGAGAGAAACTCAGGTGCCAAAGATACTATAGAAAACATTGACACAGAAGTCAAATAAAACACAAAATGCAAAAAACTCCTAACACAGCATCGAGAAAATTCAGGACATAGTGATAACTTCAAACATAAGGATAATAGGTAAAGAAGAGAGTGAAGTTTTCCAACTTAAAAATCCAGTATATATCTTCAACAAAATTATAGAAGAAAACTTTCCTGACTTAAAAAAGAGATGTCCATAAAAATATAATAAGCTTACAGAATTCCAAATAAACTGAGCCAGAAAAGATATTCCTCCCATCACATAATAGTCAAAACACCAGATACACAGAAAAAGAAAGAATATTAAAAGGAGTGAGGGAAAAGGTCAAGTAACATATAAAGGCAGATCTATCAGAATTACACAAAACTTCTCACCAGAAACAATGTAAGCTAGAAATCCTGGGCAGATGTCATACAGACCCTAAGAAAACACAAATGCCAGTCCAGGCTACTATATCCAGCAAAACTCTCAATTACCATAGGTGGAAAAACAACATATTCCATGATGAAAACAAATTTACATAATATCTATCTTGAAATCCAGCCCTAAAAAGGATAATAGATGGAAAACTCCAACACAAAGAGGTAAGCTACACCCCAGAAAAAGCAAGATAGTAGTGCTGAATTTTGTCAAATGCTTTCTCAGCATCTGCTGAAATGATCATGTGGTTTTATTCCTTGAGTTTGATCATATAGTGAATTACATTAATGCACTTCCATTTACTGAACCATCCTTGCATCCCTGAGATGAAGCCTACTTGAACATGATGAATGATCATTTTAGTGAGTTCTTGGATTTAGTTGGTGAGAATTTTATTGAGTATTTGTACATTGATATGCCTGAGGGAAATTTGTCTGAAGATATCTTTGGAGGGTCTTTGAATCGTTTAGGTATAAGAGTAATTGTGGCTTCAAAGAATGAAGAATGAATTTGGTAGTGTTCCTTCTGTTTCTATTTTGTGGAACTGGTATTAGGTCTTCTCTGAAGGTCTGATAGAATACTGCACTAAATCCATCTGGTCCTGGGCACTTTTGTTGTTGTTGTTGTTGTTGTTGTTGTTGTTGTTGTTGTTGTTGCTGTTGTTGTGAGATTTTTAATGACTGCTTCTATTTCTATAGGGGTTATCAGACATACTGAGTGAGGTAACCCAGTCACAAAAGAACACAAATGGTATGCACTCACTGATAAGTGGATATTATCCCAAAATCTTGGATTAACTAAGAAAAAATTCACAAGTCATTTGCAGCCCAAGAAGAAGGAAAACCAAAATGTGCATGCTTCATTTCTTCTTAGAAGGGAGAACAAAATAATCATGGGAGGAAATACAGGGACAAAGAGTGGAGCAGGACCTGAAGCAAAGGTCATCCAGAGACTTGCACATCTGGGGATCCATTCCATATGCTGTCTTCAAATCCAGTAACTATAACTGGTGCCAAGAAGTATTTGCTGACAGGAGCCAGATATGGCTGTCTCCTGCGAGTCCCTGCCAGAGTCCTACTGATACAGATGTGGACAATTGCAGCTAACAATTGGACTGAACAAGGGGATCACAATGGAGTAAAGAGTCAAAGAGCTGAAGGGTTTTGCAACACCATAAGAAAAATAACAATATCAACCAACTAAACCCCATCAGAGCTCCCAGGGACTAATCCATCAACCAGTGAGTACATACAGAGGGACCCATGACTCCAGCCACATATATGGCAGAAAATGGCATTGTCCAGCATCAAAGGGAGTAAAAGCATTTGGTCCTGTGAAGGCTTCTTTCCCCAATGTAGAGTAATGCCAGGACATTGGAGTGGGTATGTAGTAGTGGGAGCATCCTCATAGAAGCAGGGGAGGGGAGGAATATGGGAGGGGAAAAGGGATTAACATTTGAAATATAAATACATAAAAATCTAAGACAAAATTATTTTAAAAAAAAAAGAAAAAGGGAGACACGCTTGGGAAGCCAGAAGAGACTACACTGTGTCCCCATTTCTGCTTTAGAGGAAAATACCTAATGCCATCTGGGACCCCTGTGCACAGGGGCCTAAGAAAAGGTGGGGCAGGCCCTTCTGGCTGCTGCCCTCACAGAGAGCTCAAAAGAAGGCCCCCAGGAGTGACTTCAGGCATGGGACCAGAGGTAAGACCAACTTTTCTGCTCCAAGTGACCTGAATGGTTGACACAGGACACATGCCCACAGAAACAGCTGAAGGCCAGTAGAGAGGAAAGACTACATTCCTGAAAGCAGAACACTCTGTTACCATAACTGACTGGAAGAAAACAGGAAAAGAGGTCTACAGCATTCCTGACACACAGGCCTATAGGACAGTCTAGCCAATATCAGAAATACCAGAACAAGGTAACACCAGAGACAACCTGATGGCGAGAGGCAAGCGAAGGAACCCAAGCAACAGAAACCAAGACTACATGGCATCATCAGAACCCAATCCTCCCACCAAAGCAAACAGTGAATAGCCAAACAAACCAGAAAAGCAAGATCTTGATTTTAAATCACGTTTGATCATGATGATGGAGGACTTCAAGAAAGACATAAAGAACTTCCTTAGAGAAACTCAGGAAAACATAAGTAAACAGGTAGAAGCCTATAGACAGGAATAACAAAAATCCCTGAAAGAATTCTAGGAAAAGACAATCAAACAGGTGAAGGAATTAAAAATGGAAAGAGAAGCAATAAAGAGAGCACAAAGGGATACAAATCTGGATATAGAAAACCGAAGGAAGAGAAAAGGTGACATAGATAAAAGCATCACCAACAGAATACAAGAGATAGAAGAGAGAATCCCAGGAGGTGAAGACTCCATAGAAATTATCGACACAACTGTTAAAGATAATGTAAAACGGAAAAAGCTACTGGTTCAAAACATACAGGAAATCAAGGTCACAAAAAGAAGATTAAACCTAAGAATAACAGATATAGAAAAGAGAGAAGACTCCCAGCTCAAAGGACCAGTGAATATCCTCAACAATATCATAGAAGAAAACTAGGTATAAAATTAACTCAAATAAATCTTCCTCTACAGAAAAGAGAAACAAGCTGAGAAAGAAATTAGGGAAATGACACCCTTCATAATAGTCCCAAATAATATAAAATATCACGGTATGACTTTAACCAAGCAGGTTAAAGATATGTAGGATAAGACCTTCAAGCCTCTAAAAAAATTGAAGAAGATCTCAGAAGATGCAAAGATCTCCCATGCTCATGGATTGGCAGGATTAATATAGTAAAATGGCCATTTTACCAAAAGCAATCTACAGATTCAGTGCTATCCCTATCAAAATACCAATCCAATTCTTCAGAGAGTTTAGACAGAACAATTTGCAAATTTTTCTGGAATAACAAAAAACCCAGGATAGCTAAAACTATGCTCAACAATAAAAGGACTTCCCAGGGAATCACTATCCCGGAAGTCAAGCAGTATTACAGAGCAATAGTGATAAAAACTACATGGTAATGGAACGGAGACCAGTGAAAAAGAATTGAAGACCCAGAAATGAACACACACACATATGCTTGCTTGATTTTTGACAAAGGAGACAAAACCATCCAATGGAAAAAAGATAGCATTTTCAGCAAATACTGCTTGTTCAACTAGAGGTCAACGTGTAGAAGAATTCAAATCGATCCATTCTTATCATTCTGTACAAAGCTTAAGTCCAAGTGGATCAAGGATCTCCACATCAAACCAGATACACTCAAACTAATAGAAGAAAATGTGGGGAAGCATCTTGAACACATGGGCACTGAAGAAAGTTTCCTGAACAAAACACCAATGGCTTATGGTCTAAGATCAAGAATTGACAAATGGGATCTCATAAAACTGCAAAGCTTTTGTAAGGCAAAGGACATTGTTATTAAGACAAAATTACAACCAATGATTGGGAAAGGATCTTTAACAATCCTACAACTGATAGAGGGCTGATATCCAAAATATTTAAAGAACTCAAGAAATTAGACTGCAGGGAGACAAATAATCCTATTAAAAATTGGGGTTCAAAGAGAAACAAAGAATTCACAGCTGAGGAATGCTAAATGGCTGAGAAGCACCTAAAGAAATGTTCAACATCTTTAGTCATAAGGGAAATGCAAATCAAAACAACCCCGGGATTCTACCTCACACCAGTCAGAATGGTTAAGATCAAAAACTCAGGTAACAGCAGATACTGGCAAGGATGTGGAGAAAAAGGAACACTCCTCCATTGTCGGTGGGATTGCAGACTGGTACAACCATTCTTGAATTCAATCTGGAGATTTCTTAAAAAACTGGACCTGAGTACCCAGTTATACCTCTCTCGGGCATATACCCAAGAGGTGCCCCAACATATAACAAAGATACATGTTCCACTTTTTTCATAGCAGCCTTATTTATAATAGCCAGAAGCTGGAAACCTCCCAGATGCCCTTCCATAGAGGAATGGATACAGAAAATGTGATACATCTACACAATGGAATACTACTCAGCTATCAAAAACAATGACTTTAAAAATTCATAGGCAAATGGATGGAACTGGAAAATATAATCCTGAGTGATGTAACCCAATCACAGAAAAACAAACATGTATGCACTCACTGATAAGTGGCTATTAGCCCAAATGCTCGAATTATCCTATATACACAGAACACATGAAACTCAAGAAGGATGACCAAAATGTGGATGCTTCAGTCCTCCTATAAAAAAGGAACAAGAATACCCTTAGGAGGGGATAGGGAGGTAAAGTTTAGAACAGAGGCTGAAGAAATGCCCACTCAGAGCCTGCCCCAAAATGGCCCATACATATACAGCCACCAACTACATATGATGGATGAAGCAAAGAAGTACAGACTGACAGGAACCAGATGTAGATTTCTTCTGAGAGACAAAGCCAGAATACAGCAAATGCCAGCAGCAAACCACTGAACTGAGAACAGGACCCCTGTTGAAGGAATCAGAGAAAGGACTGAAAGAGCTTGAATGTGCTTGAGACCCCATAGGAACAGCAATGCCTACAAACCAGAGCTTCCAGGGACTAAGCCACTACCCAAAGACTATACATGGACTGACCCTGGGCTCCAACCTCATAGGTAGCAATGAATAGCCTAGTAAGAGCACCAGTGGAAGAGGAAGCCCTTGGTCCTGCCAAGACTGAACCCCCAGTGAACGTGATTGTTGTGGTGGAGGGCCGTAATGTGGGGAAGAATGGAGAGGGGAACACCCATATAGAAGGGGAGGAGGAGGGGTTAGGGGGATGTTGGCCCGGAAACCGGGAAAGGGAATAACAATCGAAATTTAAATAAGTAATACCCAAGTTAATAAAGATGGAAAAAATTTAAAAAAAGAAGTGTAACCAAAATAAATCTTTCCTACTCAAAAAACAAAAAACAAAAATGAAAAAACAGGAAAAGCAAGAAAGTAGTCTTCTTTTTACAAGACCAAAGCAATATAGCCACAGAATCATAATCTAAATCTAACAACAAAAATAACAAAAAGCAACAATCAATGTTTTTCTTAATATCTCTTAACATCAATGGACTGAATTCCCTACCAAAAAGACATAGTTTTACTGACTAGCTATGGAAACAGGACCCAGCATTTTGCTGTATACAGGAACTACACCTCATTGCAAAGACAGACACTACCACAGAATAGAAGGCTGGAAAATTTTTTTCCAAGCAAATGGTACCGAGAAACAAGCTGGAGTAGCCATTCTCATATCAACCAAAAGCTATCAGAAACAACAAAAAAGGACACCTCATACTGGTCAAAGGAAAAATCTACCAGGATGAACTTTCAATTCTGAAAATCTATGCTACAGATGCAAGGGTAACCACATTACTAAAAGGTAGTTCACTGAAGCTCAAAGCACACATTGCACCTCACAAATAATTATGTGAGACTTCAACACCCCACTCTCAGCAATGGACAGATCATGGAAACAGAAACTAAACAGAGACACAGTGAAACTAATAGAGATTTTGAACCAAATGGATTTAACAGATATCAATAGAACATTTCATCCTAAAACAAAAGAATATATTTTCTTCTCAACATCTCATGATACCTTCTCCAAAATTGATAATATAATTGGTGACAATACAAGTCTCAACAAATACAAGAAAATTGAAAAAATCCCTTGCATCTTATAAGATCACCATGTACTGAGGCTGATCTTCAATCCAAAAAAAAAAAAAAAAAAAAAAAAAAAAACCAAAACAAAACAAAACAAAAAACAGAAGGCATGAAAGGTGAACAACAATGTTCTACTCAATGACAACTTAGTCAAAAAAGAAATGAAGACAGGCTTTAATGACATTTTAGAATTTAATGAAAATGAAGGAACAACATAACAAAATTTATGGGAAACAAAGAAGCAGTGCTAAGAGGAAAATTCATAGCTCTGAGTGTCTCCAACTGGAGAGAGCAAACACTAGCAACTTGAGAGCACACCTAAAAGCTCTAAACCTAAAAGAAGCAATTATACCCGAGAAGTAGACAACATGAAATAATCAAACTCAGAGCTGAAATCAAACAAGTAGAAACAAAAAAATAACTATAAAAAGAATAAAAAAAAACAAGGAGCTATTTCTTTGAGCAAATCAAGATAGAAAAACCCTTAGCTAGACAAACCAGAGGGCATGTAGATGGTATCCAAATTAAGAAACTCAGGAATGAAAATGAAGAAATAATCACAGAAACAGAGGAAATTCTCAAAATTATCAGATCCTATTAAGGCTATATTCAACAAAACTGGAAAATCTGGAGGAAATGAACAATTTTGTAGACAGATACCAGGTACCAAAGGTAAATCAGGATCAGACATACTATAACTCCTCAAGAAAGAGCAGCAATAATTAAAAGTCTCCCAAACAAACAAACAAACAAAAAAGCCTAGGACCAGATGGGTTTAGTGCAGAATTCTATCAGACCTTCAAAGAAGGATGCCAATACTCTCCAAACTACTCCATAAAATAGAAACAGAGGGAATACTACCCAATGTATTCTATGAAGCAACAATTACACTTGTACCTAAACCACACAAAGACCCAACAAAGAGAACTTCAGATCAATTTCCCTTATGAATACTGATACACAAATACTCAATAAAATTCTCACAAACTAAATCCAAGAACACTTCAAAGTGATTATCCATTGTAGTCAAGTAGGCTTCATCCCAGGAATGCAGGGATGGTGCAAGATATGTAAATCCATCAACATAATCCAGTATAAAATAGAACTCAAAGGAAAAGCACATGATTGTCTCCTTAAAGACTGAGAAATATTTGACAAAATTCAACACCCCTTGATGATAAAAAAAAGTCTTGAAAAGATCAGAAATTCAAGTCCCATACCAAAACATAGTAAAAGTAATATACAGCAAACCAGTAGCCAATATCAACCTAAATGAAGAGAAACTTGAATCAACCCAACTAAAACCAGGGACGAGACAAGGTTGCCAATCTCTCCATACCTATTCAATATGGTACTCAAAGTCCTAGGAAGAGGTATTAGACAACAAAAGGATGTCAAAGGTCTAAAAATTGAAAAGGAAGTCAAAATATCACTATTTGCAGATGATCTGATAGTATACTTAAGTTATCCCTAAAATTCCAATTTCAGCAAATAGCCTAGATATAAAATTAAATCAAACAAATCAGCAGCCATCCTCTACAGAAAAAATAAACAGGCAGAGAAAGAAATTAGAAAAAGGATACCATTCACAATAGTGACAAATAATACAAAATACCTTGGTGTGACTCTAACCAAGTGAGTGAAAGATTTGTATGACAAAATTTCACATCTCTAAAGAAAGATATCAAACATTTCAGAAGACAAAAAGACCTCCCATTCTCAAGTTTGGCAGGAATAATATAATAAAAATGGCCATATTGCAATCTACAAGTTCAATGCAATTCTCATTACAATTACAACTCAATAGACTTAGAAATAGAAATTTTCAAATTCATTTAAAAAAACTAAAAATCCTGGAGACTGAAAACTAATCTCAACAATAAAAGAACTTCTGGGGGAATCATCACCCCAACCTAGAGCTGTATTCCAGTGCTATCATGATAAAACTGTATGATATTGGTACAGAGACAGTCAGGTATATCAGTGCAATAGAACTGAAGACCCAGAAATGAACCCACACACCTATGGTCACTTGATCTTTTACCAAGGAGTTAAAACCATCCAGTGGAAAAAAGATAGCATTCACAACAAATGGTGCAGGATCAACAGGAGGTCAGTATGTAGAAGAATGCAAATAGATACATTCTTATCACCCTGTAAAAGCTCAAGTCCAAGTGGATCAAGGACCTTCACATAAAACCAGATACCCTGAAATTGATAGAAGAGAAAGTAGGGAAGTGCCTTGAAAACATAGGCACAGGGAGAAATTTCCTGAAAAGAACACCAGTGGCTTATTTATGCTCTAAGATCAAGAATTTGCAAATGGACCTCACAAAATTGCAAAGCTTCTGTAAAGCAAAGGACACTGTCAATAGGACAAAATGGCAACCAACAAATTTAGAAAAGATCTTTCAAGTTCCTACAGAACATAGAGGGCTAATATCCAATATCTACAAAGAACTCAAGAAGTTAAAATCCAGAGAATCAAATAACCCTATTAAAATGGGGTACAAAGCTAAGCTAATTCTCAACCAAGAAATATCAAATGGTCAAGAAACACCTGAAGAAATGTCAGAAGCTAAAGAGATCCCAGATGCTCTTCAGCAGAGGAATGGATACAGAAAATGTTGTGCATATACACTATGGAGCACTACTCAGCTATCAAAAACAATGACTTCATGAAATTCAGAGGCAAATGGATGGAACTGGAAAATATCATCCTGAGTGATGCGACCCAATCACAGAAAAACACACATGGTATGCACTCATTGATAAGTGGATATTTGCACAAATGCTTGAATTACCCAAGATGCACAGAGCACATGAAACTTAAGAAGGATGAGCAAAATGCGGATGCTTCAATCCTTCTTTAAAAGGGGAACAAAAATACCCATAGTAGGGGATAGGGAGGCAAAGTTTAGAACAGAGACTGAAGGAATGCCCATTCAGAACCTGCCCCACATGTGGCCCATACATATACAGCCACCAAACTAGATAAGATGGAAGAAACTAGGAAATTCAGGCTGACAGGAACTGGATGTAAATCTCTCCTGAAAGACAGAGCCAGAATATGTCAAATATAGATGCTAATGCCAGCAGCAAACCACTGAACTGAGAACGGGACCCCTGTTGAAGGAATCAGAGACAGGACTTAAAGAACTGAAGGGTATTGAGACCCTTTAAGAACAATGCAAACCAACCAGACCTTCCAGGGACTAAGCCACTACCCAAAGACTATACATGGACTGACCCTGCCTAGTAGTGGCACCAGTGGGAGGGGAAGCCGATGGTCCTGCCAAGGCTGGACCCCCAGTGTAAGGGATTGTGGGTAGGGGGAAGTAATGGAGGGTGGATGTGGAGTGGAACACCCATATATAAGGGGAGGGTGAGTGGTTAGGAGGATGATGGCCTGGAAACTGGAAAGGGAATAACATTTGAAATGTAAATAAGAAATACCCAATTTAATAGAAATGGAAGAAAAAAAGTAGACATATAAAATCTGAGTAAAAGAAAAAAAAAGAAATGTCCAACATGCTTAGTCATCAGGGAAATATAAATCAAAACGACCCTGAGATTCTACCTCATGTGAGTCAGAATGACTAAGATCAAACATTCAAGTGACAGCAAATGCTGGCAAGGATGTGTGGAAAGGGGAACATCCCTCTTATTTGATGGGATTGAAAGCTTGTACAACCGCTCTTAAAATCAGTATGGTGGCTCCTCAGAAAATTGGACACAGTACTTCCTGAGGCATATGCCCAAAGGATGTTCTAACATACAAGAACACATGCTCCACTATGTTCATATTAGCCTCATTTAATGTAGCCAGAAGCTGGAAAGAACCCAGATGTCTTTCAATAGATGAATGGGTACAGAAAATGTGGTACATCTACACAATGGAGTTCTACTCAGCCTTTAAAAACAATGACTTCATGAAATTCATAGGCAAATGATTGGAACTAGAAAACATCATCCTGAGTGAGGTAACCCAATCACAAAAGAACACACATGATATGTCCTCACTGACAGGTGGACATTAGTGCAAAAGCTTGGAGTACCCAACATACAATTTACAGACCACATGAAGCTCAAGAAGAAGAAAGACAAAACTGTGGATGCTTCAGCATTTCTTTGAAGGGTGAACAAAATACTCACGGGAGGAAATATGGAGACAAAGTCTGCACCAGAGCCTGAAGGAAAGGCCATCCAGAGACTACCCCTCCCTGGGATCCATCCCATATCTTTCACATGACCAAACTTGGTCACTATTGGGAATGCCAAGAATTGCATGCTGGTAGGAGCCTGATATGTCTGATTCCTGAGAGTTTCTGCCAGAGCCTGACAAATACAGAGGTGGATGCTTGCAGCCAACCATTGGACTGAGAACAGTGTCCCCAAAGGAGGATTTAGAGAAAGGACTAAAGTAACTGAGGGGGTTTGCAATTCCATAGGAAGAACAACAATATCAACCAGCCAGATACTCTAGAACTCCCAAGGACTAAACCACTAACCAAAGAGTACACATGGAGTCATGACTGAAGCCTCATATGTAGCAGAGGATGGCAGGCATCAATGAAAGGGGAGTCCCTTGGTCCTATGAAGGCTTGATGTCCCAATGTAGGGGAATGTCAGGGCAGGAAGATGGAAGGGAGTGGGTGGGTGGGTTGGGGAGCACCTTCATGGAGGCAGAGTGTTGGGGGATGGGATGGAGATTTCTGGGAGGGGAGATAACATAAGTAAAGAAAATATCCAATAAAACATCCTACAAACATCTTTTCAGACTATTTACATGGATCTTATAGAGGCACACAAGAAAATAGAGAAGCTAAGAAATATATAGAGGTCACAGAAAGCACACAAAACCACTCCAAAGCCATGCACTCAAACAGAAAATGTATTCTATGTATCTTTCAGTAGATTAACAACAACACACCTTGCTATTTTTAATGGTCGATATTGTCACCTAAAATAGGCAACTCATTATCTATGTTAATTCATTAACTATGATATTTCAAATAAAAATATACAATGACTTATTACTAGATATAAAGGTATAGAATGTTAAAATGATTAGTAATAACAGAAAATGATGGTATGGTTCAAATAATATTGTCATATAAATAAATTACAATACATGAATCAAAATATGTAAGTGCCTTTAAATCACTTCAAGGAAAATTATAGTGCCAAACTTGTATTAGTTGCCTGTGTTGTTTCTGTCAGAAAATTTTGAAAAATCAACTCAAGAAAAAAAAAGGAAAGATTATTCAGAGATTTTGATGGTGCTGTGTGTGTTGGCAGAGAAGTGATGGTGGCAGAGCTTGAAATTTTTGGTTGTACTACTCTTGTAGTCAGAAGTAGAAAATGGTGAAAGCCCATAAAAAGATGCCACTGACAGTTAGGTATGTCTTCACATATCAAATAACCAAATCTTAAACCTCCCTCAGTTTCATGCCCACAAGGTTGTTTACACTGTGGTGCTTAAACTGAATAAAGTTGACAATAAAAACTAACCATTACTGTATTCAAATTAAAAAAAATTCTTAATATGCATTTCTAGGGGTGAAACAATAATTATAATGAGAAATCACACATGACCAAAGACTATACCGACAAACATGCCCAACACAGGAAGATGAATTCTCACTGAACCTCAACCTTAGACAAAGAATTTCAGGCAAATAAAGAGTGCTGACAGTGGACTCTTCCCCAGAATTGTTACAAATTCATATCTAATACCAAACAATCAGCCTGAAATTGTATACATATAATAATATCATATTGTATACATGTAAATAATATCATATTGTCGGAGTAGGGTGTGAATGTGTGTGTGTGTGTGTGTGTGTGTGTGTGAGAGAGAGAGAGAGAGAGAGAGAGAGAGAGAGAGAGAGTTCATATGAATCCAGAAGCCATTAATTCAACAACTTAACAGAAGTTTTTAAATTGGAAAAAAATGTAAGGCAAATGTAATCCAACAATGCTAAACAATGATGCTAAGAAAATAATAAAAGCTGTTTACAGCTAAACAATTTTTACATAGTTAAATCAGTGTTTTCATAAATATAAACATATACATGCCATTGTGTTTGTATAACAGCAGAAATTTTGCACAGAACATAGCACTGCAATGCATAATAAATAGTCTAATTTGGGCCCAGGTGTTTCAGGTTGCATTGGGAGTTATGTATATCATGATGGTCTTTGCTGGCCAATGTGTTTAAATGAAGAGAGCAGTAAATTGGCACACTGTCATTTCATGCCACATTTTGTTTTTGTGTCTTCAGATGAATTTTATCATTACCTAGTTACTAATTTATACTCAAGGATGTGATGATGGTTGGTGGCCTCAGGGATCCATATCGTGGTACTTGGCACCATTTAAACTGATTACTTCTACGAAAAGTGGATTGTACCTTGTGACACATTGGACTGTCATTACCATAGATGCAAATTCATAGCACAAAACTCAATGGAGAAAAGTAGCAATTCATTCTGAAGCCAAATTTAAGTCATCATTCCCTGCAATATAAATTTAGTTATACTAAGTTCTTTTGTTGCAGCACGAAAATAGTTTCTTGGAGTTTTTTCTTTTTTCTTTTTTTTTTTTCAGAGCTGAGGACCGAACCCAGGGCCTTGCACTTGCTAGGCAAGTGCTCTACCACTGAGCTAAATCCACAACAGTTTCATGGAGTTTTAAGGTAACAGAACAAAGACATTTAAAATCAAGGCATTTCCATAATACATTAGTGGATGTAGTTATATTTTAATTAAAAGAAAAGAAAAACTGTGGATGAAGTATCCAACGTGTGCTATCCAGGCAGAGAAATTTCAACTATAAACCTTAGATATTATCTGGTAGCATCTTTTTTTTTTTTTTAGTTGGTAGAGAGTAATGGTTTGTTAAGTTTGCAATTGCTAAGTTTTTTTTATCTGTTTATTAGAACCTTAGGTCTGATGCAGACATGGGATCAGAATAGTTAATCAGAGGACTAAAGAGAGCCCCCCAAAAAATTGTATTCATGAGCCGTCAGTCAAGCAGCATACACAGGCTGGTCTGAGGCCCAGACACATACAAAGAAGAGCACTTCATGGTTGGGCCTCAATGAGAGAAGATGTGCCTAAGAAATGAACCCACACAGCTATGGTCACTTGATGTTTGAGAAAGGGGACAGGGACGGGGATATCCTCTTTGAGACAGGGGAGGAAGAATGGGATGAAGAACTGTGAGAGGGCAGAACTGAACGGGGATAACGACTGGACTGTAAAAATGATTAAGGGTCATAAAAAAATTATACTCATACTCTGGACCTACAACATAATAGCCCTTCCACAGTCATTGGAGTTTTAATTGGCCTTTGTAAAACATAGCTTCTTCTCATGGTATCTCATTCATAAGAACCAGAGAAAAGCCATTTTTTTCTTTTTCAATACTTACTGCTTTTATTATGAGGAGTGGCTCTATGTATTCTATAAATGTAAGTCATCTGAGACTCACTCACATCTTCCAAAAGTAGTGCTTCAATTGGGAAAATAATATAAAAGCAAAAGACAGCTTGGAAAAACAAAACAAAACAAACAAAAAATAAACAACAAAAAACCCAAACAAACAACAATAACCAAAACCAACCAGCAACCAGATGTAGCTGACAAAGCTCTAATACTTGCTGATCAAGGACAACTATAACACTCAAAGTGAAGAGCAGGGGTACTGCTGCAGGAATGCTGCAGGAGTACTGAGAATGATGGCCATCAGACCTTAATGCTCAGAACTACTGCTACCAAGGCAGTTGGATTCCAGCTAACTGTGTCTCCCACTGAATAATCAATTCTCAGCCAGTTGGTGACAACTTAACCAAGGAAAATGAAGGAGTAACATTATATTAGTGATAGCAAATATTTCAACTACTACAATGTCTAAGAATTGTATACTTACTAAGAACTTGTTGAGTTGTTTAAGCCTTAGCACAAAATTGTTGTTATACTGATCAGTGGTTTCCAGTTTTATTTACGGCCTATGTTTCATGATTTACAAAGTAAAATGAGGAAGACATTTCTTGTGAACTTGCTTGGTTTTCCAAACTATGACTCTTAGTGGAAAATATTTTGATCGGAGGAAGAGAGAGGAATGTGGTGGGGGAAAGATTGTAGGCAGTGATGATTGGAAGGGAGCAGTGAGTAAGATGTAAAGTAAATTATAAAAAAAATTAAAAATCAGTCCTTCAACTTCTTTTCTATATAAATAAATCTTCAAATTTAAAAAATGTAAATTAATTTTATTGCTAATGATCAAACATTTGGTATTATTTTGAAAGATTTTTAAAATACAACATTAAAGACATCAATTCTTTTCTTTTCTTTTTTTTTCTTTTCTCTCTTAATTTTGTTAAAAGTTTGAATTTAATACCACCAGACAGGGTAAAAGTTATTAAGATTATAAACATTTTAAGAGGAAAAAGAAATTCTCTGAAGAATTATATATAGAGTAGGTGAACTCCATGGGATTTATGTTGCAGAATGAAAATTGTCTTACAGACTCTCAAACAACTCTAATTATTTTAACAAATCCTAGAAGTTTTAGGTAGAATGTTATGAAATGATGAGAGGAAAGGACCTTTATAAGCAGAAATGATTGATCAACTAAAACTATTGAAATAAAAGCAAAAGTGATACTCATGTGAGAAGCTTAAGGTAGGTTAGATTGCTTACTTGATAAACATGGTGCTAAAATCTCCACATTTCCACTGTATTAGTACTACATGTTAGCACTCAACAAATGTGCCAGAAAAATGTTACAGTTTTATCGCAATGTATATCTCACCAACTTTACATTTAAGTAAATATCAATTTTCAAATTTAATTCGCACATCATTACCCAAATCAATTCAGTGTCGCTTTTATTTTATAAATTAAAAACTCAAATTTTGAGATGTTGGCTCACAAATATTAGGACTAAAATGTATGTGTTTGACTCTATACTATATTCTACACTCTTTATATTGGGTTTGGTAAATGATTCAGAGAGCTAATATGTTGTTATGGCAATGTAGTTTTCATAAAAAAATTAAAAAGTATATAGAAAACATCATCATGCATACACCAAACTCTTCTGCCTCGTTCTGTCAAGAGTAAAGTCATACCTTTAACGTTACTGAATCATGAGAAATTCTTAAATAGACATCATTTAGAAATGGAGACCTTGACAGAAAGTGTCCCATTAGAGTGTATATGCCTGTGACCAAGAAAAAAATTGTACTGTAGTTTATTCTAAATGTGCTATTTTGTTTGGCATTTTTAAAGTCTCCATTAAAATTCCTTGATTTCTCAAGAAAGTTGGTTCTAAATACAAACAAAAAATGGTGTGTACATAAAGACTATATTTTATCCATAATCTTTGTAATAATCAATCTACTACTAGAAAAATGGAAGAAAACTATAAGCATGGATTGCCTTTAGATTCAAACTGGAATTCTCAGGAGTCCTATTTGGAAACTGGAGGTAAGTGGAAGATCCTACTAAGGACAGACTATTCACATTTAATGGATGTATGCTGTTCTGAGAATGGGAATGATTGATTTGTTTTGGTTTATATTTATTTTTATTGGGTTTTTTAAACTTACATTTCAAATATTACTACCTTTCCTGGTTTCTCAGATATAAGGATTCATCCCATCCCCCTCCTCTTCTTCTATGGGGGTATTCCCCTCCACAACCACCCCCTCTTCCCACTCCCCCAACATTCCCCTACATTGGGGGGATCCAACCTTGGCAGGAACAAGGCCTTCTCCTTCCATTGGTGCCAAACAAGGCCATCCTATGCTACATATGAAGTTAGAGCCATGGGTCAGTCCATGTATAGTCTTTGGGTAGTAGTTTAGTTCCAGGGAGTTCTGGTTGGTTGACATTGTTGTACTTATAGGGTTGCAAGCTCCTCTGACTCTTTCAATCCTTTTTCTAATTCCTCCAACCAGGATCCTGTTCCAAGCTCTATGGTTTGCTGCTAGTATTGTCCTCTGTATTTATCTCACTCTGGCTGAGCCTCTCAGGAGACAGCTATATCAGGTTCCTGTCAGAATGCACTTCTTGGCTTCATCAGTATTGTCTAGTTTTGGTGACTGTATATGGGCTGGATCCCTAGGTGGGGTAGGCTTGGAATGGTCATACATTTAGTCTCTGATCTAAACTTTATCTCCATATCCTCTCCTATGAATATTTTTGTTCCCCATTTTAAGAAGGACTGAAGGTCATCCTTCTTGATCTTCATGTGGTCTGTGATTGTATCTTGGATAATTCGAGCTTTTGGGCCAATATTCACTTATCAGTGAGTATATAACATGTGTGTCTTTTTTGTGATTGGGTTCCCTCACTCAGATGATATTTTCTAGTTCCATCTATTTGTCTATGAATTTCATGAAGTCATTGTTTTTAATAGCTAAGTAATACTCCTTTGTGTAAATGTACCACATTTTCTGTATCTATTCCTGTTGAAGTGCACCTATGTTCTTTCCAGCTTCTGGCCTTTATAATTAAGGCTGCTGTCAACATAGTGGAGCATGTGCTTTTGTTGTATGTTGGATATATGACCAGTAGAGGTATAGCTGGGTCCTCAGATAGTGGAATGTCCAATTTTCTGAGGAACATCCAGACTGCTTTCCAGAGTTGTTGTATCAGCTTGCAATCCTACCGACAATGGAGGATTGAATATTCCTCTTTCTCCACATCCTTGCCAGCATCTCTTGTCACCTGAGTTTTTGATCATAGCCATTCTAACTGGTGAGGTGGAATCTCAGGGTTGTTTTTATTTGCATTTCCTTGATGATTAAAGATGTTGAATATTTCTTTAGGTACTTCTCAGTCCTTCGATATTTCTTATATCTTTATATATATTATATAATGAAGATGAGTGTCTGTTGGTACACTTAAATCTACTCTAAATGTTGGTATGTATAGAGAAATATCCGCAGTCCAATAATAATGTTTTCTATGATAGAGTTCAACAAGTATATTCACAAAACACATAGGTCATCAGAATCATACTGAAAATAACTTTCATTCTTGTGCTTTTTGTTTGGTGGTTTAGCCCTTTCTCTATTTTTTTCAAATTGGTTTGGTTTTGTCCTATTCTGTTGTAATTTGTTTGTTTTGTTTTTCTTCATTACTTTATTCAGTTTATATCCTGATTGCAGTCTCCCTGTCATACAAGCCCTCCTCATACAATCAACTTCACCTCTTTCTCTGACAATTGGGAGGTCCCTCTAGCTATCAACCCATCTGGTACCTCAGGTCACTGGAAGACTAGATATATCCTCTCACACTGAGGCCAGACATGTGCTAACAGTGAAGGGTAGAGGATCCAAAGGCAAGCATAAGACTCAGAGTAAGTTTCTGCTCTAAAGTTGGGGGACCAGCATAAAGACCAAGCTTTGTAGGGGCCTAGGTACAGCCCTTGCTCACACTTCAGTTGATGGATGTGTCTCTGGGAATAGTCAAGGTTTCAGGTTAGTTGACTCTGTTTGTCTTCTTGTGGCATTTTTATGCCCTCCAAGTTCCTCAATCCTTCATCAAAATCTTCCACAGGACTTGTAAAACTCCATGTAATGTTTGGTTACGTGTCTGTGCATCTGTTTCCATTGGCTGCTGGGTGGAGCCTTTCAGAGAACAATCATGTTAGACTCCTGTCTGCAAGCAGAACATAGTATCATTGCTAGTGTCAAGATTCTTAGCCATAGGATGGGTCTCAAATTAGGCCGTTCATTGTTTGGTCATTTCTTCATTCTCTGCTCCATCTTTGTCCCTGCAGTTCCTGTAGGCAGGGCAGTTTTGTGTCAAAGGTTTTGTGATCTGGTTGTGATTTTTAAAATTTTATTTAATTTTATTACTTTAGATGCCTGTTTGTTTTCTAATGAGAGAATGGAGAAGTTTCACAGTTTGGAGGAGTTGGTGGAGGAAACTAAATTAGAATATATTGTATGAAAAACAAATCTACTTTCAAATAAAATGAAGGAATCATATACTGTAAATTTTCTTAGTTTAGTTCTTATTTTCTAAAATATTTAAGAGAATTGTTGAGTAGCCAGAGCATAGATATTTAAATGATAATTGAAGTCAATTATCAATTAAACAAATCTACATAATACCATTTGTATTCAGTTTGTAAAGAAAGAAGAAAGAAAATAATTACATGACTTGGCAAGACTAAAAACGTATATACAAATATTTTAAAAGTATGATGAGAAAGAAGTAAAAACTTATTTAGTGTAGATCATAAGCATATGATATGAGAATAGTATAATATCAGAGAAGTACTTTGTAACCCTAAAAATATAGTTTTACCCCAAGTGAGACTAAATTAAAAACTTCAATATAATGACTACTATGATGATAAAAGAATCAGTGTTAGTAGTATCTGATATGAAACCACATTCAGATGACAGAAGTTTTGAGGTTTAATGCCAACTATAGTAGCAATTTAACTAGGTTGAACAAGCTGCCAATCATAGTAGTTCCTCAGTTTAAATTTATAACAACTCCGTGGCATAGAGAACACTGTTGTCTTCATTCAGTATATAAGGAAGGTGAATGCAGGAAAGTGAGAAAAACAACTAACACTAAGTTTTTTATTATTATATCTTATATAGTAGCTATGTTTAACCTAGTTCGCACCAACCATAGCTTGTCTTTTAATAAGTAATGTCGACTGGAGCTATTGCTAACATCTGGACACTTTAAATTAAATATACATTATTATTTCAAAATGATTATTTTAATTCAATCATCTATTTTTAGTAAATGCATATGGATAGCTACAGACTTCTCTTTATAATTCATAAAAAAGAAACATGTGCTAATGTGAAAGACTATACACATTTTTTTTAGCAATGTGTTCATTAATTGTATGTAGCGGGACACATGTAACAGTTTGCATGTGGAGGTATGAGTAAAATTTTGTGGAGAAAGGTGTCTTTTTGCATGTTTATATGGATTCTGAAATTGAATTCAGGTGTCCACATGCATGGCAAACACCTTTACACATGATGCCATTTTTATGGACATTGTTTATTCTTTTTGTGTCCTTATAGTTGATCATTATTGGTTAAGACATGCACTAAACCAATAAAGAATAGTTATTATTACACACAGTTGCAACATATATTATAATATGGTTCATGTTAGGCATTGAGGAAAAACAAAAGCAGAACTGTTCATGTCTGTGTGCTAAGAATAGAAAGAATTGCCAATACTGTTCGATGTTACTAAGAATTAAATCTGAAAATGTCAATATTACATAAATTTAGAATAGAGTATTTGCTAATAAAGACTCAAGACAATGTTAGGGACAAGGGAAGAAATCAATCAATTAATGGGGTGTTAAAGTTTTGTTCTGTAGTATAGCAAGAAGCATGTGATTTACATCAAATTATTTTTATAACAAAATAACTATATTAATCATCATCATTTGATAAATATCTAGTGTGTGCAAGAATAGAAACATCGCGACCCGAGGATCCCGGCCCGCAGCAGCTCTCTGCCCCCAGACCCTGTAAGAGAGAGACCCAACCGCCTGGTCAGGTGGGCACTCCTGAGGCTGCAGAGCAGAAGAGACGACCAACACTGCTCACCCCTGCCCACATCGCTGGCCCAAGAGGAAACTGTATAAGGCCTCTGGGCTCCCGTGGGGGAGGGCCCAGGAGTGGCAGGACCCCTGTGCCTGAGACACCACCAGAACCAGAAGGAAACAGACCGGATAAACAGTTCTCTGCACCCAAATCCCGTGGGAGGGAGAGCTGAAACTTCAGAGAGGCAGACAAGCCTGGGAAACCAGAAGAGACTGCTCTCTGCACACACATCTCGGACGCCAGAGGAAAAAGCCAAAGACCATCTGGAACCCTGGTGCACTGAAGCTCCCGGAAGGGGCGGCACAGGTCTTCCTGGTTTCTGCCGCTGCAGAGAGCCCGTGGGTAGCACCCCACGAGCGAACTTGAGCCTCGGGACCACAGGTAAGACCAACTTTTCTGCTGCAAGAAAGCTGCCTGGTGAACTCAAGACACAGGGCCACAGGAACAGCTGAAGACCTGTAGAGAGGAAAAACCACATGCCGGAAAGCAGAACACTCTGTCCCCATAACTGACTGAAAGAGAGGAAAACAGGTCTACAGCACTCCTGACACACAGGCTTATAGGACAGTCTAGCCACTGTCAGAAATAGCAGAACAAAGTAACACTAGAGATAATCTGATGGCGAGAGGCAAGCGCAGGAACCCAAGCAACAGAAACCAAGACTACATGGCACCATCGGAGCCCAATTCTCCCATCAAAACAAACATGGAATATCCAAACACACCAGAAAAGCAAGATCTAGTTCCAAAATCATTTTTGATCATGATGCTGGAGGACTTCAAGAAAGACGTGAAGAACTCCCTTAGAGAATAAGTAGAAGCCTACAGAGAGGAATCGCAAAAATGCCTGAAAGAATCGCAAAAATCCCTGAAAGAATTCCAGGAAAACATAAATAAACAAGTAGAAGCCCATAGAGAGGAGACACAAAAATCCCTGAAAGAATTCCAGGAAAACATAAATAAACAAGTAGAAGCCCATAGAGAGGAGACACAAAAATCCCTGAAAGAATTCCAGGAAAACACAATCAAACAGTTGAAGGAATTAAAAATGGAAATAGAAGCAATCAAGAAAGAACACATGGAAACAACCCTGGATATAGAAAACCAAAAGAAGAGACAAGGAGCTGTAGATACAAGCTTCACCAACAGAATACAGGAGATGGAAGAGAGAATCTCAGGAGCAGAAGATTCCATAGAAATCATTGACTCAACTGTCAAAGATAATGTAAAGCAGAAAAAGCTACTGGTCCAAAACATACAGGAAATCCAGGACTCAATGAGAAGATCAAACCTAAGGATAATAGGTATAGAAGAGAGTGAAGACTCCCAGCTCAAAGGACCAGTAAATATCTTCAACAAAATCATAGAAGAAAACTTCCCTAACCTAAAAAAAGAGATACCCATAGACATACAAGAAGCCTACAGAACTCCAAATAGATTGGACCAGAAAAGAAACACCTCCCGTCACATAATTGTCAAAACACCAAACGCACAAAATAAAGAAAGAATATTAAAAGCAGTAAGGGAAAAAGGTCAAGCAACATATAAAGGGAGTCCTATCAGAATCACACCAGACTTCTCGCCAGAAACTAGGAAGGCCAGAAGATCCTGGACTGATGTTATACAGACCCTAAGAGAACACAAATGCCAGCCCAGGTTACTGTATCCAGCAAAACTCTCAATTAACATTGATGGAGAAACCAAGATATTCCATGACAAAACCAAATTTACACAATATCTTTCCACAAATCCAGCACTACAAAGGATAATAAATGGTAAAGCCCAACATAAGGAGGCAAGCAATACCCTAGAAGAAGCAAGAAACTAATCGTCATGGCAACAAAACAAAGAGAATGAAAGCACGCAAACATTACCTCACATCCAAATATGAATATAACGGGAAGCAATAATCACTATTCCTTAATATCTCTCAATATCAATGGCCTAAACTCCCCAATAAAAAGACATAGATTAACAAACTGGATACACAACGAGGACCCTGCATTCTGCTGCCTACAGGAAACAAAGACAGATACTACCTCAGAGTGAAAGGCTGGAAAACAACTTTCCAAGCAAATGGTCAGAAGAAGCAAGCTGGAGTAGCCATTCTAATATCAAATAAAATCAATTTCCAACTAAAAGTCATCAAAAAAGATAAGGAAGGACACTTCATATTCATCAAAGGAAAAAATCCACCAAGATGAACTCTCAATCCTAAATATCTATGCCCCAAATACAAGGGCACCTACATACGTAAAAGAAACCTTACTAAAGCTCAAAGCACACATTGCACCTCACACAATAATAGTGGGAGATTTCAACACACCACTCTCATCAATGGACAGATCATGGAAACAGAAATTAAACAGTGATGTAGACAGACTAAGAGAAGTCATGAGCCAAATGGACTTAACGGATATTTATAACACATTCTATCTTAAAGCAAAAGGATATACCTTCTTCTCAGCTCCTCATGGTACTTTCTCCAAAATTGACCAAATAATTGGTCAAAAAACGGGCCTCAACAGGTACAGAAAGATAGAAATAATCCCATGCGTGCTATCGGACCACCACGGCCTAAAACTGGTCTTCAATAACAATAAGGGAAGAATGCCCACATATACGTGGAAATTGAACAATGCTCTACTCAATGATAACCTGGTCAAGGAAGAAATAAAGAAAGAAATTAAAAACTTTTTAGAATTTAATGAAAATGAAGATACAACATACCCAAACTTATGGGACACAATGAAAGCTGTGCTAAGAGGAAAACTCACAGCGCTGAGTGCCTGCAGAAAGAAACAGGAAAGAGCATATGTCAGCAGCTTGACAGCACACCTAAAATCTCTAGAACAAAAAGAAGCAAATACACCCAGGAGGAGTAGAAGGCAGGAAATAATCAAACTCAGAGCTGAAATCAACCAAGTAGAAACAAAAAGGACCATAGAAAGAATCAACAGAACCAAAAGTTGGTTCTTTGAGAAAATCAACAAGATAGATAAACCCTTAGCAAGACTAACGAGAGGACACAGAGAGTGCGTCCAAATTAACAAAATCAGAAATGAAAAGGGAGATATAACTACAGATTCAGAGGAAATTCAAAAAATCATCAGATCTTACTATAAAAACCTATATTCAACAAAACTTGAAAATCTTCAGGAAATGGACAATTTCCTAGACAGATACCAGGTATCGAAGTTAAATCAGGAACAGATAAACCAGTTAAACAACCCCATAACTCCTAATGAAATAGAAGCAGTCATTAACGTTCTCCCAACCAAAAAGAGCCCAGGTCCAGACGGGTTTAGTGTAGAATTTTATCAAACCTTCATAGAAGACCTCATACCAATATTATCCAAACTATTCCACAAAATTGAAACAGATGGAGCACTACCGAATTCCTTCTACGAAGCCACAATTACTCTTATACCTAAACCACACAAAGACACAACAAAGAAAGAGAACTTCAGACCAATTTCCCTTATGAATATCGATGCAAAAATACTCAATAAAATTCTGGCAAACCGAATTCAAGAGCACATCAAAACAATCATCCACCATGATCAAGTAGGCTTCATCCCAGGCATGCAGGGATGGTTTAATATACGGAAAACCATCAACGTGATCCATTATATAAACAAACTGAAAGAACAGAACCACATGATCACTTCATTAGACGCGGAGAAAGCATTTGACAAAATTCAACACCCCTTCATGATAAAAGTCTTGGAAAGAATAGGAATTCAAGGCCCATACCTAAACATAGTAAAAGCCATATACAGCAAACCAGTTGCTAACATTAAACTAAATGGAGAGAAACTTGAAGCAATCCCACTAAAATCAGGGACTAGACAAGGCTGCCCACTCTCTCCCTACTTATTCAATATAGTTCTTGAAGTTCTAGCCAGAGCAATCAGACAACAAAAGGAGATCAAGGGGATACAGATCGGAAAAGAAGAGGTCAAAATATCACTATTTGCAGATGACATGATAGTATATTTAAGTGATCCCAAAAGTTCCACCAGAGAACTACTAAAGCTGATAAACAACTTCAGCAAAGTGGCTGGGTATAAAATTAATTCAAATAAATCAGTTGCCTTCCTCTATACAAAAGAGAAACAAGCCGAGAAAGAAATTAGGGAAACGACACCCTTCATAATAGACCCAAATAATATAAAGTACCTCGGTGTGACTTTAACAAAGCAAGTAAAAGATCTGTACAATAAGAACTTCAAGACACTGAGGAAAGAAATTGAAGAAGACCTCAGAAGATGGAAAGATCTCCCATGCTCATGGATTGGCAGGATTAATTTAGTAAAAATGGCCATTTTACCAAAAGCAATCTACAGATTCAATGCAATCCCCATCAAAACACCAATCCAATTCTTCAAAGAGTTAGACAGAACAATTTGAAAATTCATCTGGAATAACAAAAAACCCAGGATAGCTAAAGCTATCCTCAACAATAAAAGGACTTCAGGGGAATCACTATCCCTGAACTCAAGCAGTATTACAGAGCAATAGTGATAAAAACTGCATGGTATTGGTACAGAGACAGACAGATAGACCAATGGAATAGAATTGAAGACCCAGAAATGAACCCACACACCTATGGTCACTTGATTTTTGACAACGTAGCCAAAACCATCCAATGGAAAAAAGATAGCATTTTCAGCAAATGGTGCTGGTTCAACTGGAGGGCAACATGTAGAAGAATGCAGATCGATCCATCCTTATCACCCTGTACAAAGCTTAAGTCCAAGTGGATCAAGGACCTCCACATCAAACCAGACACACTCAAACTAATAGAAGAAAAACTAGGGAAGCATCTGGAACACATGGGTACTGGAAAAAAATTTCCTGAACAAAACACCAATGGCTTATGCTCTAAGATCAAGATTCGACAAATGGGATCTCATAAAACTGCAAAGCTTCTGTAAGGCAAAGGACACTGTGGTTAGGACAAAACGGCAACCAACAGATTGGGAAAAGATCTTTACCAATCCTACAACAGATAGAGGCCTTATATCCAAAATATACAAAGAACTCAAGAAGTTAGACCGCAGGGAAACAAATAACCCTATTAAAAAATGGGGTTCAGAGCTAAACAAAGAATTCACAGCTGAGGAATGCCGAATGGCTGAGAAACACCTAAAGAAATGTTCAACATCTTTAGTCATAAGGGAAATGCAAATCAAAACAACCCTGAGATTTCACCTCACACCAGTGAGAATGGCTAAGATCAAAAACTCAGGTGATAGCAGATGCTAGTGAGGATGTGGAGAAAGAGGAACACTCCTCCATTGTTGGTGGGATTGCATACTGGTACAACCATTCTGGAAATCAGTCTGGAGGATCCTCAGAAAATTGGACATTGAACTGCCTGAGGATCCAGCTATACCTCTCTTGGGCATATACCCAAAAGATGCCTCAACATATAAAAGAGACACGTGCTCCACTATGTTCATCGCAGCCTTATTTATAATAGCCAGAAAATGGAAAGAACCCAGATGCCCTTCAACAGAGGAATGGATACAGAAAATGTGGTACATCTACACAATGGAATATTACTCAGCTATCAAAAACAACGAGTTTATGAAATTCGTAGGCAAATGGTTGGAACTGGAAAATATCATCCTGAGTGAGCTAACCCAATCACAGAAAGACATACATGGTATGCACTCACTGATAAGTGGCTATTAGCCCAAATGCTTGAATTACCCTAGATCCCTAGAACAAACGAAACTCAAGACGGATGATCAAAATGTGAATGCTTCACTCCTTCTTTAAATGAGGAAAAAGAATACCCTTGGCTGGGAAGGGAGAGGCAAAGATTAAAACAGAGACTGAAGGAACACCCATTCAGAGCCTGCCCCACATGTGGCCCATACATATACAGCCACCCAATTAGACAAGATGGATGAAGCAAAGAAGTGCAGACCGACAGGAGCCGGATGTAGATCGCTCCTGAGAGACACAGCCAGAATACAGCAAATACAGAGGCGAATGCCAGGAGCAAACCACTGAACTGAGGATAGGTCCCCCGTTGAAGGAATAAGAGAAAGAACTGGAAGAGCTTGAAGGGGCTCGAGACCCCAAAAGTACAACAATGTCAAGCAACCAGAGCTTCCAGGGATAAGCCACTACCTAAATACTATACATGGTCTGACCCTGGACTCTGACCCCATAGGTAGCAATGAATATCTAGTAAGAGCACCAGTGGACGGGGAAGCCCTTGGTCCTGCTAAGACTGAACCCCCAGTGAAGTAGACTATGGGAGGAGGGCGGCAATGGGGGGAGGGTTGGGAGGGGGACACCCATAAGGAAGGGGAGGGGGGAGGGGGATGTTTGCCCAGAAACCGGGAAAGGGAATAACACTTGAAATGTATATAAGAAATACTCAAGTTAATAAAAAAAAAATAAAAAAAAAATGAAGGTTCTCACGCCACAAAAAAAAAAAAAATTTCTGGTGTAGACATCAAAGACACAACACAAACAGCAGCACAAAGTTAATTTTTACCCAAAATATTGTACAGAGAAGTGTTATCTCAGAATGGTCCAAATGAATTAATATAAAAAAAATAGAAACATCGCACTAGCTCACAAATGTGTACAAATATAAAAACAAGAGAGTAATTTTAAAAATATTTACAAGTTATGCTCTATTCAGAGGCAGTTACAACAATTTTACAATTTTATTAGCTGTAACAAGTGGTTTTCCATGAAGTCAACATTGAGCATCACCTCCATTATAATATATTGTACTATTGGAAATAATATTGAAACATTTATGGTCAATACCATGTGCCACAGACACTGAGCAGATAATACATATAAATGACATTATAATCACTGAGTAACCAAAGAAAAAATGAGACCTTTTCCCTAGTTTTGGTACTTATGATTATCAATCTGAACAAATAATGAAAAAGCCATCAGAGTTTTCCTGTATATGCGTTCCATACAAATGAAATGATTTCCATATGAACGTATTTATTTCCGTATTAACAAATTCATTTATATAGAAAATAATTGAGTTTATAGAATTCCTTATTCCAGAGAGTTGATGGTAAATTTATTTAAACATGTTGAAAATATGAAGATTTTATCTATATACTTATATATATTCAATATATAATGATAAGAATCTATTGTGGAAATCAGTAGAAATTAAAACTATGAATATCTTAGTGGAAGAACATAATGTTTTCTCTTCTAGTATATCTTGGATGACATGACATAAGTGGTGACTCAGAAAGGCAACATGACCTGAAACTTGGAGTGAAAAACAAATAGAGCTCATTTGCAATGTAATGGAAAGAAAATCTTTCAATTTAATAAATTATGTTTATGCCAATATGATCAAAATGTTTGCAATCCTATTTTAAATGTTATGTTCTATAATAAATTTTAATGATAGGTTCATATTTATAGAAATCTGTAGATAATAGTAGTTTGTTCTGACTTCAATACTATTTAAATGCTTCTCCTTTATTTTATTGGAAAAGCATTTCTTTGTACCTGAACTACCCACCTATTATAGTTCCAAACTGTTACAAGACTAGGGCTTTAATTTTACTTGCAAAACTTTTCCTGAATATTCATACAAATTACCTCTGAAAATGCCCTCATTAAAAAGATCTGAGTAATAGTCTTTGCAAAATACCTTAAAATATGAACCTTGTGTAAATGCTAAGTAGCAATTTTATTAGTGTTAAACATTAAACAATAGCAGAGGGAGTAATAAATTTAGATTTATGGTATGGCTGAGGAAGAAAAATATTTTCTTAAGGAACATCAAAGGGCAGTAAAAGGAGATCCAAGGAAACAAAGCTACATAGTATCATAGTAGAGAAAAAAAAATCAAAGAAAAAGCTGTACTGGAGATTTTAAGTATCTAGTCTACTATAATGCCTTCATACTAGTAGTAATAAACTACTGGAATAGGGTCAGAAGTAGAACAATATGAGCTATTTGAAAATAGAGATCTAATAAAGGGAAACCTCAATTGTGTTGTTAGTCACCTAGCTTTGATGATAGGAAAAGACCAATGATTAAGACTTTCTTCCAGGACACATGGAATACTTTGACTCTCATCACCTTGTACTTCAAAATAACCTCATAATTTTTTATTTAAAATGGTTCAAGGCTCCCCTGTGTGCTATCCCCAACTCAATCATCAAAAATGCCCTTTCTCTCTATCACCTGTCTGTCAGTTCAGGTTTGAGTCATTACTGAAAATGAGAAAAAAGAGTTTCGGTTTTTCTTACTTTGTCCTTGGATAATAGCCCACTTTTGGATAAAGGTTCTTAATCTACATTTGGACAAAGGTACTTGATCTACATTTGTCCTTGTGCTGAAATGTAATACTGAAACCAAGAACTTCAAGTACCATTTGGTCTATGTTTTGTGTTGTTTTTTACAAAATAGACATGACTTGTCATTTGAAAATCAGGCAGAATCCATCCCATACACACTATCCTTGCCTTTTCATTTATATTGACTTTAAAGACTAACCAGAGATCAAACTCACCCTAAGTGATATTAAGCAAGTCAAGTTAAAACACACTCTGTCTATCTCAGGATGCCAAAGTACCCATGGTTAGACAAGGCAACGCCATGCAGAAGTGAGAGTAATTAATAACTATCTTTATATAAAGAAAAATAAAACTGGCTCTCCCTCTCATTCAGTGTTCATGTTGTAAGCCTGCTTTATGTTGATAGGCTTATATAGAATCATGAGTCAGAAAGAAACAGAAGATGTTCCACTCTGTGTAGAAACCTAGAAATGTCTTCAAATATACGTACCCAATATTGACATAAACTTCCTTAACATCCTTGTAGGAGTAGTAACTTGAATTTTGTTCCTTGCATATTTGCAAAAGTAGTTCTAAATCTTTGACTTCATCATTTTTCCTATATGAATAATATATTTTCATTCAAATTATTTATTGCTTACAAAGTAATCAGGTGCAAGCGATAGGATGCAGACTAAAAGCATACATTGCCTCATCCAAAAGAAAGAACAGATCTTAATGGACTTACAGCAGCATATTTTGGGGTTTGAAATTATCTAAACACTATTCTTGTAGTGTGTGCTCCAAGATTGACTACTATGGATAATCTCTGATTAGGAGAATCAGAAAAAAAAGTCACCTCACAGACACAAACATAAGAAATATGTCAATACTAGGAGGACAAGGCAGATTGATTTCTGCCTTGATTGAATTCAAAGTCAGTAGTTCTACATAGCAAGCTTCAGACTAGCCAGGATGCATAGTGATATCCTTAAATCGGTTCCATGGACTATATCCTATATATATAAAAAATATATTTTGCAGCTACTAAAATAACTATGACCCAAAAGTGTGTGTGTGTGTGTGTGTGTGTGTGTGTGTGTTTTTCCAGAGAATATAGAGACACTGAATCTTTAGACAGTGCTCTTCAGAATGTGAAAGGGTGTAGCCACTTTTGGAAGTAGTCAGACAGTTTCTCAAAAGGTTAAATAGAGTTGTCACTAGACAAAACAACTTCAACCTGATGAGTCTCGTCAGGAGAAAAGAAAACATGGATGCACTCAAAAACCCCAAACAAAAACATTTGCAGCAACATCATTCAGATTTGTCAAATGAGAAGTAACCTGAATGTGTATCATCTGATGAATGAGTAGCAAACAGCGTATTCATGAAATAGACTGCTGTTTAATAGTAAAACAAGAACTAAGTAGCCATACTGATACAACAAAGGTAAGTCTCAGGCCCATTAGGCTGGGTCAAAGAGGTCATCCACAAAAGACCATCATGTTATATTTCCATTTATGTTAAGTGTTCAAAATAAGCAAAACTATTGAGTCATGAAATGAATTACTGGTTGCTTAAGGCTAAGGAGTTATAGAGATTGGGGGCAGAATGAGGGTATAGAAGTACAACTAATAGGTACCTAATTTCTTCCAAGAGATTCATGGTTTAAAATTAGATTGCTTTGTTATTTCCACAACTTTTGAACCATATACTTTATTAAGTATATTGTGTGATATATTTGAGTAAAGCTAACAAAATTTCAATAGAAACAAGACCAGAAACACACAGAAAATAGAGAATAAAAGCAGACAATCCCTGAGAAAAATTTCTCTAAGGACACAAAAAGATGCCCAATATTGCTCATCCACAAAAGAAATAAAATTGCAAAGGCCCATTATCACCTGTTTTCACCAACATTCTGGGATAGACTGATGTCTTAATATGTACATCTTTGAATTTAACAGTGTGGTTCTTTATTATATTAGTTGGCTGCTTGATAATCATACATTATACTTAATTGAATATTTATGCAGTCATTTTAAAAACCTGACAGCTCCTTGTGGTGGCCTGTCACTAAACTGGGACAGAAAATAAAAAGTTATCTCTGTAATAAATAACTTTTCACTAGTCATTAAAACTATAATTAAAGGGTATTGAATGCCACCCTTGGCTTAGCATCTGGTTGTCCATATTATGAAGTACAAGCAGTGAAGTCTCATTTTGTAGATGGTTCTTAAACTGACACTGTCATTGTCCTATAAAGTGTATCTTCTAAAATATTCATTGATTTTGATCTACTTTAAAAACAGACCCTACTTCCAGTTTAGAAGACAAAAATAAATATTTTTTAATTTTCAACCATAATAAGGCAAAAACAAACTGAAAATTACTGTTGTTTCCTAGCTCATTTTTAAACACCCTTTATGTTAGTTTTTTTATACTACATAACAGGTAACCCTGAAGTTAACATCTTGAACAACATACATTTCCTAATTCATGGCATCTTTGAACATAGCTTCACAGGGTTGCCAATAGGTCATAGAGTGACAGACAGCAACAGTGCTTACCTCAAGGCTCAGCCAGTTCAGTTTGTTAGCAGAGGTCACCACCTAGGAGATGGAAGTGAATTCTTAGACTACCCTGATGGAGCCTAGAACTTTCAGCTGAACAAATGACAATTTGCTTGTTTATGTAATGGACACCAAGACACTGCATCTGTTAGCTGGACAATCTTCACTAATGCTGGTGGTCACAGGGGTATCATCTTATCATGTTGGCCATGTAGCATTAGATAGAAGCAAACTCCTGGCTTCTGAAGTACCTAAGAAAAGGTGTAGTTAATAGAAGGTGGTGATTTGAGACCATTCTTCTATAAAGTTTATTTTTTTAATTTTTTTTATTTATTCATTTTATATCCCACTCACGGTCCCCTCCCAGTCACCACTGCCACCCTACCCTACACACAATCATCCCTCCTACCCTTCCTTCTTAGCAGTGGGGGTTCTCTAGGTCTCCCCCACCCTGGTACATCTGCAGAACTAGGCACATCTCCTCCCACTGAGACCAGACAAGGCAGCCCAGCTAGAACATATCCCATGGACAGGCAACAGCTTTTGGCCCCACTCTAGTTACTCCACAAGACCCACAAAAAGACCAAGCTGTACATTTACTCCATATGTACAGGGAGGTCAAGATCCAGCCTGTATATGTTCTTTGGTTAGTGCTTAAGTTACAGGAGACCCAAAGCTACAGGTTAGTGGACTCTGTTGGTCTTTCTGTGGAGTCCCTGCCCATTCCAGGGATAGGCACTATATGACCATTTTCAAAGTTCTCTGCTATGAGGAATACTTTTGATATATGGCAGATTTTGTGCTAACACTCTTTTGTAAAGTCACTCTCTAATGGAATCAGCAATTATAAAATATAATTTAAGAATCATCATTCTGTTTTCTAAAAAGGTATTTTCAAAGCCATTGCAGGGGATGGAGTTAACGTGTATTTTCCAAGAAATCTGGGACAGGACTCCCTATTCACTGTCCCATGTCCCACTTTGTTTATGAGAAATGAGCCTACAAAGGTTTGGGACCTCAAACACAGCAGAGTAGTCACATTTGAGACATGTCTTTGCCAATTCCGTTCTATCACTCATTTGATCTGTTCTATCACAATAATAAAATGATAGCATTTTATCATTCAATAAGTGGCTGATTAAATTTACTTCTGTGAGCAATGAAAGGAATAAACTTTGTGCTCATATGTCAACTATAACTTAATGGTTAGAGGACATCTTTATATTATTTCATAATCAGTATTTTTTAAAGAGTGAGCAAAGAATCTTTTGATTATTTGAATTCAATAAATATTTTCAAACAAATTTATACACTACCAAAAGAACGAAAATGTCACACAAGTGATCTTTGCACAAATATATTGATTCAATTTTATTCATAGGGAAGTGTACATGTGGTTCTTATTTCATAGTAAAGACTTAGGTTTCGCCCCATAGCACCCATGAGGAACTCATTTCAGAGTAAAGTGCAGTTTCTGGCATTAACTTGGATAATAAGCTGTAATTAGAACAATTATGAAATTATTTGTTACCTTGCAGTTTACCACCATGGTGCACAGGATGGAGGATGGGGATCTTTGTGTCTTTGTTTCTAGACTGTATTTTGTTCACAAAATGTTTCTTCCATTTTCTCCCTCAAATTCCACTGCATCTAACATACTTTCCTTTTTATTAATACTTATTGCATTCATAAATACATTTACATATGAATATAGATCCCTAAACACAATCCATTGAATCTACATAATATTACTTTTATATGTTTTCAGGGTGTTTGGTTGAGTGTAAAATGGATGGGATGGCATATTAATTTTGAAACCAAGAAGAAGCTGAGCATTTGAGAAAATGCTGGAGTTACAGAAACCTTTAGGTAATATCTGAGTGTATAAACTGAACCACTGTGTGGGCTGCAAATATGTCACAAAAGAGAAACAGAAACGGTCAGATGGATCAAAAATATTCTGCTGCTGTTGCACTCTGTTTATTTCAACACACTTCTGGATTGTTAAGCAAGGAAAGATTTACAGTCTAACTCTAAAATACTCACAAAGTTTGATAAATCTGAAGCTTTCAAATATCCAAAGGGATTTCTTATGGACTACTGTTTTCCTTAGAGTTACTCTTGCTGTGATGAAAACACCATAACCAAAGAAAAATGGGGAAGAAAGGCTTTATTTGGCTTACACTTCTGTAGCACTGTTAATCATCAAAGAAAATCAGCCCAGGAAATAAAAGCAGGGCAGGAACCTGCAGGCAGGAACTGATGCTTAAACCAAGGGTGGGTGCTGCTTGCTTACTGTCTTCTTCCTCCCTGTGGCACGCTTAGCCTTTCTTTCTATTTTTTCCCATCTTTATTAACTTGAGTATTTCTTATTTACATTTTGATTGTTATTCCCCTTCCCAGTTTCCAGGCCAACATCCCCCTAACCCTCAGCCTCCCCTTCTATAAGGGTGTTCCCCTCCCCATCCTCCCCCCATTACCACCCTCCCCCCCCAATAATCACGTTCACTGGGGGTTCAGTCTTTGTAGGACCAAGGACTTCCCCTTCCACTGGTGCTCTTACTAGGCTATTCATTGCTACCTATGAGGTTGGAGCTCAGGGTCAGTCCATGTATAGTCTTTGGGTAGTGGTTTAGTCCTGGAAGCTCTGGTTGGTTGGCATTGTTGTTCATATGGGATCTCAAGCCCCTTCAAGCTCTTTCAGTCCTTCCTAAGATTCCTCCAACGGGGGGATCCTGTTCTCAGTTCAGTGGTCTGCTGCTGACATTCGCCTATGTATTTGCTGTTTTCTGGCTGTGTCTCTCAGGAGAGATCTACACGAGGTTCCTGTCGGCCTGCACTTCTTTGCTTCATCCATCTTATCTAATTGGGTGGCTGCATATGTATGGGCCACATGTGGGGCAGGCTCTGAATGGGTGTTCCTTCTGCCACTCTTATATAAGTCAGGACCACCTGCCTAAGTGGGCCACCATCCACAATGGACTGATCCCATCCCTATCAATCACTAAGAAAAATCGTACTCATGGATGTTATGGGGATATTTTCTCAATTGAAGTTCCCTCCTTTTAAATGACTCTAACTCCTGACAATTTGACATAAGAGAAGTTAGCACAACTAAACTTCTTTGGGGGTTATTAAGCTCATTTAATAAAACTCTAATTCACACATATCTGGAAAGCTAAAACTACTTTTTAAAACTTGGGAAAGCAAATGTAGGTTCTAGCTAAATGAACAAAAAAGCTCTGGTCTATACAGTACTATAAATTCATTGCTTGAGTGGTCCCCAAAACAGTTGCTCTAGCCCTGTGGCCCAGCATGGTAATATTTAGACGTAAGTTATTTATTGGGGTAGAAGAAAATAATGGTGGATCACTCTACCTAACACTAGGAAAATAATATTACTCACTAAAATACCAAATGGACAAAATAAAGTATTTGTAGGCCATTAATATAAACTAGGAACATGTGCATATTAGTTGATCCGTTAACAGAGTTTACTCTGTTCTTAATTGGCATATGATAATGTGCCAATATACTAAACTAAATGCATCTGAGAGGCTGGGAAAATATCCAGTGCTAATTGCGAGAACAAAACTTTATTGCAAAATACAGTGGTAACAAACTGACTTTCATAAGGTAAAGTTATCAGTGAAATTGATCTTTAACAAATTAAAACAGGGACAAACTAATGACCAATGAATAGTGAAAGTAGCGGAAAACCCAGTACAAATCAGAATTAGCACTACTTTGACAAAGAATTAAAAGGATGGGTATTGATATTCCAAATGAAATAGAACATATTATGTGTTGGGTCATTTATGGAAGTAAGTATAATATTTATAAAAATTGTACTGTGAATTCATATATCAATGAAAGAGAGAGATCATTGAGATTCATTAGGACAGTTATATAGAACTCTTTTATTGTTGGTGGTGTTTTGTTTGTTTTATACCAAATAATTCAGAAAGATTTACAAAAAAGAACCGTGACAGAATGTAAATATGACATCAAATGCCAAAAGTTGACAAAGATTTGACTCATAAAAACTTCTTACAATAAAAGTATGAAATAACATATGGATAGACTAGGATGTTATTGATAAATTACAAAAAGTTATAGGTCTAGGCTCAAAGAAAGTCTGTAAAATTGCAAAATGGATTTTTACTCCTAAAACAGATGAGAGCATTAAGTGATATACATGTCTATTCCTAAAAACTGTAAAAGCAAAACTTGAAAGTTATTATTGTTGTTTAATTAAAATGATGGGGTACATCCCGGTTCTTATATGTTCTCTTATTGTGGTTATTAAGGGGGGAAATTGAAATGACAATTATAAGAAAACAAGTGTGATGTTTGTAACTATAGTGTGGGTCAGAATAATTCATGGTTCTATGAGCAGCAGGGCACTGTTGCCCCTTTTGTACATAATTTCTCCTTCCAAGTGAAAACTCTTTTGAATGAAGTGCCTCTCTTTTTCGAACAAGCTGTTTGCCTATAGGGTTTTCTTCTCCTACTACCAGGCTTCTCTTCTACAAGGCTGCAGTTACCAGATCAGCAGGAGCCTATATAAGTTTCCATAGAATATATTACTTTTTTCTTACACCTCAGTTTACACCACTGAGACCAAAATGCCCATGGATGAGAGGGTTTTCTCTCTTTCATAAATATTAATGACCTCTTCAGAAAAAAATAATGAAAAAAATAACAGCTCTCAGACTGATATGCACTTATGTAGACACATCTATTTTTTCTTTGTTTTACATCAGGAATTAAAGTCCTTAAAGTCCAAAGTAAAAACTCTTGTCTTAATATAGCAATTGCAGCAAAGGAACAAGGTGGAATTTTCGAGAGAGCAACAACTTACGGAACAAACACCAACACAAGCAATGCCTTCATTGCTTTATTTTGTCCCTGGAGGTTATTAATATTTTATAGAAATGAAGAAGTAGCACATATAAGGTAGAGTTAGTGCATAATAAATTATTTTGCTTTATTGAAAAAATTAAGGTTTTTTCTCCTCCTTAAATTATTAAATTGAGTTCTTAAATAGCATTTTAGAACGTTTGCTTTGCCTTGGTAATAGATTATTCTGTTTAGAAGTTCGTTGCTCTCCCTTCAAAGCTTGAAAGCAAGTCACCCCCTCCAGAATAAAAGAACCACAACTTTTAACTTATTTTAAAGCTGAGTATTGTTATCCAGATTTACTATCAAAGTAATTAATAGCAACAACTGTGCATAACATTCAGCTAATAACTGTTAAGTCTTGTAAGCCACAAAGGAGGAAGCCTAGAATGCGCCAAGGTTGGAGGAGGCAGGCAAATGACAACCAAATTGGTGAAATTTACTGGTGCACTTGTGTGCACCTCAGACATCAATCCTGCCCCCTCCTGGTGAGATTTATTGCTATACTTGTGGAAAGCATGTCCCCTCCCTACTGCAGAAGCTAAGAAATTGGTGGTGCAGGTTTGCAAGATATTCGATAGTTATCAACCTTGCTTTTGCAGGAACTATAACTATAATCAATGAAAGATTAGCATATGTGTCAGGAATGGTTTGATTTATCTCAACGGCTCAGATCTATACATTGAAGCACATAAATTACACAGACTTTTCAACTCTATTGACCCTATTGAAACTTAAGAGTCATTGGTTGCAAAAAAATGCTTAGGTTGCTGCTAAGCCTGTGTGAGAGTCTTCCAAATAATGAATCAAATGTTTTAAGTTTAATATGGAACTGAGTCACTAACTACATGGCAGGGTGTGCTCTGGAGGGGTTTGGGGACGTCCTCTTCGAGATGGGGAGAAAGGGATGAGGAACTGTCAGAGAGCAGGACAGGAGGAGGAAAATGACTGGAATGTAAAAATAAAAAAAATAATAATAAAATACAAAAAATGATGGAACTCTGTAGTCTCTTTGTAGATTACTAGGAGTAGGCCTCTTTTTATCATACATATGGATATGGCTAAATACCTGCATATTACCACACCATTTCAACTGTTCAATAACTCCAAATGCCCAAGGCCATAAAACTAACAACTATGGAATGATCTAGGATAAAATAAAGTCTTGCCATGTTAAAGGTCTCAGTGAGTCTTTAGAATTTATCTTATTATAAAAATTCATTTTAATAATGAATCAGTATCTTTCAGATCTCCTGAGATGCCCTTAAAAACACAGACACTAAGTCAAAAAATGACCACTGCTTCTTCACTACATTTGATATTACTTCACATGTGCTACAAACACTAGTCTGTCTTGAGATCATGCAAATGGACAAAAGGCTTTCCTCCAACATTCAACAAGTACTCCAATAGCATCTTCTGCATGAAATTCAATCCATAGCAATAGATGCTATGGATCTGATACATGCATGCACAAAAAGAAGGGAACTGTATTAAAGACTGCCTATTTTTCATCTACTTCTAATTCCCAAATATGTGTATTGACTACTCAATATTTGTAGAAGTACACATTGGTTTATTACCACCTTCCTTAGAAGCTTGTTTATTAATACATGAGAATGCTTTTCATAAAATTAAAGTGTTTGTCATCTTGGTCATTGTTCATCCAGTGTGGCTTTTCTTAGTGTTTAGCTGATAGTACGGCACATTCACAGAACACATCACTATGTTTTAAAGCATTTACTCACTTGTCTGTTTACTGAATATATTTATAGAGATGGATTTGATAGAGTTTGTTAAGGTCAGAGAAAAACTCCCAAGAATCTGTTCTCTCCTTCAACCTTGTACGTCCTAGGAAATGAATTGAAGTCCTCAATATTGGTAGAAAGTTTCCTTTCCAACTGTGACATCTCTTCATCTACTTATCAAGGTTTCCTTTTCACAGACATTACCTTGCTTTCCTAAGCACCCTAGTCCTGAACATATATGTGCTGAGATTGATTTACAAATAGTGGTTGAAAGCTTTCCTTGAGATCATTGATGTAATGATTTACATACTTAGGGCAATTTAAAGTACAGTGACTGTTCTGGAAATGGTATTAAGCCATGATTTTACTAAATTTTCCCCAAAATATTTAAAATAAAACAATCATCTTTTAATACCAAAACATTGAATTTAATACCAAGTTTAACACATCTAATGAACATTGTAATGGGAAAATATTCTGATGATATTAATAGCTATACTCCTCTGAAAAAGATCAGTCCTGTGCCCGTGCAGGACTTAAAAGTAGCAGAGAGAGAAAGAAATCTGATACAGGCTTAAAGTTGTGTTCTTTTCATTTGAAATAAAAATTACTGTTTCCCAGCCTTACCTGTAAGTTAGAAAGGCTGCCTAGTAAGGAGAGGCATATTAAATATCTAAAAAAGGAAAGAAAGAAAGAGAGAAAGAAAGAAAGGAAGGAAGGAAGAAAGAAAGAGAGGAAAGTTTATGAGGATGAGATAAATTAAAGAGAGTTTAAAACATACTAATGATGCACCCAAATCCCGTGGGTGGGAGAGCTAAACCTACAGAGAGGCAGACATGCTTGGGAAACCAGAAGAGACTGCACTCTGCACACACATCTCAGACGCCATAGGAAAACACCAAACGCCATCTGGAACCCTGGTGCACTGAAGCTCCCAGAAACGGCTGCGCAGATCTTCCTGGTTGCTACCGCCGCAGAGAGTTGTGGGCAGCACCCCGCGAGCAAACTTGAGCCTCGGGACCACAGGTAAGACCAACTTTTCTGCTGCAAGTGACCTGCCTGGTGAACTCAAGACACAGGCCCACAGGAACAGCTGAAGACCTGTAGAGAGAGAAAACTACACGCCCGAAAGCAGAACACTCTGTCCCCATAACAGGCTGAAAGAAAACAGGAAAACAGGTCTACAGCACTCCTGACACACAGGCTTATAGGGCAGTCTAGCCACTGTCAGAAATAGCAGAACAAAGTAACACTAGAGATAATCTGATGGCGAGAGGCAAGCGCAGGAACCCAAGCAACAGAAACCAAGACTACATGGCACCATCGGAGCCCAATTCTCCCATCAAAACAAACATGGAATATCCAAACACACCAGAAAAGCAAGATCTAGTTTCAAAATCATATTTGATCATGACGCTGGAGGGCTTCAAGAAAGACATGAAGAACTCCCTTAGAGAAAAAGTGGAAGCCTACAGAGAGGAATCGCAAAAATGCCTGAAAGAATTCCAGGAAATCATAAATAAACAAGTAGAAGCCCATAGAGAGGAGACACAAAAATCCCTGAAAGAATTCCAGGAAAACACAATCAAACAGTTGAAGGAATTAAAAATGGAAATAGAAGCAATCAAGAAAGAACACATGGAAACAACACTGGATATAGAAAACCAAAAGAAGAGACAAGGAGCTGTAGATACAAGCTTCACCAACAGAATACAAGAGATGGAAGAGAGAATCTCAGGAGCAGAAGATTCCATAGAAATCATTGACTCAACTGTCAAAGATAATGTAAAGCGGAAAAAGCTACTGGTCCAAAGCATACAGGAAATCCAGGACTCAATGAGAAGATCAAACCTAAGGATAATAGGTATAGAAGAGAGTGAAGACTCCCAGCTCAAAGGACCAGTAAATATCTTCAACAAAATCATAGAAGAAAACTTCCCTAACCTAAAAAAGAGATACCCATAGGCATACAAGAAGCCTACAGAACTCCAAATAGATTGGACCAGAAAAGAAACACCGCCCGTCACATAATAGTCAAAACACCAGACGCACAAAATAAAGAAAGAATATTAAAAGCAGTAAGGGAAAAAGGTCAAGTAACATATAAAGGCAGACCTATCAGAATCACACCAGTTTTTTCGCCAGAAACTATGAAGGCCAGAAGATCCTGGACTGATGCCATACAGACCCTAAGAGAACAAAAATGCCAGCCCAAGTTACTGTATCCTGCAAAACTCTCAATTAACATAGATGGAGAAACCAAGATATTCCATGACAAAACCAAATTTACACAATATCTTTCTACAAATCCAGCACTACAAAGGATAATAAATGGTAAAGCCCAACATAAGGAGGCAAGCTATACCCTAGAAGAAGTAAGAAACTAATCGACTTGGCAACAAAACAAAGAGAAGAGAAGCACACAAACGTAACCTCACATCCAAATATGAATATAACAGGAAGCAATAATCACTATTCCTTAATATCTCTCAACATCAATGGCCTCAACTCCCCAATAAAAAGACATAGATTAACAAACTGGATACGCAACGAGGACCCTGCATTCTGCTGCCTACAGGAAACACATCTCAGAGACAAAGACAGACACTACCTCAGAGTGAAAGGCTGGAAATCAACTTTCCAAGCAAATGGTCAGAAGAAGCAAGCTGGAGTAGCCATTCTAATATCAAATAAAATCAATTTTCAACTAAAAGTCATCAAAAAAGATAAGGAAGGACACTTCATGTTCATCAAAGGAAATATCTACCAAGATGAACTCTCAATCCTAAATATCTATGCCCCAAATACAAGGGCACCTACATACGTAAAAGAAACCTTACTAAAGCTCAAAACACACATTGCACCTCACACAATAATAGTAGGAGGGGGCTGGAGATTTAGCTCAGTGGTAGAGCACTTACCTAGGAAGCTCAAGACCCTGGGTTCGGTCCCCAGCTCCGAAAAAAAGAACCAAAAAAAAATAATAGTAGGAGATTTCAACACCCCACTCTCATCAATGGACAGATCATGGAAATAGAAATTAAACAGAGACGTTGACAGACTAAGAGAAGTCATGAGCCAAATGGACTTAACAGATATTTATAGAACATTGTATCCTAAAGCAAAAGGATATACCTTCTTCTCAGCTCCTCATGGTACTTTCTCCAAAATTGACCATATAATTGGTCAAAAAACGGGCCTCAACAGGTACAGAAAGATAGAAATAATCCCATGCGTGCTATCAGACCACCACAGCCTAAAACTGGTCTTCAATAACAATAACAGAAGAATGCCCACATACACGTGGAAATTGAACAATGCTCTACTCAACGATAACCTGGTCAAGGAAGAAATAACCAAAGAATTTAAAGACTTTTTAGAATTTAATGAAAATGAAGGTACAACATAACCAAACTTATGGGACACAATGAAAGCTGTGCTAAGAGGAAATCTCAAAGCACTGAGGGCCTGCAGAAAGAAACAGGAAAGAGCATATGTCAGCAGCTTGACAGCACACCTAAAAGCTCTAGAACAAAAAGAAGGAAATACACCCAGGAGGAGTAGAAGGCAGGAAATAATCAAACTCAGAGCTGAAATCAACCAAGTAGAAACAAAAAGGACCATAGAAAGAATCAACAGAACCAAAAGTTGGTTCTTTGAGAAAATCAACAAGATAGATAAACCCTTAGCCAGACTAATGAGAGGACACAGAGAGTGCGTCCAAATTAACAAAATCAGAAATGAAAAGGGAGACATAACTACAGATTCAGAGGAAATTCAAAAAATCATCAGATCTTAGTATAAAAGCCTATATTCAACAAAACTTGAAAATCTACAGGAAATGGACAATTTCCAAGACAAATACCAGGTATCGAAGTTAAATCAGGAACAGATAAACCAGTTAAACAACCCCATAACTCCTAAGGAAATAGAAGCAGTCATTAAAGGTCTCCCAACCAAAAAGAGCCCAGGTCCAGACAGGTTTAGTCCAGAATTCTATCAGACCTTCATTGAAGACCTCATACCAATATTATCCAAACTATTATACAAAATTGAAACAGATGGAGCACTACCGAATTCCTTCTATGAAGCCACAATTACTCTTATACCTAAACCACACAAAGACCCAACCAAGAATGAGAACTTCAGACCAATTTCCCTTATGAATATCGACGCAAATACTCGATAAAATTCTGGCAAACCGAATCCAAGAGCACATCAAAACAATCATCCACCATGATCATGTAGGCTTCATCCCAGGCATGCAGGGATGGTTTAATATACGGAAAACCATCAACGTGATCCATTATATAAACAAACTGAAAGAACAAAAACACATGATCATTTCATTAGACGCTGAGAAAGCATTTGACAAAATTCAACACCCCTTCATGACAAAAGTCCTGGAAAGAATAGGAATCAAGGACCATACCTGAACATAGTAAAAGCCATATAAAGCAAACCAGTTGCTAACATTAAACTAAATGGAGAGAAACTTGAAGCAATCCCACTAAAATCAGGGACTAGACAAGGCTGCCCACTCTCTCTCTCTACTTATTCGGTATAGTTCTTGAATTTCTAGCCAGTGCAATCAGACAACAAAAGAGGTCAAGAGGATACAGATCAGAAAAGAAGAAGTCAAAATATCACTGTTTGCAGATGGTATGATAGTATATTGAAGTGATCCCAAAAGTTCCACCAGAGAACTACTAAAGCTGATAAACAACTTCAGCAAAGTGGCTGGGTATAAAATTAACTCAAATAAATCAGTAGCTTTCCTCTACACAAAAGAGAAACTAGCCGAGAAAGAAATCAGGGAAACGACACCCTTCATAATAGACCCAAATAATATAAAGTACCTCGATGTGACTTTAACCAAGCAAGTAAAAGATTTTTACAATAAAAACGTAAAGACACTGAAGAAAGAAATTGAAGAAGACCTCAGAAGATGGAAAGATCTCCCATGCTCATGGATTGGCAGGATTAATATAGTAAAAATGGTCATTTTACCAAAAGCGATCTACAGATTCAATGCAATCCCCATCAAAATACCAATCCAATTCTTCAAAGTGTTAGAAAGAAAAATGTGCAAATTCATCTGTAATAACAAAAAACACAGGATAGCTAAAACTATCCTCAACAATAAAAGGACTTCAGGCAGAATCACTATCCCTGAACTCAAGCAGTATTAAAGAGAAATAGTGATAAAAACTGTATGGTATTGGTACAGAGACAGACAGATAGACCAATGGAATAGAATTAAAGACCCAGAAATGAACCCACACACCTAAGGTCACTTGATTTTTGACAAAGGATCCAAAACCATCCAATGGAAAAAAGATAGCATTTTCAGCAAATGGTGCTGGTTCAACTGGAGGTCAAAATGTAGAAAAATGCAGATCGATCCATGCTTATCACCCGGTACAACGCTTAAGTCCCAGTGGATCAAGGACCTCCACATCAAACCAGACACACTCAAACTAATAGAAGAAAAACTAGGGAAGCAACTGGAACACATGGGCATGGAAAAAATTTCCTGAACAAAACACCAATGGCTTATGCTCTGAGATCAAGAATCGACAAATGGGATCTCATAAAACTGCAAAGCTTCTGTAAGGCAAAAGACACTGTGGTTAGGACAAAATGGCAACCAACAGATTGGGAAAAGATCTTTACCAATCCTACAACAGATAGAGGCCTTATATCCAAAATATACAAAGAACTCAAGAAGTTAAACCTCTGGGAGACAAATAACCCTATTAAAAAATGGGGTTCAGAGATAAACAAACAATTCACAGCTGAGGAATGCCGAATGACTGAGAAACACCTAAAGAAATGTTCAACATCTTTAGTTATAAGGGAAATGAAAATCAAAACAACCCTGAGATTTTACCTCACGCCAGTGAGAATGGCTAAGATCAAAAACTCAGGTGACAGCAAATGCTGGCGAGGATGTGGAGAAAGAGGAACACTCCTCCATTGTTGGTGGGGTTGCAGACTGGTACAACCATTCTGGAAACCAGTCTGGAGGTTCCTCAGAAAATTGGACATTGAACTGCCTGAGGATCCAGCTATACCTCTCTTGGGCATATACCCAAAAGATGACCCAAAATATAAAAAAGACAGGTCCTCCACTATGTTTATCGCAGCCTTATTTATAATAGCCAGAAGCTGGAAAGAACCCAGATGCCCTTCAACAGAGGAATGGATACAGAAAATGTGGTACATCTACACAATGGAATATTACTCAGCTATCAAAAACAATGACTGCATGAAATTCGTAGGCAAATGGTTGGAACTGGAAAATATCATCCTGAGTGAGCTAACCCAATCACAGAAAGACATAAATGGTATGCACTCATTGATAAGTGGCTATTAGCCCAAATGCTTGAATTACCCTTGATGCCTAGAACAAATAAAATTCAAGACGGATGATCAAAATGTGAATGCTTCTCTCCTTCTTTAAAAGGGGAACAAGAATACCCTTGGCAGGGAATAGAGAGGCAAAGATTAAAACAGAGACTGAAGGAACACCCATTCAGAGCCTGCCCCACATGTGGCCCATACATATACAGCCACCTATATAGACAAGACGGATGAAGCAAAGAAGTGCAGGCCGACAGGAGCCGGATGTAGATCTCTCCTGAGAGACACAGCCAGAATACAGCTAATACAGAGGTGAATGCCAGCTGTAAACCACTGAACTGAGAATAGGACCCCCGTTGAAGGCATCAGAGAAAGAACTGGAAAAGCTTGAAGGGGCTCGAGACCCCATATGTACAACAATGCCAAGCAACCAGAGCTTCCAGGGACTAAGCCACTACCTAAAGACTATACATGGACTGACCCTGGACTCTGACCTCATAGGTAGCAATGAATAGCCTAGTAAGAGCACCAGTGGAATGTGAAGCCCTGGGTCCTGCCAAGACTGAACCCCCAGTGAACTAGACTGTTGGGGGGAGGGCGGCAATGGTGGGAGGGTGGGGAGGGGAACACCCAGAAGAAGGGGAGGGGGGAGGGGGATGTTTGCCCGGAAACCGGGAAAGGGAATAACACTCGAAATGTATATAAGAAATACTCAAGTTAATAAAAAAAATAAAAATTAAAAAAAAGAATACCAATACTCATTAAAAAAAAACATACTAATGATAGTAGTCTAAGGTTAACATGTAGAGAATTGCTATGAAGGAGAACAATAATGAAGCCAGATCTTCTATGAGTGTGTCTAAGGTGGTGTTTCCTCAATGATTCTTCTAATTGACTTCTACTGATTCATTGTATCTATCACCAACTATACAAAAATGACTGTATTTGATTTTAGAAAAAAGAAAACCAAAACTCCACTTAAAGCAAGATTTTAAAGTAGCAGAGAAAACAACAAAAACCAAATCAAAAAAAAAAAGAAAACAAAAAACAAACAAACAAACAAAAAAAACAAAAAACAAAACAAAACACCTATTTGAAGGAATCTTCAAAAGAACTACCTGGTACTCTCAAAAAAGTTCTAAGAAAAAAAGTCAACGGTCGTAAGTAGTTTGTCATGCTTGGTGTAGTTAGTGTATGTGTTATTTACATGTGTTTCAGGCGTCTTTCTGTTGCAGCAATCAAATACACTGACTGAAGTAACTTTAAGGATGGGATGTATTTCTCTAAATTTATAGGCTATTGGCAACCTCTGAGGGAAGATGGACAAGAATTTGCAAGCAGGCAAGTTTGTTCTTCTCCAATGACCAAAGAACTGGCTTAGAGCCAACAGACCTCAACAGAAAACATAAGGGAACATTGCTTTCTGGTTCACTCACTGGCTTATTTTCAGGGAGACTGGGAAGCTCATGTGTCCAAGGTTTGGTAATATGCATAGAGTGTTACATGCTGCAAATCAATTAAGAAGCAAACCAGTCAACCACAGATGCTCACATGACAAATTAATCTGACTAACAATTCAAATGTCATTCCTTCCTTACATGAATCTTAGCTATTTACATCAAGTTGGCAGGCAAAGATAATTAGAACTATGAAGTGTCCTAGCAAAGTAATATGTTATTAACCAGTTTCTCTTTGTAATATAGTGATAAACCAAGTGGTCTTAACTTCGTCAAGTGGAAAACTACAGCAGATGACTATGTTTAGTAGTAAATTGTAGAAAAAATAATGAGAACTGAAAATGTTATATTTTCCTTTCCAATGATGATTTTCCCTGGTTTTTTAATTTTCATCAATGTGCTTATAAATATTAAAAAATACATATCTGACCAAACATTCATGTAATTCATAAATAAAACATGGGTCTCTGAGGTCAGAATCATAGCATGGATCTTCCCTCTTGAAGCTATTGTTTTCTTGAATTGACCTCCTGTTAGTGCTTCCTTTCTTCAGGCTATTTTCTACAATTGAAAGAGAACCAATGCTTCCTCATTTTGATATTCACATTCTATAGAATATTTTAAAATGGGCTTCTGGAAACTAATAGGAATTTTAATGTCAGAGATAAAATTGCATAAAGCCCATGAACTTAAACTCACACAAAAGATGCTACACCTTTGAAAAAGACCTTGCTGTTAAATGGTTAGTGGCTTTGGATTACCCATTCCCTGTATCAAACCATGGAGTCAACTTCCTGGAGTCATTGGATCTTAGTAAGGACAGATGAACACTGGAAAGCAGCAGTGACTTTCCATAAAAGCCTGTCCATTTCTCAAAGAGCAAAACTTAATTCTTCATAGAACAAAACATTTCAAAACACATTATCATTACACCTACCAAAACCTAGTTCTATAAAGGTATCAATTCATTCAACACTGCAATCCAGACACTGCATGGATCTGAAGAGACCTAGTCCAAGATCTCCCTGCACCCAAATCCCATGGGAGCAGACATACATGGGAAGCCAAAGGAGACTACTCTCTGCCCACATTTCTGACTCTAGAGGAAAATGCCTAGCACCACCTGAGCCCCCTGGGCACAGGGTGCCGATTGAAGGCAGGGCAGGACCTTCTGGTTGCTGCCCTCATGGAGAGCAGAAACCCAGCTCTGAGAATCAAACCCAGGCTCCAGACCAGAAGTAAGACCAACTTTTCTGCTCCAAGTGACCTTACTGGTGGACTCAGGACACAATCCCACAGGAACACCTGAAGACCAGTAGACAGGAATGACTACACACTGGAAAGCAGAACACTCTGTTCCCATAACTGGCTGAAAGACAACAGGAAACAGGTCTACAGCACTACTGACACACAGGCCTATAGGACTGTCTAACCACTGTTAGAAATACCAGAACAAGGTAACACAAGAGACAACATGATCACACGAGGGAAGCACAGGAACTCAAGCAACAGAAAACAAGACTACATGGCATCATTGGAGCCCAATTCTCCCACCAAAGCAAACACTGAATATCCAAACACAGCAGAGAAGCAAGATCTAGATTTAGAATCACATTTGATCATGATGATGGAGGACTTCAAGAAAGACATAAAGAACTCCCTTAGAGAAATTTAGGAAAAGACAAATAAATAAACGGAAGACTTTAGAGAGGAAATGCAAATGTTCCTGAAAGAATTACAGGAAAACACAATCAAACAGGTGAAGGAATTAAAAATGGAAATAGAAGGAATAAAGAAAGCACAAAGGGAGACAACTCTCAATATAGAAAACAAAGAAAGAGAGAAGGAGCCATAGATACAATCATCACCAACAGAATGCAAGAGACAGAAGAGAGAATCTCAGGAACAGAAGATTCCATAGAAATCATTGACATAACTGTCAAAGATAATGTAAAACAGAAAAAGTTACTTGCCCAAAACATACAGGAAATCCAGGACACAATGAGAAGATCAAAACTAAGGATAACAGGTAAAGAAGAGAGTAAAGACTCCCAAACAAAAGGAGCAGTAAAAATCTAAGACAAAATCATAGAAGAAAACTTCCCTAACCTAAAGAAAGAGATGCCTATAAACATACAATAAGCCTACAGAACACCGAATAGATTGGATGAGAAAAGAAACTCTTCCTGACACATAATAGTCAAAACACTAAATGCATGAAACAAAGAAAGAATATTAAAAGCAGTAAGGGAAAAATGTCAAGTAACAAATAAAGGCAGACCTATCAGAATTACACCAGACTTCTCACCACAGACTATGAAAGCCAGAAGATCCTGGAGAGATGTCATACAGACCTAAGAGAACACAAATGACAGCCCAGGTTACTGTATCCATCTAAACTCTCAATTATCATAGATGGAGAAACCAAGATATTCCATGAAAAAAAACCAAATTTACACAATATCTTTCTACAGATCCAGCCCTACAAAGGATAATAAATGGTAAAGCCCAACACAAGAAGGTAAGCTACACCCTAGAAAAAGAAAGAAAATAATCGTTTTGCAACAAAACAAAGAGAAGACAAGCAAACAAACATAATCTCACATCCAAACATGAATATAACAGGAAGCAACAATCACTATCCCTTAATAACTCTCAACATCAATGGACTCAATTCACCAATAAAAAGACAAAGATTAACAAACTGGATATGCCATGAGGACTCAACATTTTGCTGCCTACAGGAAACACACCTCAGAGACAAAGACAGACACTACCTCAGAGTAAAAGGCTAGAAAACAATGTTGCAAGTAAATTTTCTGAAGAAACAAGTTGGAGTAGCCATTCTAATATCAAATAAAATTGACTTTCAACCAAACGTCATCAAAAAAGATAAGGAAGGACATTTCATATTCATCAAAGGAAAACTCCACCAAGACGAACTCTCAATCCTAAATACCTATGCTCCAAATACAAGGGCACCTACACACATAAAAGAAACCTTACTAAAGCTCAAATCACACATTGCACCTCACACAATAATTTCACCCCCCCTCTCTCATCAATGGACAGATCATGGAAACATAAATTAACAGAGACATAGACAGACTAAGAGAAGTCATGAACCAAAAGCATTTAACAGATATTTATAGAACACCTTATCCTAAAACAAAAGGATATACCTTCTCCTCAACTCCCCACGACACTTTCTCCAAAATTGACCATATAATCGGTCTTAAAACGGGACTCAATACATACAGAAAGATAGAAATAATCCCATGTGTCCTATCAGACCATAATGGTCTAGCTGTTCTTCAAAAAAAAATAAGGAAAAAATGCCCACATATAATTGGAAATTGATCAATGCTCCACTCAATGATAACCTGGACAAGGAAGATATAAAGAAAGAAATTAAAGACTTTTTAGAATTTAATGAAAATGAAGGTAAAACATACTCAAACTTATGGGACATAATGAAAGCAGTGCTAAGAGAAAAACTCATAGCTCTGAATGTCAGCAGAAAGAAAGAAGAGAGAGTATATATCAGCAGCTTGACAAGACACTTAAAAGCTCTAGAACAAAAAGAAGCAAAACCCCCAGGAGGAGTAGAAGGCATGAAATAATCAAACTCAGAGCTGAAATCAACCAAGTAGAAACAAAAAGGACTATATGAAGAATCAACAGAATCAAAAGCTGGTTCTTTGAGAAAATCAACAAGATAGATAAATCCTTAGCCAGACTAACCAGAGGACACAGAGAGTGCGTCCAAATTAACAAAATCAGAAATGAAAAGGGAGACATAGCAACAGAGCCAGAGGAAATTCAAAAAACCATCAGACCCTACTACAAATGCCTATATTAAACAAAACTTGAAAATCTGGAGAAAATGGACAATTTCCTAGACAGATACCAGGTACCAAAGTTAAATCAGGAAGAAATAAAACTTTTAAACAACCCTATAAGTCCTAATGAAATAGAAGCAGTCATTAAAAGCCTCCCAACCAAAAAGAGCCCAGGTCCAGACGGGTTAAATGCAGAATTCTATCAGATCTTCATAGAAGACCACATACCAATACTTTCCAAAGTATTCCATGAAATTGAAAGAGATGGAGCACTACCAAACTCCTTCTATGAAGCCACAATTACCTAAAGCACACAAAGAGCCAGCAAAGAAAGAGAACTTCATACCAATTTCCCTTATGAATACTGACGCAAAGATATTCAATAAAATTCTTGGAAATCGAATCAAAAAGCAGTTCAAAACAATCATCCAACATGATCAAGTAGGCTTCATTCCAGGGACACAGGGATGGCTCAATATTCGGAAAACTATCAACATAATCCACTGTATTAACAAACGGAAAAATAAAAAACACATGATCATTTCAGTAAATGCTGAGAACACATTTGACAAAATTCAGCACCCCTTCATGATAAAAGTCCTGGAAAGAACAGGAATTCAAGGCCCATACCTAAACATAGTAAAAGCCATATACAGCAAACCAGTAGCTAATATTAAACTAGATGGAGAGAAAGTTGAAGCAATCCCACTAAAATCAGGGAGTAGACCAGGCTGCCCACTCTCTCCCTACTTATTCAATATAGTTCTCCAAGTCCTAGCCAGAGCAATCAGACAACAAAAGGAGATAAAAGGGATACAGATTGGAAAGGAAGAAGTCAAAATATCACTATTTGCAGACGATATGATTGGATATTTAAGTGAACACAACAGTTCCTCCAGAGAACTACTAAACCTGATAAGCACACTCAGCAAAGTGGCTAGGTATAAAATTAACTCAAATAAATCAGTAGCCTTCCACTATGCAAAAGAGAAACAAGCTGAGAAGAAATTAGGGAAATGACAACCTTCATAATAGTTCCAAATAATATAAAATACCTCGGTGTGACTTTAACAAAGCAAGTGAAAGATTTGTATAATAAGAACTTCAAGCCTCTGAAGAATGAAATTGAAGAAGATCTCAGAAGATGAAAATATCTCCCATGCTCATGGATTGACTGGATTAATATAGTAAAAATGGCCATTTTACCAAAAGCAATCTACAAATTCAATGCAGTCCCCGTGAAAATTCCAACCCAGTTCTTCATAGAGTTAGACAGAACAATTTGCAAATTCATCTGAAATAATAAAAAAAAACCAGAATAGTTAAAACTATCCTCAACAATAAAAAGACTTCTGGGGGAATCACAATACCTGTACTCAAGCAATAATATGGAACAGTAGTAATAATAACTGTATGGTATTGGTACAGAGACAAAGAGATAGACCAGTGGAATAGAATTGAGGACACAGAAATGAACCCATACACCTATGGTCACTTGATTTTTGACAAAGGAGCCAAAACCATCCAATGGAAACAGGATAGCATTTTCAGGAAATTGTGCTGGTTCAACTGGAGGTCAGCAAGTAGAAGAATGCAGTTCGATCCATGCTGATCACCCTGTACAAACCTTAAGTCCAAGTGGATCAAGGACCTCCACATCAAACCAGATACTCTCAAACTAATAGAAGAAAAAGTGGCGAAGCAGCTCGAACACATGGGCACTGTAGAAAATTTCCTGAACAAAACACCAGTGGCTTATGCTCTAAGATCAAGGATGAACAAATGAGATTTCATAAAACCGCAAAGCTTCTGTAAGGCAAAGGACACTGTTGTTAGGACAAAATGGCAACCAACAGATTGGGAAAGGATCTTTAACAATCCTAGAACTGATAGAGGCCTTATAACCAAAATATACAAAGAATTCACAAAGTTAGACCGCAGGGAGATAAATAACCCTATTAAAAATGGGGTTCAGAGCTAAACAAAGAATTCACAGCTGAGGAATTCCAAACGGATGAGAAACACCTAAAGAAATGTTCAACAACTTTAGTCATAACGGTAATGCCAATCAAAACACTGAGATTCCACCTCACACCAGTCAGAATGGCTAAGATAAAAAAACTCAGGTGACAGCAGATTCTGGCAAGAATGTTAAGAAAGAGGAACACTCCTCCGTTTTTGGTCGGATTGCAGACTGGTACAACCCATCTGGAAATTACTCTGGAGGTTCCTCAGAAAATTTGACACTGAACTATCTGAAGACCTAGCTATATCTCTCTTGGGCATATACCCAAAAGAGAGCCCAACATACAACAAAGACACATGCTCCACTCTGTTCATAGCAACCTTATGTATAACAGCCAGAAGGTGGAAAGAACCCCGATGCCCTTCAACACAGGAATGGATACAGAAAATGTGGTACATCTACACAATGGAATACTACTCAGCTATCAAAAACAATGACTTTGTGAAATTCATAGGCAAATGGATGGAACTGGAAAATATCATCCTGAATGAGTTACCCAATCACAGAAAAACACACATGATATGCATTCAGTGATAAGTGGCTATTAGCCAAAAATGCTCGAATTACTCGAAATGCACAGAACACATGAAACTCAAGAAGCATAACCAAAATGTGAATGCTTCACTCCTTCTTTAAAAGGGGAACAAGAATACCCTTGGGAGGGAATAGGGAGTCAAAATTTAGAACAGAGGCTGAAGGAACGCCCATTCAGAGTCTGCCCCACAAGTGGCCCATACATATACAACCACCAAACTAGGTAAGATGGATGAAGCAAAGAAGTGCAGGCTGACAGGAACCAGATGTAGATCTCTCCTGAGAGACACATCCAGAATACAGCAAATGCATAGGCGAATGCCAGCAGCAAACCACTGAATGGGACCCCCATTTAAGGATTCAGAGAAAGGTCCGAAAGAGCTTGAAGGGGCTTGAAACCCAATATATACAATGCCAACCAACCAGAGCTTCCAGGGACTAAGCCGCTACCCAGGACTATACGTGGACTGACCCTGGGCTCAAACTGCATAGGTAGCAATGAATAGCCTAGCAAGAGCAGCAGTGGAAGGAGAAGCCCTTGGTCCTGCCAAGGCTGAACCCCCAGTGAACGAGATTTTTGGGGAGAGGGTGGTAATGGGGGGAGAATTGGAAGGGGAACACCCATCTAAAATGGGAGTGGGAGCTGTTAGGGGGATGTTGGCCTGGAAACCGGGAAAAGCAATAACAATTGAAATGTAGATAAGAAATACCCAATTTAATTAAGATGGAGGGGAAAAATAGTAAAGATATCAGTTCAATAACTAAAAGATGGGAGGAATAATAAGCTTGTGTATAAGAATTAGTAAAATTCTGTGGAGGAAAAATATTCCAGAAAGAATGATAAATTGAATAGGAAAGCCACTGCATGTTTGTACTTGTAGAAATATCATAGCATCCTGTAAAATGAAATATACTATATTATTCTTGAATCCTGCTGATAAACTCTGTAATGTGGTGAGAGAGAATGACGGAAGAGAAGCTGTGTTGGCATGGGGGAAGTTGCTTTATTTAAAGGAATATTTTTGTGAGACTCTTTAAAAAAAGAATCTAGAAGATGTTCTCTTAAATCCCTTTCTGATGTTCAAAACATAAAAAGTCAAACCCAGAAAGGTTTTTGTCTGCTGTCTTTCTTTCCTAAATTGAATTTCTTATGGCACAAGACAAGATTAAGAAGAAATGAGTTTTCTTTCAGATGACCAGTCATGTGAACTCTGCAGTTCTTCTTTCCATTTTCTAGTATTTGGATGATGTTGAAAGCAACTCTGTTTTTCAACTGGATATTGAACAGCTGTGATTGTACTACCTGAGCTAATTAGATACCTGGAGCATGTTTACCAGTCTTATCAATTTTCTGTCTAACAGAATATCTCAAAGATAGTTAACAACGGAGGGTGGTGTAGAATGCTTGCCTAATTGTTTATACAGTAGTCCTTCCAACTAAGCAGTGGTTTCAGGTAACAAAGAGAGATGACCATCATTCATTTAACTGTTGGCTTTTGGCAACTACTTTCTAGGAAATCAAGCTTTTTTACCTTATAGAAAAGTTTTTTTTTTATCTTTATTAACTTGAGTATTTCTTATTTACATTTTGATTGTTATTCCCCTTCCTAGTTTCCATGCCAACATCCCCCTAGCCCCTTCCCCTCTCCTTCTATAAGACCTTCCCCTCCCCATCCTCACCCCATTACCACCCTCCCCCCAATAATCACGTTCACTGGGTGTTCAGTCTTGGCAGGACCAATGGCTTCCCCTTCCACTGGTACTTTTACTGGGCTATTCATTCCTATTCATTGGAGCCCAGGGTCAGTCTTTGGGTAGTGGCTTAGTCCCTGGAAGCTCTGGTTGGATGGCATTGTTGTTCATATGGGGGTCTCGAGCCCCTTCAAGCTCTTCCAGTCCTTTCTCTGATTCCTTCAACGGGGGTTCCATTCTCAGTTTAGTGGTTTGCTGCTGGCATTCGCCTATGCATTTGCTGTATTCTGGGTGTGTCTCTTAGGAGAGATCTACATGAGGTTCCTGTCGGCCTGCACATCTTTGTTTCATCCATCTTATCTAGTTTGGTGGCTGTATATGTATGGGCCACATGTGGGGCAGACTCTGAATGGGTGTTCCTTCTGCCTCTGTTCTAAACTGTGCCTCCCTATTCCCTGACAAGGGTTTTCTTGTTCCCCTTTTAAAGAAGGAGTGAAGCATTTACATTTTGGTCATCCGTCTTGAGTTTCAAAACCCTTGGTTTTGTGAAAGCTTGGTATCCCAGTGTGGAGGAATGCCAGGACTGGGAGCTGGAACTGAGTGGTTGGTTGGGTGGGGGAGCACTCTCATGGAAGCAGAGGGTGGGGGGATGGGATAGGGGGTTTCGGGAGGGGAAACTGGGAAGGGGGATAATATTTGAAATGTAAATAAAAATATTCAATTAAAAAATGAAAAAAAATTAGAAAAGAATTTTAGTTTTCTTCTGACTCAGTTTAAAACTTGAGTTTATAATCACATAAATCCCAGATTCTCAAGACATTTTCACCTTTTTAAGCTAAACTGAGAATGTCTACAAATTAATCAGATAAAATCATCATATTGACCTTTTTGTGTAATCTGTAAGTAATTATTAAAAAGAGATATGTGAGGATAGCTCTTTGCAAACTACTAAGACTGTTACCTTATTCTTCTAAATCATAAACACAAATAGCAATTCAATTTCTCATAGCTATTCACTTAAATTTAAAACTAAAATTCTCCCAATACATTAATGATTTCAGTGAATGAACTAAAAGACTTACACCAGAGCTCTGTAAGTCTATGATATTTTTCAAAACCTGCAGAAGCTAATGAATTGCATTGAATCCTCAAAAGTCAAGTAGAATACAAAGGCTTGCTAGTTTAGGGAAATGAGTTAAGAATTAAATATTCTAGATGAGAACTATAAGTAGTTTTGGTATTATGCAGTGATGCATAGGAAGAATTGAATTAGAATACTTGAGGGGAAAACAACACCAGCGATTGATAAATTAAAAGCCACTTATTTTACAAAATCTTATTTCTTCTTGTTCTGCCTGATAAACTTTTCTGTCTACCTTTTATTCCCTTAAGAAACAGAATCTTTCCTTTGACATGAGACCCAACTGAAGAATTTAACACTGCTATTAATAAAGTAAATTAAATACTTCAGGTAAATGCTATTTAATTGTTGAGTGACTTTCTTGAGCAGACTGATTTCTATGGTTTTTGTAAAGGTTCCAGAAGTTTAACTCACGCCAATTCCAATCTAATGTTCTTCTCTGATTTCAGTGAAGATAACCAAAGGCTCATAGAATTTTTTCATTGCTAATTGCTAATTGCTAATTTATAAAACTGTAAAAGAGTAAACCTGCATTGAGATTGCTTTAGAATTATAACAAAGCATTGTTCTCTTAGTGGTTTGAACAAGGAAAGGTATATAAAATAGTGTGTCCATAATAAATATTTTATAGTCTATATTCTTATGTACCTGAATAATTAAAGCAAAATCTTCACAAAAACCCTCCAGAAAGAAAATTAAATGTCAAACACATATAAAATAGCAGAGAGAAATAAAATGACTACAAAGAATTACCCTCTCAGCTGAGCTGGAGTATACAACAATAGTTTATAAATATTCTGGGGTTTTCTTTTTCCAGCCAACTCTTCAAAGTGCCAAAGTATTGACTGAGGAATCAATATTCAATTCTGTTGGCCAAAAGGAAATTCTAGATAGTGTTTAACTCTCATGCTGCAACTCAAGTTTTATATACTAATGAAAACTTGTGGTCAAATGCGTTAGGGGAGTCCATTGTAAACTATGCCCCACATACTTAGAACACTCTAGACTCCCAGACTACCCTCTGTACTCTGTAGTGCTGTGCTGGTATATCTATGGCTCCCTGATCTATTTCTGCTCTGTTCAGCAGGCTGCTGACTCTGCCACAGAGAGAGCACTTAAGACAGTAAGAATAGCACTTGACAGGATAAGGGGAAGAGAGAGTTGCTCTTTCTTCTTAGCTTCCTGTTCCTGTTTTTGCTTCTGACTGCTCACAGCATCACCACAGTGACACATTTTCACCTGGAAGTGCCATTTCATCTCAGGAGCAGCAGTGACTGATTTCAGTTTGTGCTTTTCTCAACACTTTTCAGAATCAAGCTTGTGGTACTCCCTCAGAGATACCAGCTTCAACTGAATGAGCATTTACTTTTCCTCTAGAGTCTAGGTTTCAGCCCTTCCAGATTTCCCTTCACAGTGATTCCAGACTGTAAACACCCATGCCTCAAGTAAAACCAGCTTTTAATAGTTACCAGCAGTTCATACCTTAGTATATTCCTTATATACCATTAGACCTCTCATAAGTGATATGTCTGTATATCAAATGCTTTGGGTTAAGAACAAACAACTAGAAATGACAGAAAGAAACAACTGCCCCCAGGGCTTCATTGGCCTGGCTGGATACTGAAGAATTCATATGTCATTACAGATTAATGAATCATTCCTTAGCATACATTTTGTTAATTGACATTTGGAATCAATACATGAATTTTAACAAATTTTTCAGATGTACTCCTAGATGCCGTTACACATAAAGAAAATTAACTTATAAAACTCTACATTCAGGGTTAAATTTTCCTATTCATGGTATTCTAACATTTCCTCAGTTATCATCAGAACTGTTTTGAGGAGAGTTTCCCAATTATTTCAAGCAGTCTCATTGGACATGAGCTGTATTTTATTTATCTGGAAGTACATACTTGTCTCTGTTCCCATTAATCATGCTACCATAAAGATAGGGTTTTAATAAATCTCAGGACTTAAAATTTAGAGATGTGAGCTTACTCAGAAATGAATGCCACTAGAGATTTCTGCCAGGCCTGTTTCAACTTGTCTATAAATGCAGAAGACAGGTAGGTAAGCTTGTCACACCATTATATTTCATATTCAGAAAACTACTCATTCTGAACTTTAGTCTTATTTCTCCCAATAGTCTCATACTGAAATTATAATCTACTCATTAACCTGGTTTGTACCTAAACCTTTTCTTTGAGTCATATTCTACAGATGCTGGATCCACTTCACATATATAAAAGTACTTAGAGTAAACTTTGAAGTCATGACAGTGATTAAGCTGTGCTTGATTAAATTTAGTATTAAGTACATTATACCATCTTCTAAATCTTTGGCAAATTGATAACCTTCCTATATATTGTAAATGATAATCCTTTATTAATTAAAATTATGTTTAACAAGAGCAGTACCTCCTCTATATAGAAAACATAACAGGGAGTTTGTAATTAAATCCTGGTCAAATTATATTCATCTCCTCTTATTTTATGCCATTACACTACAAAAGTCTCATATAAATTTTATTTATAATGCCATTGTTTTACATGAAAATAAGTTACAATGAAAGTTAGTGATAATGTATTTAACTGAAAATATATTTTCTACATTTTCACTTCATCTGTTTCATGTGTCTTTTAATGGGCATCTGTAAAATAAAGAATAGTCTTAGACTTCCTATCCCATTTTTTTGAGTGAAAAGATGAAGACTTGGTACTTTGACATTAGTTTACTATGTAAAAATAAAATTTGCCAAAAAACCAGGCCAATACTCTAGACTTTTTATAACAGCTGTTTGGTGCGTTAATATGAAAGTACAATACCTTTTACTGAATGGTTAATATGAAAGTATATAATTACTTTCATTGGATGCTTTATGATGCTAAACAATATGACACAAAAAGGTATGTAGAAGATGACAATGTGGCTCCAGCCGCATATATAGCAGAGGATGGCCTTGTGTGGCATCAATAGGAGGACAAGCACTTAATTCTGTGAAGATTCATTTCCCCAGTGTAGGGAAATGTCAGGGTGTTGAGGTGGGAGTGGGTGGGTGGGAGGTGAAGCATCTTCATAGAAGCAGGGGGAGCATTGAGGGGAAAAGGGAGAGGGGGAACCGGAAAAAAAGTGATAACATTTGAAATATAAATAAATAAACTATCCAATAAAAAGTTAAATGCAGAATAAAGTGTAATATGGATACTGTAAAAGAAGAAATGACAACATAAATTTAAAGCAGATGAAATCTGCCTCATTTTCAAGTTCAAACACCCCAGAAGTAACTATCCAAACTTTCCCCTACTTCTCAGCCTGCAACACTGGCTTCTGTAGGGCTACTAGCCTTTAGTATTCTCCAAGAGGTTCTTATAAGGATAACATTTTATTATCTAAATAACTTCCTAGATGACATTAATATTATGAAGCAATTCTTTTCTATAGCTATAAACAGCACTAAAAATTTCTCCTACAGCCCTTCCACTAAAATACAAGTTCTCCTCTCTCTAATAAATTTTCTTTAGATATGCTTTCTTTCTCTGTCTCCTTTACAAGTAAAAACAAACCTCAAATTCAAGAGTTTTCAAAACTTTTTGGTTCCAATGAGATTCGATTTCTTGAAAACCATCCCATATGCCAAGTACCCTATCAGTCCATTGAAAGTCATTTATCAAAGTAGCAAATAATTTCTACATCACTAAATCCAATAAACAATTATCATTAGTTATCTTTTTGAGAAAAGTATTATTATTGCTGGTTTTCTTCAATGTGCTCCCAGGAAAAGCTGAAGTCTAGAATGCCATAATCTCCTCATGCCTTAGCATTTAGTCTGCTAAGAACAATGTGAAGGAGATAGGACTGCAGCCCTGGCCTCCAATCATGTAATGTAAGTCACTTAACATTATTGTTCCAAGCATCATTTATAACCTCACAAAACTGTAATGTAAGGATCCTGGTATTGTTGGCTCCTGTGATCAATTGCTTAATACGTTTTCACTTAATAAATAATAGAACTTCAGACATACCATGTCTACCAGAGAACTACCGATGCTGTCTCTTCTTAGAAAATAAGATTCAATTTTGTTTACTGTACACCATTTTATTTACTCATTAACTGTCCGATCTACCAGTCTATTATTACTCTTTGCTAGGTTTACACTTAGAATTAATCCTGAGTTAACTCATATCTTATCAAGACATCATATAAGCTACTATTATCCACAAACATGTGCTATGTTTCTTTTTTTTCTAGTGTCTTCTAGGATGATCTTATAAATGTGGACATACATACAGCTAGTCTGCAGGAGACACTAACTTAACATTTGCAAAAAAATACAAATGGCCTACAAAGTGTTATGTCATCTGTGCCAGAATTGTCTCTCCAAACTTTTTCTTGCCATTTTTCAACAGTTCATAATACTATTTCAAATGTATTAGCATCTTTGCTGTTCCTCAAATATACAAGAGTTTTCCTGCTTCCACTATTCGTAGAGTCCTCCATTCTTTTCTGAAATTTTACCTTAAAGTACAAACTTACCTGCTTATCAGCTAAAAGTTGTAATGTATACTATTGTTCAATCCTCTTGTCTTCTTAGGGTATCATATTATCTCTGATTAGATTATTCCCTATCATATGACAGTAAAATGGTAGGTACATGTTGGTCAGTCCATGTTCTATGTCTTTGTCCAATGCATGTTCAAATCCTAGAGGAACACAAATATGCAGATGACATAAAGAAATTCAGTAAGTAGATAATGATTAAGGATATAAAATGGGATTGTAAAACATGTTAAAGTTTCTCTAAAATAATGGAAGCAGGAATATTTCCAATGACCTTAGTGATTTTCTACTGTTAATAGAAGAGTTTTCTATAAGTAATGTTGATCTTATGGTGATTCGCAAATTTTTAAGAGGCTTGGATATGTTAGCAGAAACAACACACACACACACACACACACACACACACACACACACACACACAAATCCTTTCACAAGAGAATCTCATGGTATATACTGAGTTCAGAATTGGATCCTGAGGTGCAGGAGTGATTTAAAAGGATTTTGATAGACTGGTTAGGGAATCAAGAGGAGAAAAATTAATGCTAGTTACACCTGTTAAAAACATTGATTTTCAATTTGATCTTTTATTTAGAAAATAAAGAAAAATTTGCTCATAGGAAGTGGGGTTCAAATTTAAAAGACAGTAAGATTATGTGATGTGCAGGTAAAAAACATCAATAAACTTAAAAATTACATATAACTTGTTTTCTGTTGTGCTTAGTGCCATGTGTGAACTTACTAAATATTTATTACACTCATATTTATTTAATTACAGTGATAAAGTTCTATAACAAGAGTCAGGTATGCAATAATATTAAATTGAAGAACATTGATCTTGAAAGGGAAAACTACAGACAACATAAAACTATTTCTGTTTATTTTTCCAAAAGAGTATGTTGTGAAATTAAAATCCTAAGTTGCTCAGTTCACTGCTCTCATATTTTCAAAACACTGAAGACAAAATACAAAAGTTAATTAAAGTCTGCGATTTACAGCTCTACAATGATATGCAAATCCATGTAATTATTTTGATCATATTACTTTTTATCAAACAAGCTTTAATTTAAGTTTTTTTCTTAAAATCCTAAACTGAACCATGGATCATTACCAATTATGTGACTCTCGTATCAATGAGATTCCATAGCCAAAATGTGGTCACTTCCTAAGATCTATAAAACCCTTGACCCAAAACTTAAACCCAACACAGTATGAGAGCTGGACATGCAGTGCAGTGGCATCTATTATCTCAGTCCAAGGGCCTACGGTGACTTCAAGGTCCTAAATGAGCTACTTACAAAAATAAATGCATTGTGGAGGTTATGTTTATATGTTGAGTTGACAATGTCACACAGTACACAACTACATCATCAAATGACCCTACCTGCCCTAGGGGATTGGAGGTGAGGTGGCACAGAGTCAATGAAACAGACTCCTGACAGCAGATGAGAAAAGCTGCAGGAAGCTCATTTGAATATTGCAAGCTCCTTTAATACCCTCCACTGCACCCTATTGGTTCCAAGAAAACATCTCTTCTAAACAACATTTCCTGACTGCTGGCATTGTTTATATCAGTAATCCTTAATCTCTCAAGCAGTCTTCCTGTAGGAGATGCTTTTGTAGCTACATGCCCCTGGTGTTAACATAGAGGCAGCCCTGCCATTTCTGCTACACCCCACATTTCCATATTACAATGGATCCTAAAACTTATAGAGCAGGCTGTCTGCTCTGTGATTTGATGTCCATTCTCTTAATGTCTTGAACAAAGAATTACATAAAACAGAATAGTAATGAAATATAGATTTAAGAAAGGTGAGAGTATCAGTATGGTGATAAATTTCTTTAATTCCATCACTAACGGGACAAGAGACAGAGACAGGGGGATTTGTATGAGTTAAAGATAAGTCTGTTATATATAGCAAGTTTTAGATCAACCAGGGCTGCACAGTAGGACCTTCTTTAAACAATAACAAAAAGAAATAACATTATAGAAAACTCTCCATAGAGTTGAAAAAGCTTAGGAAAATATGGCAAGAGATCACTGAAGTTCTGTTTCTGGGTTTCTTTTGTAAGTTTAGGATAAAATTAAAGCCGTTTTCTGGATTAGGAATGGACATATCCTTGTTCTGACTGACAGACAGGGTTATTGGACTATATGCATGGGGTAGACTACATGTCTTTTACCTTTAATATCTGTATACAAGTATGAGCTAAGCAAATGGAAGATTCCTTCCTAAGAAGTGCCTTCAAGGACAGACTCATCCTCACTCAGGTTGCGTGTAATACTGGTCAGCCTTATTTATCTTTCCTCCTACCTGGAAATGCCTGACCCAAAATTCTCCACAAGAACAAGCTTCCCTGACAGACATTTTTCAGATGAGTGATGTTGTCCCATGCTGGTCCACCTCACAAGGAACAGTAGAAATAGTAGCAAAGAAGTTAGAATGAAAGAAACAAGAAATGAGGACAAAATGAAGTGAAGTCACACTAATCAATCACAGGGACAAGTCTGTGCTCCAAGTGTTTGGTTTCATATAATTGAACTGATCAGAAAACAGCATACCAATACAGATGCTGTTTCACAGGCTAAAACCAATCGCTACACAACCTGTTGCACACAGAAAAGACAAATTGGTAACTACATAGATGTTCTATGCCTATACTCAAGGAATCTGCAAAGGAAGGTATTTTTCATGCTACCAAAAGAGAAATGTAAACATCCACCTAGATATAAACACTTTGATCTATGATGTGTGATGCCTATAAGATATGACAGGGCAATGGTGAACCGAAACTTTTAAAAGTAACTAACCAATATCTAAAATGAGATGGAAACCATACATTAGAGTGCTTTGGTGACAAAGAACCTGCAACTGGATCACTCAGGGATGTAGAGTAAACCAAATACTAATGTTCTACTAAAAGAATGTACTAATAAAATGATTTATAATGACATTCTGCTATACTCATACATCAGTGCCTTGCTCAGCCATCATAAAGGATGATTCTTACTGCATGAGATGGGAACAAGTATAGAGACTCACAGACAGATATTTCACACACACACACACACACACACACACACACACACACACACAGAGAGAGAGAGAGAGAGAGAGAGAGAGAGAGAGAGAGAACACTCAGCTCTAAATGAGATATTTTGACCAAATCCCTCCATCCCAGGCTCGAGAATCCCTGTAGAAGAGTATAACATATTAGAGCCACAGTTGATGGATAACACCATTAAAAGCATAGGCCCTCTAAATCAACATGATCACATAAACCCTGCACACATATGAACATGGTCTTCTTCATATAAATTTGAATATATATATATTCATATATATGTATATGGCTTCTAAGTTAGTGGTTTTGAGGATTCGTGTGTGAATAAATGAGTCTCTTGTTCTTGTTCTTACATTCAGCTCTTTTCCTTGTATATGTTTTGTCTAATTTCAATGTGTTACAATTTATTTATTTATTTATTTATTTATTTATTTATTTATTTGCTCAGAAGACTGTTTGGATTCTAATGGGAGACAGAAAGAGAATAGATCTAGATAGAAGAGGAGGTGGACAGGAACTGAGATGAAGAAAGGAAAGGGAAGCTGTAATCAGGATACATTGTGTGGAAAATAATCTATTTTTAATAAAAGCAGGACCCCTAAGAAAAAAAGGAAATTTTCTGATGAGCCTGAGGCTGCTGCTAGCTGCACAAAGAGCAGCACAAAGAAAAAGAAAAAGTCGCAGAAGGCACAGGAGGAGGATTAAAATGGGCCTGCTTGGTGGGAGGGGCATACTATATGGTGGCAGTTCCTCCTTCCCATAATAAACCCCAATAAAAACACAAAACCAGAAAAAAAATAAAAAAATAAAATAAAAAACAAAAGTGGGAAATGCTATCTTACATCTGCGAAACTATAGCAATTGAACTGTTTTGTTTTCTGAACTGTCTTACATACAGAAGAACTACTGAAACTGGAAGGGAGTAGAAAGTTAGGGAGAGAGAGAGAAGGAAAATGATAGATACGTACGTAAGTAGTACATACATACATACATACATACATACATACATACATACATACATACATACATAGAGGAGATAGAGAGAAATGAGAGACAGAGGGGCAGAGAAACAGAAAAACAGAGACAGAGAGAATATAAATGAATGGAATCATAATCCAGAAGAAACGGATGAGGGCTTGGCATGTAACTCAGCAGTAGAATGCTTTCTTGCCTTAGATAACTCCTGGGTTCTGTTACCAAGAAAAGAACAGGAACACAGAAAGGAGGGAAAAGGACAGAGCATCAAAACTATGGTTTTGATTTAAATCAAATTGTGTGTGCATGTGCACACAAGGGTGTACATAATTTTTAGATACAAGCTCTCCCTGTCGATCACAAGATGTCTAGATTTGCATCAAACTCACAATTGTAGTACATCACACTTCTGAGTCTTAAGATTACTGTCATGGATCAACATATCCAGGTTTGTTTTAATTTTGATACGGTGATGTAATCAGTGGTAGAGTATTAATTGGGATGGTTTTAAAAGAGAAGATAAGTTAGCTTCAATTATGCCAAATTCAAGTAAATATGCTTCCAGATAGTTGGAGATAGGACTAGTAATTCAAGAGAAAAGTGGAGGTTGAGAAAATACATCTGAAAAAGCCAGCAAGAAATCTGATCCCATCCAGTGTGTATAAAATGACAAATGGGAAAGATATTTAAAGAAAGAAATTTAAGGCCTATTTTTAAAAGTTAAGAGTAATGAGTTAAAAATAACAAAAAGCTCTTCCTGAGCTTGGAGCATTATTTAAGTCCACAGAGGAGACAGATGAAACCAAGAGAGTTTTTAGGAACCTAAATGCTACAGAGCTGCCATGGAGGAATGAGGAGTTTCAAAGAACTAAATACTAGAGTTATGGCTAGACATTGGCAACTGCCAAGTGAACAATTTCAGTATACTAAGAGACAGAAGCCAGATTATAAATGTTTAAAAAGGGAACTCTCTGTAAGAAAGTGAACGTTGTTTGCACTTTTCAGATATTTACAGTTGAGAAGAGGCATGTAACAATGTTGAAAAGGATAGAGCCAACAAAATTAATTGGGGAACAAAACCATTTGTGCTTTCTGCTTTTGTTTTTGTTATTTGTTTTTGTTACTATAAAGGGGAAAGGGAGAAAAGAAAGTATCAGGGGGACTGTTGTCTATAACTGTTTTGCTTTCAGGTTTTGAATACATGATTATTCTCGAATCTTCAGGAAGACAATAACTCAAGGAACGTGGCAGTCAGATATAGTATTCGATCTTAACACCATCAAAGCTATCATCTTGACCTACAGATTTCATTTCATTCTATGCTGTGCCATTATAAATCTATACAAAGATGTAATCACAATGGTCATTTCTAACATATTTCGTAGGTTTATTTGGTGTTGAGTAGAAGTATTTACAAAATATATTATAAAATCTGTGACAGAAGCTAAAACTGAAATGGTACACTCAAGAAAGCAGTTAGTTAATTGCTTTATTAATGGTTTATCCTCTGCTCCTTGGAAGATGCATAGGAAAACTAAGCGAGTTCTCTTTGTTGCTCCTGAGTGATGCCAGCCTGAGACACAGGTTTAACTATAGATTCATCGTCCTTTTTCTTTTTCAACATCCTATCCTAAAGTAACATGGGTAAATAAGTAGCAAAAAATGCCATCATAGTAGCATGAGGCCAACTGTAGTAAAAGTGACTTACTCACCATTGTTCCTTACGTACTCAGGTCTGCACAGTTGCACGTTTATTTCAGTTACTCTGGAATGCATCCCGATTCAGAGCTGGTGTGCCACGGTTATCATAGGATTATGCATGACATCAATTTTCCTTCCTGCCATGTTCTTTTTACAAGCTCTAGGAATCATAAACTTGGAGCATTTTATTGGAAAGTCAAGTTGGCAGAGTTATGGAAATGACTCAGAAATGATGCTTCCCTGTGCAACAATGATGATTTACTTGTGATGCTAAACACACTCCACTAAGTCATACATAGCTCTTGGGAAAGGGCTGACTAATTAGTGCAGTGACTTATCCACCCACATGCTTGGTTGATTCTTATACATTAAAATATTTTATTAGCCTACAAATTCAGGAAATCTAACTGCCTGGGTAGTATTTCTAAAAATTTAATAGCAATAGCCTGATGCTATTTTCTTTGCATCTGTAGATTGGCAATAAACCCTCAAAGATGAATAAACTAATATACTTCTTTCTTGGAATTCTTTGTACACAAGCCTCAAAGAGATGGAAAGTGCTTAAAAAGAAATAATCCCTGGCAAGAACCTATAGCAAAAAATTCAAATGTGGACAAATGCATTCTATTGCCAAAAATTTGAAAAATCCTTGAAATATTACACAAATCATACACTTCATGGTGAGATAGTGAAGTTTATAGTTTTGTATGGGCCTTTCTCCAGTAATTTCACACCAACAAATATTTAGCAACTGTTTTAAAAGTGAATATCTACATCCACTGTGTATGTGTCAATTACAAGGGCTGTACATCAGAGTACCCAAATATTGTAATACTATGATTTCATAATCACAGAGGAAATTGGCCAGTGTTTAATCATCATCAAATAGAAGTCAGAAATGGCATAATTTCCAATATCACCTGATATTGAATCACCTCCTAAGCACACAAACATCAAATTAAATTGGACCACAGTGGTGGATTTGAGCAAACTTACATTTACAGTTTTCTAGTGTTGGCTAACATTTAGTGAGCACATTGTCTTCTTTGGTATAAATGATGACAGTATTTTTAGGTATGAGGTTACTTACCCTGCAGAATATTTAAAGGACTTCATGAAGTTGATGAGTCTTTTATTTCTGTTCTTTGTGGTAAATGGGAGTAAAGGAAAGATTCTTTAAAAAAGAAGATAAAAGTTAAAAGTCAAAATGAAACACTAAGATTAAGACAGAATTGAGGAAATTATTTGGTAAACAAGAATAAAAATTAATTTGAATCTGGAAAGATTTAAGGTCCAGATGTTTACCATCCATGCAGTCAGCATCACATCTGAAAGAAGTACTCATTAAAAATAATTAATGATTGTTTTAGAATAAAACAGCATTTTCCACTCAGCTTGTCTGGGGATTATCAGAAGAAAAACATAAAAAAAATTTCATTGGGAAATAGAAAAATTCAGCCTCAATGTACAAATATTTTTTATGGCATACCATGTCTGACTATAATATTTCTTCAAACAAATCCATTGGTTCCTCAGAATACTAAGCGTTCTTATTGTCACAAATCCTATTTTTCCCACGCTATCTAATAGTTTTCACTCTTATGTGTTTCACTCACACAAAATAAATTCAGGTTATTTCATGTACATACTTCCTTCCTCAAATCACAAGTCTGAAAATCAAGCAAACAGTTTAGAGTGTAGAGAACAAAGAATCTTACCAATAGCAGAGAAATCACGGACCTGAGGTCAAATTAAGTTCTGCTTCAAAGCCTGTCAGCAGCCCTTGAAAATATTTCCCTCTATCTCCTGCACAAATTTGTAATCTTCAAAATGAAGAAATGCAGGCAAATGAACACTAAAATTCCATCTAGCTCAAAAACTCAGTGCACTGTGTCCAAGAACTCGCATCTGAAATTTTTCCACATTTTCAAATAATATGTGAGTTGGACTATGGAATACATATATGTTGAAGAAACTAAGTTGAAACCCACATCATTTCAGATTGAAATGAGGAAAAGCAGTATGCATGTAGTAAAAGACTAAGATTGCATTCAGGTATTGTTGTAATTTAGACATCTTTTGAATTTCAATTTTATCTTGAATCTATAAATATAACTAACTTCTTCTTAAGAAAGGGAAGTATTTATAGCACAAGTCATCTCATCAGTAAAAAGAAACACAGGGTTGCAAACATGGAAATAAAAGAGGGAAACCATCTTATTTTACTAGGCATTATTTATATTATTAATTACATCTCTATGAATCTGTATACATGACTGGTCTCCATTTTCTTTATGAGTACTTATTGGGTTAATTTTATATAACATGTACATAGTGAATATCCATTATATCTCCTTCAGCAAAGACAAATTACTTGGAGTCATTATAAGAATTCATTTTTTAATCCGTATGAAAGCAGAGAAACAGGCATTCCACCACTGAGTAAGAGTTGAGATCTGAAAAAAAAAAAAAAGAGTAGAGATCTGGGATATCATCTAATGACAATTGTACCAAGAATGAGAACAATACTAATCCAATACCATACTATCAAACTAGATTTAGAGTTATTCATTTCAAAATATTTTATTAGTATTCCAGTGACCTATAAATTGAGATAGCAGTTATATGACAAAGAAAAGAATCCACTTATAGCCTACTAATTGAAAGAATTAATGCACTTAAATGAGGTACAGTTACTTAATTATAGTGTCAGCTATTTTTCTGCATAAGCCTGTTGAATATAATCTTAAAGCAGGCTACCCACAAAACAAACCCATCAGGATTGTTTAAATCAAAAGAAAAAGAGCTCTAAATCTTTGAGCTTTTTCCAAACACAATTCTATCAACAAACAAACTGCTATAGAGATTAACCTCTTGTTTCTGGTATGGCGCATACCAAAGAATTCATAGAAAATCTTGAAATACAGAAAGTAAAAAAAAAAAAAACCACTTGTTTCTTCTTAGTTATTATGTTCTTAAATGTATAAAACACAGAAAGAATATTCCTGAAGTACTCATTTTAGAATAATAACTTTTAGGTGATTTAGAATGTCAAGTATGTACATGAAGGAGAAGATGGTGTCCTTTTTTTTTTTTTACTATTATTGGATTTTTTTTTTTATTTATTTCCATTTCGAATTTTATCCCCTTTCGGGTTTCCGGTCAATAACTCCACTATCCCATCCACCTCCTCTTCTTGTATGTGGATGTTTCCCCACTCATCCACCAACCCCTTTCCACCTCCCCGCCCTGACATGCCCCTATACCAGGGGGTCCAGCCTTGGCAGGACCAAGGGATTCTTTTCCTGTTGCTGCCCAACAAGGCCATCCTCTGCTACATAGGCAGCTGAAGCCATAGGTATGTCCATGTGCACTCTTTGGATGATGTTTTAGTCTTCAGGTGCTCCAGTTGATTGATACTGTTGTTCTATAGGATTACTAACCCCTCAGCTCCTTCAATCCTTTCTCTAACTCCTACTATAGGGAACCCATTCTCAGTTCAATGGTTGACTGTGAGCATTTGCCTCTGTATTTGTCATGCTCTGGGAGAACCTCTCAGGAGACAACTATATCAGACTCCTGTCATCATGCACCTCTTGGCATCCCCAGTAGTGACTGGGTTTGAGGGCTGTATGTGTATGAGCTTGATCCACAAGGAGCGTAGGCACTGAGTGGCCATTCCTTCAGTCTCTGCTCCAAACTTTGTCTCAATATCTCCTCCTATGATTATTTTTGTTCCCCCTTCTAAGAAAGACTGAAGCATCCGTACCTTGGTCGTCCATCTTCTTGAGCCTCATGTGGTCTACAGATTGCATATTGGGTAATCCCAAATTTGGGGCTAATATCTACTTATCAGTGAGTGCATACAATGTATGCTCTTTTGGTTATTGGGTTACCTCGCTCAGGATGATATTTTCTAGTTCCATCCATTTGCCTATGAATTTCATGAAGTCATTGTTTTTAATAGCTGGCTAGTACTCCATTGTGTAAATGTACCACATTTTCTTTATCCATTCCTCTATTCAGGGACGTATGGGTTCTTGCCAGGTTCTAGATATTATAAATAAGGCTGCTATGAACATATTGGAGCATGTGACTTTAGTAAATGTTGGAGCATCTTTTGGGTATATATCTAGGTATTACTAGGTCCGCAGGTAGTACTATGTCTAATTTTTTAAGCAACCTACAGACTGATTTCCAGAGTGGTTGTACCAGCTAAAAACCCCACCAAAAATGGAAGCGTGCTCCTCTTTCTACACATCCTTCCCAGCATCAGTTGTCACCTGAGTATTTTATCTTAGCCAGTTTGACTGGTGTGAGGTAGAATCTCAGGGTTGTTTTGATTTGCATTTCCCTGATAACTAAGGATGTTGGACATTTCTTTAGGTGCTTCCCAGCCATTCGCTTTCCTAAATTGAGAATTCCTTGCTTAGCTCTGCACCCCATTTTAATAAGGTTATTTGATTCTCCAAAGTCTAACTTCTTGAGTTCTTTGTATATATTGGATATTACCCCACAATTGGATGCATGATTGGTAAAGATCTGTTCCCAATACATTGGTTGCCATTTTGTCTTAATGACAGTGTCCTTTGCCTTAACAGTAACTTTCCAACTTAAAGAAGTCCCATTTGTTGATTCATGATCTTAGAGCATAATCCATTGACATTATGCTCAGGAAGATTTCCCCAATCTCTATGTATTCGAGGCACTTTCCCTCTTTTTCTTCTTTTTTTCTTTCATCTTTATTAACTGGAGTATTTTTATTTACATTCCAATTGTTATTCCCCTTCCCGGTTTCCAGGCCAAAATTCCTCTAACCCCTCCACCTCCCCTTCTAGATGGGTGTTCCAATTCCCATCCTCACCCCATTACCGCCCTTTCCCCAACAATCACTTTCACTCGGGCTTCAGTCTTGGCAGGACCAAGGGCTTCCCTTTCCACTGATACTCTTACTAGGCTATTCATTGCTACATATGCAGTTGGAGCCCAGGGTCAGTCCATGTATATTCTTTGGGTAGTGGCTTAGTCCCTGGAAGCTCTAGATGGTTGGCCTTGTTGTTCATATGAGGTCTCGAGCCCCTTCAATCTCTTTGAGTCCTTAATAAAATTCCTTCAACAAGGGTACCGTTCTCAGTTCAGTGCTTTGCTGCTGGCATTCACCTATGTATTTGTTGTATTCTGGGTGTGTCTCTCAGGAAAGATCTACATCCAGTTCCTGTCGGCCTACACTTCTTTGCTTCGTCCATCTTATCAAATTGGGTGGCTCTATATGTATGGGCCACATATGGGGCAGGCTCTGAATGAGTGTTCCTTCTGCTTCTGTTCTAAACTTTGCCTCCCTATTCCCTCCCAAGGGTATTCTTGTTCCCCTTTTAAAGAAGGAGTGAAGAATTCACATTTTGTTCATCCTTCTTGAGTTTAATGTGTTCTGTGCATATAGGGTAATTCGAGGATTTGTGCTAATATCAACTTATCAATGAATACATACCATGTGTGTTTTTCTGTGTTGGGTTCCCTCACTCAGGATGATATTTTCCAGTTCCATCCATTTGCCTCTGAATTTCATAAAGTCATTGTTTTTGATAGCTGAGTAATATTCCATTATGTAGATGTGCCACATTTTCTGTATCCATTCCTCTGTTGAAGGGCATCTGGGTTCTTTCCAGCTTCTGGCTATTATAAATAAGGCTGTTATGAACATAGTGGAGCATGTGTCTTTGTTATATGTTGAGGCTTCTTTTGGATATATGCCCAAGAGAGGTATAGCTGGGTCCTCAGGTAGTTCAATGTCCAATTTTCTGAGGAACCTTTAGACTGATTTCCAGAATGGTTGCACCTGTCTGCAATCCCACCTCTTTCTCCACATCCTCGCCAGCATTTGCTGTCACCTGAGTTTTTGAACTTAGCCATTCTGATTGGATTGAGGTGAAGTCTCAGGGTTGTTTTGATTTGCATTTCCCTTATGACTGAAGATGTTGAACATTTCTTTACGTGTTTCTCAGCCATTCGGTATTCTTCAGCTGAAAATTCTATGTTTGGCCCATATTATAATAGGGTTATTTGTCATACTGCAGTCTAACTTCTTGAGTTCTTTGTATATTTTGCATATAAGCCTACTATCAGTTGGAGGATTGGTAAAGATCTTTTCCCAATCTGTTGGTTGTCATTTTGTCTTAACAACAGTGTCCTTTGCCTTACAAAAGCTTTGCAGTTTTATGAGATCCCATTTGTTGATTATTGATCTTAGAGGATAAGCCATTGGTGTTTTGTTCAGGAAGTTTTCTCCAGTGCCATGTGTTCAAGATGCTTCTTCCCTTTTTCTTTTATTAGTTTGAGAGTATCTGGTTTGATGTGGAGGTCCTTGATCCACTAGGACTTAGGCATTGTACAGGGTGATAAGCATGGATCGATCTGCATTCTTCTACATGCTGACCTCCAGTTGAACCAGCACCATTTGGTGAAAATGCTATCCTTTTTAAATTGGATGGTTTTGGCTACTTTGTCAAAAATCAAGTGACCATACGTGTGTGGGTTCATTTCTGGATCTTCAATTCTATTGCACTGGTCTATCTATCCGTCTCTGTACGAATACCATGCAGTTTTTATCACTATTGTACTGTAATACTGCGTGAATTCAGGGATAGTGATTCCCCAAGAAGTCCTTCTATTATTGAGGATAGTTTTAGCTATTCTGGGTTTTTTGTTATTCCAGATGAATTTGCAAATTTTTCTAACTATCTGAAGAATTGGATTGGTATTTTGATGTGGATTGTATTGAATCTGTATATCGCTTTTGGTAAAATGGCCATTTTTACTATATTAATCCTGCCAATCCATGAGCATGGGAGATCTTAGCATCTTCTGAGGTCTTCTTCAATTTCTTTCTTCGGATGCTTGAAGTTCTTATCATTCAGACCTTTCACTTGCTTGGTTCAAGTCACACCGAGATATTTTATATTATTTGGGACTATTATGAAGGGTGCTGTTTCCCTAATATCTTTCTCGGTTTGTTTCTCATTTGTGTTGAGGAAGGCTACCGATTTATTTGAGTTAATTTTATACCCAGCCACTTTGCTGATGGTGTTTATCAGGTTTAGTAGTTCTCTGGTGGAACTTTTGGGATCACTTAAATAAATTATCAGATCATCTGCAAATAGTGATACTTTGATTTCTTCTTTTCCAATCTGTATCCCGTTGATCTCCTTTTGTTGTCTGATTGCTCTGGCTAGAACATCAAGTACTATATTGAATAAGTAGGAGAGAGTGGGCAACCTTGTCTAGTCCCTGATTGTAGTGGGATTGATTCAAGTTTCTCTCCATTTAGTTTAATGTTAGCTACTGGTTTGCTGTATATGGCTTTTACTATGTTTAGGTATGGGCATTGAATTCCTATTCTTTCCAGGACTTTTATCATGATGGGGTGCTGAATTTTGTCAAATGCTTTCTCACCATCTAATGAAATGATCATGTGGTTTTTATCTTTCAGTTTGTTTATATAGTGTATTATGTTGATGGTTTTCCATATATTAAACCATCCCTGCATATCTGGGATAAAGCCTACTTGATCATGGTGGATGATTGTTTTGATGTGCTCTAGGATTCTGATTGCCAGAATTTTATTGATTACTTATGTGTCAATATTGATAAGGGAAATTGGTCTGAAGTTCTCTTTCTTTGTTGTGTCTTTGTGTGGTTTAGGTATAAGAGTAATTGTGGCTTCACGGAAGGAATTTGGTAGCGCTCCATCGGTTTCAATTTTGAGAAATAGTTTGGATAGTATTGGTACGAGGTCTTCTATGAAGGCCTGATAGAATTCTGCACTGAACCCATCTGGACCTGGTCACTTTTTGGTTGGGAGACTTTTAATGACTGCTTCTATTTCTTTAGGATTTATGGGGTTGTTTAAATGTTTTATTGTTCCTGATTTAACCTCAATACCTGGTATCTGTCTAGGAAATAGTCCATTTACTGCAGATTTTTAAGTTTTGTTGAATATAGGCTTTTGTAGTAGGATCTGATGATTTTTTAATTTCCTCTTATTTTGTAGTTATGTAGTTATTTTGTACTTATTTTGTAGTATGTTGTTAATTTGGACACATTCTCTGTGTCCTCTCATTAGTCTGGCTAAGGGTTTATCTATCTTGCTGACTTTCTCAAAGAACCAAATTTTGGTCCTGTTGATTCTTTGTATAGTCCTTTTTGTTTCTACTTGGTTGATTTCAGCTCTGAGTTTGATAATTTCCTGCCTTCTACTCCTCCTGGGTATATTTGCTTCTTTTTGTTCTAGAGCTTTTAAGTGTGCTGTCAAGCTGCTGATACATACTCTCTCCTGTTACTTTCTGCAGGCACTCAGAGCTATGAGTTTTTCTCTTAGCATGGCTTTCATTGTGTCCCATAAGTTTGGGTATGTTTTACCTTCATTTTCGTTAAATTCTGGCAAGTCTTTAATTTCTTTCTTTATTTCTTCTTTGACCAGGTTATCATTGAGTGGAACATTGTTCAATTTCCATGTATATGTGGGCGTTCTTCCCTTATTGATTTTGAAGACCAGCTTTAGCCCGTGGTGGTCTGATAGGACGCATGGGATTATTTCTATCTTTCTGTATCTATTGTGACCTGTTTTATGGTCAGTTATATGGTCAGTTTTGGAGAAGGTACCATGAGGTGGTTTGAAGAAGGTATATCCTTTGTTTTAGGATAGAATGTTCTATAAATATCTGTTAAGTCCATATGGTTCATGACTTCTCTTAGTCTGTCTATGTCTCTGTTTAGTTTCTGTTTCCATGATCTGTCCATTGATGACAGTATGGTGTTGAAATCTCCTACTATTATTGTGTGAGGTTCAATTTGTGCTTTCAGCCTTAGTAAGATTTCTTTTATGTATGTAGGTGCCCTTGTATTTGGAGCATAGATATTTAGGATTGAGAGTTCAAATTGGTGGATTTTTCCTTTGATGAATATGAAGTGTCCTTCCTTATCTTTTTGATGACTTTTGGTGGAAAATCAATTTTATTCGATGATAGAATGGCTGATCCAGCTTGCTTCTTCAGACCATTTCCTTGGAACGTTGTTTTCCAGCCTTTCACTCTGAGGTAGTTGTCTATCTTTGTCTCTGAGGTGTGTTTCCTGTAGGCAGCAGAAAGCAGGGTCTTCATTGCGTATCCAGTTTATTAATCTATGTCTTTTTATTGGGGAGTTGAGTTCATTGATGTTGAAAAATATTAAGGAATAGTGATTGTTGCTTCCTGTTATATTCATATTTGGATGTGAACTTATGTTTGTGTGCTTTTCTTCTCTTTGTTTTGTTGCCAAGACGTTTAGTTTCTTGCTTTTTCTAGGGTGAAGCTTGCCTCCTTATGTTGGGCTTTGCCATTTATTATCCTTTGTAGGGCTAGATTTATAGAAAGGCATTGTGTAAATTTGGTTTTGTCACGGAATATGTTGTTTTCTCCATCTAATTGAGAGTTTTCCTGGACACAGTAACCTGGGCTGGCATTTGTGTTCTCCTAGGGTCTGTATGACATATTTCCAGGATCTTTTGGCTTTCATAGTCTCTGGTGAGAATTCCAGTGTGATTCTGATAGGTCTGCCTTTATATGTTACTTGACCTTTTTCCCTTACTGCTTTTAATATTCTTTCTTTGTTTTGTGCATTTGGTGTTATGACTATTATGTGACGGAAGTAGTTTCTTTTCTGGTCCTATTTATTTGGAGTTCTGTAGGCTTCTTATATGTTTATGGGCATCTCTTTCTTTAGGTTAGGGAAGTTTTCTTCTATGATTTTGTTGAAGATATTTACTGGTCCTTTGGGCTGGGAGTCTTCACTCTGTTCTATACCTATTATCCTTATGTTTGATCTTCTCACTGAGTCCTGGGTTTCCTGTATGTTTTGGACCAGTGACTTTTTCCATTTTACAATTATCTTTGACATTTGTGTCGATGATTTCTATGGAATCTTCTGCTTCTGCGATTCTCTCTTCTATCTCTTCTATTCTGTTGGTGATGCTTGTATCTACAGCTCCTTGTCTCTTCCTTTGCTTTTCTTTATCCAGGGTTGTCTCCCTTTGTGCTCTCTTTCTTGCTTCTATTTCCATTTTTAATTCCTTCACCTGTTTAGTTGTGTTTTCCTGTAATTCTTTCAGGGATTTTTTGTGATTCCTCTCTTTAGGCTTCTATTTGTTTTTTTATTATTTCCTCCATTTTTCTAAGGGAGTTCTTTATGTCTTTCTTGAAGTCCTCCATCATCATGATCAAATGTGATTTTAAATCTTGATCTTGCTTTTGTGGTGTGTTTGGCTATTCAGTGTTTGCTTTGGTGGGAGAATTGGGTTCTGATGATGCCATGTAGTCTTGGTTTCTGTTGCTTGGTTTCCTATGCTTGTCTCTCGCCATCAGGTTGTCTCTGGTGTTACCTTGTTCTGGTATTTCTGACATTGGCTAGATTGTCCTGTAGGCCTGTGTGTCAGGAGTGCTGTAGACCTGTTTTCCTGGTTTCTTTCAGCCAGTTATGGGAACAGTGTGTTATGCTTTCAGGCATGTAGTCTTTCCTGTCTACTGGTCTTCAGCTGTTCCTGTGGGCTTGTGTACTGAGTCCACCATTCAGGTCACTTGGAGCAGAAAAGTTGGCCTTACCTTTAGTCCTGTGGCTGAAGTGGCTCCTGGGGGGCTGCTTTTGAGCTCTCCATGAGGCAGCAACCAGGAGGGCCTGCACCGCCTTTTCCAGGGGCCCCCATGCACCAGGGTCCCAGACTGCATTATGTGTTTTCCTCTGGAGTCAGAAATGTGGGCAGAGTGTAGTCTCTTCTGGCTTCCCAGGCGTTTCTGCCCCTCTGAAAGTTTAGCTCTCCCTCCCTTGGAATTTGGGTGTAGGGAGTTTTTGATCGGGCCCCTCAGATCAGGGTGGTGTCTGGACTACTGGGGACCTGCCGCTTGAGTGCCCCTATCTTCTCTTTCCCAAAGGCCCTATACAGTTTCCTCTTGGGCCAGGGATGTGGGCAGGGGTTGGCAGTATTGGTGGTCTCTACCTCTCTGCAGTCTCAGGAGTGCCTACATGTCCGGGTAGTGAGCTCTTTCCCAAGAGGTTTGGGAGCAGGGAATGTGGGCCCCTCTATTTCTTCTTATAGTTTGAGTGTATCTGGTTTGATGTGGAGGTCCTTGATCCACTTGGACCTGAGCTATGTAGAGGGTGATAAGAATGGATCGATTTGCATTCTTCTACATGCTGACATCCAGTAGAACCAGCACCATTTGTTGTAAATGCTATCTTTTTTCCAATGGATGGTTTTAGTTCCTTTGTCAAAGCTTAAGTGACCATAGGTGTGTGGGTTTATTTCTGGGTCTTTAATTGTATTCCATTGATCTACTTGCTTGTCTTTGAACCCATGCCATACAGTTTTTATCACCATTGCTCTGTAATACAGCTTGAAGGAAAGGTTGGTACTCACCCAGATATTCTTTTATTGTTGAGGCGAGTTTTCACTCTCATGGAATTTTTTAAATTTCCAATGAATTTGCAAATCGTTCTTTTTAACTCTATGAAGAATTGAGTTGGAATTTCAATGGGAATTACATTGAATCTGTATATTTCTTTTGGCAAGATGGTCATTTTTACAATATTAATCCTGCCAATCCATGAGCATGGGAGATTCATCCATCTTCTGAGTACTTCAATTTCTTTCTTGAAGTTCTTTTCATACAGATCATTCACTTACATGGTTAGGGTTATTATATATTATTATTATTATTTTATATTATTAGAGCTATTTTATATTATTGTGATTATTTTGAAGGGTGTCGTTTCTCTAATTTCTTTCTCAGCCTGTTTATTCTTTGAGTAGAGGAAGGCTACTGACTTGTTTTAGTTAATTTTATATCCAGCTACTTTCCTGAAGTTTTTTTATCAGGTTTAGTAGTTTTCTGATGGAAGTTTGGTGTCAGTGAAGTATACTATCATATCATCTGCAAATAGTGATAATTTGACTTCTTCCTTTCCAACTTGTATCCCTTTGACCTCCTTTTGTTGTCTGATTGCTCTGGCTAGAACCTGCAGTACTATACTGAATAGGTAGGGAGAGAGTAGGCAGCCTTGTCTAGTCCCTGATTTTAGGGGGATTTACTTCAAGTTTCTCTCCATTTAGTTTGATGTTGGCTACTGGTTTCCTGTATATGGCTTTTACTATATTTAGGTAAGGGCCTTGAATCCTCATTTTTCTAGGACTTTTATCATGAAAGTTTGTTTAATTTTGTCAAATGCTTTCTCAGCATCTAAAGTGATGGCCGTGTGTGTGTGTGTGTGTGTGTGTGTGTGTGTGCGTGTGTGTGTGTGTGCGTTTTATTGAGCTTGTTTATAATGGATTACATTGATGGATTTCCGTATATTGAACCATCCCTCCATCACTGAGATGAAGTCTACTTGTTCATCATTTTGATGTTTCTTGGATTCTGTTTGTGAGAATTTTATTGAGTATTTTTGTTTCAATATTAGGGGTCAATGATTTTTGTTTCCTGTTATTTCTGTTGTTAGACATTGAATTATGTTTGTGTGGTTATCTTCTTTTAGGTTAGTTGAAATTAGATTACTTCGTTGCTTTTCCCAGGGTGCAGTTTCTCTTCCTTGTGTTGGAGTTTTCCATATTATTCTTTTTAGGGCTGGAATTGTGGAAAGATATTGTGTAAATTTGGTTTTGTCATGGAATATCTTTCTTTGGTGTACTAAACATATAATGATCTCCTAGGATATCTGGAAATTGATTATATACAAAGTAGAATTTCTGGATTCATACTGATATGAAGTTTGATTAGGGACAGCATAAACCTGATTTTAAACACTGATATGACCTTATTCACATCAGGCTTGTTTGAACCAGCAAAATCTATTCTGTATATTCATGTTTTGAATGTCCTCTATGATTTTTTTTAAAACAAAATATGAAATAAACTTATATAGTAGTGTTAGTTTAAAAATCATCATTCAAGTTATACATGTTCTAATTTCCAAAAAGGTAGAATGGTTTAGTGAATAGATGTGAGTGCTTTCAGAAATCAAACACACACACACACACACACACACACACACACACACACACACACACACACACACACACGGACAAACAATTTTTGAAAGTGATAATCTTTCTTGCATCTATACATAGTCTTTGGATTAAAATCTTTATTTTCTTGAGTCAGAAAGTGAGACACATTAATCAAACATTCCGTATTAACAGTCTATAGTGTACCTTGAGTAAGGTAAGATTCATAGGGGTGAAAAAGGTCATATTAGTGATAAGACACATGATTTCAACTATTTATTTTTTTTATTTTTATTTTTTTATTAACTTGAGTATTTCTTATATACATTTCGAGTGTTATTCCCTTTCCCGGTTTCCGGGCAAACATCCCCCTCCCCCCTCCCCTTCCTTATGGGTGTTCCCCTCCCAACCCTCCCCCCATTGCCGCCCTCCCCCCATAGACTAGTTCACTGGGGGTTCAGTCTTAGCAGGACCCAGGGTTTCCCCTACCACTGGTGCTCTTACTAGGATATTCATTGCTACCTATGGGGTCAGAGTCCAGGGTCAGTCCATGTATAGTTTTTAGGTAGTGGCTTAGTCCCTGGAAGCTCTGGTTGCTTGGCATTGTTGTACATATGGGGTCTCGAGCACCTTCAAGCTCTTCCAGTTCTTTCTCTGATTCCTTCAATAGGGGACCTATCCTCAGTTCAGTGGTTTACTGCTGGCATTCGCCTCTATATTTGCTGTATTCTGGCTGTGTCTCTCAGGAGCGATCTACATCCGGCTCCTGTCGGTCTGCACTTCTTTGCTTCATCCATCTTGTCTAATTGGGTGGCTGTATATGTATGGGCCACATGTGGGGCAGGCTCTGAATGGGTGTTCCTTCAGTCTCTGTTTTAATCTTTGCCTCTCCCTTCCCAGCCAAGGGTATTCTTTTTCCTCATTTAAAGAAGGAGTGAAGCATTCACATTTTGATCATCCGTCTTGAGTTTCGTTTGTTCTAGGGATCTAGGGTAATTCAAGCATTTGGGCTAATAGCCATTTATCAATGAGTGCATACCATGTATGTCTTTCTGTGATTGGGTTAGCTCAGTCAGGATGATATTTTCCAGTTCCAACCATTTGCCTACGAATTTCATAAACTCGTTGTTTTTGATAGCTGAGTAATATTCCATTGTGTAGATGTACCACATTTTCTGTATCCATTCCTCTGTTGAAGGGCATCTGGGTTCTTTCCATTTTCTGGCTATTATAAATAAGGCTGCGATGAACATAGTGGAGCACGTGTCTTTTTTATATGTTGAGGCATCTTTTGGGTATATGCCCAAGAGAGGTATAGCTGGATCCTCAGGCAGTTCAATGTCCAATTTTCTGAGGAACCTCCAGACTGATTTCCAGAATGGTTGTACCAGTCTGCAATCCCACCAACAATGGAGGAGAGTTCCTCTTTCTCCACATCCTTGCCAGCATCTGCTGTCACCTGAGTTTTTGATCTTAGCCAATCGCACTGGTGTGAGGTGAAATCTCAGGGTTGTTTTGATTTGCATTTCCCTTATGACTAAAGATGTTGAACATTTCTTTAGGTGTTTCTCAGCCATTCGGCATTCCTCAGCTGTGAATTCTTTGTTTAGCTCTGAACCCCATTTTTAATAGGGTTATTTGACTCCCTGCGGTCTAACTTCTTGAGTTCTTTGTATATTTTGGATATAAGGCCTCTATCTGTTGTAGGATTGGTAAAGATCTTTTCCCAATCTGTTGGTTGCCGTTTTGTCCTAACCACAGTGTCCTTTGCCTTACAGAAGCTTTGCAGTTTTATGAGATCCCATTTGTCGATTCTTGATCTTAGAGCATAAGCCATTGGTGTTTTGTTCAGGAAATTTTTTCCAGTGCCCATGTGTTCCAGATGCTTCCCTAGTTTTTCTTCTATTAGTTTGAGTGTGTCTGGTTTGATGTGGAGGTCCTTGATCCACTTGGACTTAAGCTTTGTACAGGGTGATAAGCATGGATCGATCTGCATTCTTCTACATGTTGACCTCCAGTTGAACCAGCACCATTTGCTGAAAATGCTATCTTTTTTCCATTGGATGGTTTTGGCTCCTTTGTCAAAAATCAAGTGACCATAGGTGTGTGGGTTCATTTCTGGGTCTTCAATTCTATTCCATTGGTCTATCTGTCTGTCTCTGTACCAATACCATGCAGTTTTTATCACTATTGCTCTGTAATACTGCTTGAGTTCAGGGATAGTGATTCCCCCTGAAGTCCTTTTATTGTTGAGGATAGCTTTAGCTATCCTGGGTTTTTTGTTATTCCAGATGAATTTGCAAATTGTTCTGTCTAACTCTTTGAAGAATTGGATTGGTATTTTGATGGGGATTGCATTGAATCTGTAGATTGCTTTTGGTAAAATGGCCATTTTTACTATATTAATCCTGCCAATCCATGAGCATGGGAGATCTTTCCATCTTCTGAGGTCTTCTTCAATTTCTTTCCTCAGTGTCTTGAAGTTCTTATTGTACAGATCTTTTACTTGCTTGGTTAAAGTCACACCGAGGTACTTTATATTATTTGGGTCTATTATGAAGGGTGTCGTTTCCCTAATTTCTTTCTCGGCTTGTTTCTCTTTTGTATAGAGGAAGGCAACTGATTTATTTGAGTTAATTTTATACCCAGCCACTTTGCTGAAGTTGTCTATCAGCTTTAGTAGTTCTCTGGTGGATCTTTTGGGATCACATAAATATACTATCATGTCATCTACAAATAGTGATATTTTGACCTCTTCTTTTCCGATCTGTATCCCTTTGATCTCCTTTTGTTGTCTGATTGCTCTGGCTAGAACTTCAAGAACTATATTGAATAAGTAGGGAGAGAGTGGGCAGCCTTGTCTAATCCCTGATTTTAGTGGGATTGCTTCAAGTTTCTCTCCATTTAGTTTAATGTTAGCAACTGGTTTGCTGTATATGGCTTTTACTATGTTTAGGTATGGGCCTTGAATTCCTATTCTTTCCAGGACTTTTATCATGAAGGGGTGTTGAATTTTGTCAAATGCTTTCTCAGCATCTAATGAAATGATCATGTGGTTCTGTTCTTTCAGTTTGTTTATATAATGGATCACGTTGATGGTTTTCCGTATATTAAACCATCCCTGCATGCCTGGGATGAAGCCTACTTGATCATGGTGGATGATTGTTTTGATGTGCTCTTGAATTCGGTTTGCCAGAATTTTATTGAGTATTTTTGCGTCGATATTCATAAGGGAAATTGGTCTGAAGTTCTCTTTCTTTGTTGTGTCTTTGTGTGGTTTAGGTATAAGAGTAATTGTGGCTTCGTAGAAGGAATTCGGTAGGGCTCCATCTGTTTCAATTTTGTGGAATAGTTTGGATAATATTGGTATGAGGTCTTCTATGAAGGTTTAATAGAATTCTGCACTAAACCCGTCTGGACCTGGGCTCTTTTTGGTTGGGAGACCTTTAATGATTGCTTCTATTTCCTTAGGAGTTATGGGGTTGTTTAACTGGTTTATCTGTTCCTGATTTAACTTCGATACCTGGTATCTGTCTAGGAAATTGTCCATTTCCTGAAGATTTTCCAATTTTGTTGAATATAGGTTTTTATAGTAAGATCTGATGATTTTTTGAATTTCCTCCGAATCTGTAGTTATGTCTCCCTTTTCATTTCTGATTTTGTTAATTTGGACACACTCTCTGTGTCCTCTTGTTAGTCTGGCTAAGGGTTTATCTATCTTGTTGATTTTCTCAAAGAACCAACTTTTGGTTCTGTTGATTCTTTCTATGGTCCTTTTTGTTTCTACTTGGTTGATTTCAGCTCTGAGTTTGATTATGTCCTGCCTTCTACTCCTCCTGGGTGTATTTGCTTCTTTTTGTTCTAGAGCTTTTAGGTGTGCTGTCAAGCTGCTGACATATGCTCTTTCCTGTTTCTTTCTGCAGGCACTCAGCGCTATGAGTTTTCCTCTTAGCACAGCTTTCCTTGTGTCCCATAAGTTTGAGTATGTTGTATCTTCATTTTCATTAAATTCTAAAAAGTTTTTAATTTCTTTCTTTATTTCTTCCTTGACCAGGTTATCATTGAGTAGAGCATTGTTCAATTTCCATGTATATGTGGGCATTCTTCCCTTATTGTTATTGAAGACCAGTTTTAGGCCGTGGTGGTCCGATAGCACGCATGGGATTATTTCTATCTTTCTGTACCTGTTGAGGCCCGTTTTTTGACCAATTATATGGTCAATTTTGGAGAAAGTACCATGAGGGGCTGAGAAGAAGGTATATCCTTTTGCTTTAGGATAGAATGTTCTATAAATATCCCTTAAGTCCATTTGGCTCATGACTTCTCTTAGTCTGTCTACATCACTGTTTAATTTCTGTTTCCATGATCTGTCCATTGATGAGAGTGGGGTGTTGAATTCTCCCACTATTATTGTGTGAGGTTCAATGTGTGTTTTGAGCTTTAGTAAGGTTTCTTTTACATATGTAGGTGCCCTTGTATTTGGGGCATAGATATTTAGGATTGAGAGTTCATCTTGGTGGATTTTTCCTTTGATGAATATGAAGTGTCCTTCCTTATCTTTTTTGATGACTTTTACTTGGAAGTTGATTTTATTTGATATTAGAATGGCTACTCCAGCTTGCTTCTTCTGACCATTTGCTTGGAAAGTTGTTTTCCAGCCTTTCACTCTGAGGTAGTGTCTCTCTTTGTCTCTGAGGTGTGTTTCCTGTAGGCAGCAGAATGCAGGGTCCTCGTTGCGTATCCAGTTTGTTAATCTATGTCTTTTTATTGGGGAGTTGAGGCCATTGATATTGAGAGATATTAAGGAATAGTGATTATTGCTTCCCGTTATATTCATATTTGGATGTGAGGTTATGTTTGTGTGCTTTCATTCTCTTTGTTTTGTTGCCAAGACGATTAGTTTCTTGCTTCTTCTAGGGTATAGCTTGCCTCCTTATGTTGGGCTTTACCATTTATTATCCTTTGTAGTGCTGGATTTGTAGAAAGATATTCTGTAAATTTTGTTTTGTCATGGAATATCTTGGTTTCTCCATCAATGTTAATTGAGAGTTTTGCTGGATACAGTAACCTGGGCTGGCATTTGTGTTCTCTTAGGGTCTGTATGACATCAGTCCAGGATCTTCTGGCCTTCATAGTTTCTGGTGAGAAGTCTGGTGTGATTCTGATAGGTCTCCCTTTATATGTTACTTGACCTTTTTCCCTTACTGCTTTTAATATTCTTTCTTTATTTTGTGCGTTTGATGTTTTGACAATTATGTGACGGGAGGTGTTTCTTTTCTGGTCCAATCTATTTGGAGTTCTGTAGGCTTCTTGTATGTCTATGGGTATCTCTTTTTTTAGGTTAGGGAAGTTTTCTTCTATGATTTTGTTGAAGATATTTACTGGTCCTTTGAGCTGGGAGTCTTCACTCTCTTCTATACCTATAATCCTTAGGTTTGATCTTCTTATTGAGTCCTGGATTTCCTGTATGTTTTGGACCAGTAGCTTTTTCCGCTTTACATTATCTTTGACAGTTGAGTCAATGATTTCTATGGAATCTTCTGCTCCTGAGATTCTCTCTTCCATCTCTTGTATTCTGTTGGTGAAGCTTGTATCTACAGCTCCTTGTCTCTTCTTTTGTTTTTCTATATCCAGGGTTGTTTCCATGTGTTCTTTCTTGATTGCTTCTATTTCCATTTTTAATTCCTTCAACTGTTTGATTGTGTTTTCCTGGAATTCTTTCAGGGATATTTGCGATTCCTCTCTGTAGGCTTTTACTTGTTTATTAATGTTTTCCTGTGTTTCCCTAAGTGTGTTCATGTCTTTCTTGAAGTCCTCCAGCATCATGATCAAATATGATTTTGAAACTAGATCTTGCTTTTCTGGTGTGTTTGGACATTCCATGTTTGTTTTGGTGGGAGAATTGGGCTCCGATGATGGCATGTAGTCTTGGTTTCTGTTCCTTGGGTTCCTGCGCTTGCCTCTCGCCAGCAGATTATCTCTAGTGTTACTTTGTTCTGCTATTTCTAACAGTGGCTAGACTGTCCTATAAGCCTGTGTGTCAGGAGTGCTGTAGACCTGTTTTCTTCTCTTTCAGTCAGTTATGGGGACAGAGTGTTCTGCTTTCGGGCGTGTAGTTTTTCCTCTCTACAGGTCTTCAGCTGTTCCTGTGGGCCTGTGTCTTGAGTTCACCAGGCAGCTTTCTTGCAGCAGAAAATTTGTTCTTACCTGTGGTCCTGAGCCTCAGGTTCGCTCGTGGGGTGCTGCCCAGGGGCTCTCTGCAGCGGCAGCAACCAGGAAGACCTGTGCCGCCCCTTCCGGGAGCTTCAGTGCACCGGGGTTCCAGATGGTCTTTGGCTTTTTCCTCTGGCGTCCGAGATGTGTGTGCAGGGAGCAGTCTCTTCTGGTTTCCCAGGCTTGTCTGCCTCTCTGAAGGTTTAGCTCTCCCTCCCATGGGATTTGGGTTCAGAGAACTGTTTATCCGGTCTGTTTCCTTCAGGGTCCGGCGGTGTCTCTGGCAGGGGTCCTGCTGCTCCTGGGCCCTCCCCCACGGGAGCCCAGAGGCCTTATACAGTTTCCTCTTGGGCCAGGGATGTGGGCAGGGGTGAGCAGTGTTGGTGGTCTCTTCTGCTCTGCAGCCTCAGGAGTGCCCACCTGACCAGGCGGTTGGGTCTCTCTCTCACCGGGTCTGGGAGCAGAGAGCTGCTGCGGGCCGGGATCCTTGGGTGTGGGACTTCCGGTAAACACAGAACGTGCCCGGTCCTAGAGAAATTCTGCTTCCGTGTGTCCCAAGCTCACCAGGCAGCTTTCTTGCAGCAGAAAATTTGGTCTTACCTGTCGTCCCGAGGCTCAGGTTCGCTCGTGGGGTGCTGCCCAGGGGCTCTCTGCCGATTTCAACTATTTAATTGATTGATCCTTCAGTTTAGAATTTAAATCACCTTCAATGATACCAACATACAAGAGTGAAGAATATAGAAGTGTGCTACACTAAAGTAATAAAATAAAAATTTTCCAGGAGAAGTAAAATGCAAAATTCCCAAATTGAATAATATAGAAGGTAACTCAATCACAGAAAAACACACATGTTATGCACTCATTGGTAAGTGGCTATTAGCCCAAATGCTTGAATTACCCTAGATGCACAGAACACATGAAACTCAAGAAGGATGACCAAGATGTGAATGCTTCACTCCTTCTTTAAAACGGGATCAAGAATATGCTTGGGAAGGAATAGGGAAGCAAAGTTTAGAACAGAGGCTGAAGGAACACCCATTCAGAGCCTGCCCCACATATGACCCATACATATACAGCCACCAAACTAGACAAGATGGATGAAGCAAAGAAGTGCAGGCTGACAGGAACCAGATGTAGATCTCTCCTGAGAGACACACCCAGAATACAGCAAATGCATATGCGAATGCCAGTAGCAAACCACTGAACTGAGAATGGGACCCCCATTGAAGGAATCAGAGAAAGGACTGGAAGAGCTTGAAGTGGCTCGAGACCCCATATGAACAACAATGCCAACCAACCAGAGCTTCCAGGGACTAAGCCACTACCCAAAGACTATACATAGACTGACCCTCGGCCCCAACCTCATAGGTAGCAATGAGTAGCCCAGTAAGAGCACCAGTGGAAGGGAAAGCCCTTGGTCCTGCCAAGACTGAACACCTAGTGAAAGTGACTGTTGGGGGGAGGGGGTAATGGGGGGAGGATGGGGAGGGAAAACCTATATAGAAGGGGAGGGGGAGGGGCTAGGGGGATGTTGGCCAGGAAAACGGGAAGGGGAATAACAATCGAAATGTAAATAAGAAATACTCAAGTTAATAAAGATAAAAAAAGAAAATATAGAATCTATTCCCCATCCTTTAAGGTACTGACTCATCCCCTACCACAAGCACAATCCCCAGACTAATGTATTGACATCAATTGAAGAATGATACTATTTTCTTATTTTTCTTCATGTTATACAAGTAATACTAAAATATCTATAAAAATAATTCCACCACTTCTAAAGAATTTCTAGTTAATATTTTATATACAGTTGAAATAATTAATTGAAAATTCAGCAATTACAGTTAGAAAGAAAGCTGCACGTAATTTTAGAAATGGTCCGTATATTTCAACTCTGTAACACTCTTTAACTAATTCACCTGTTCAGCAACTGTTTATGATCTCTGTTCTATGTCTAGTATAGTACTGCAGCTTAAAATACACAAACTATTAAAGATGCTGAGGGTGTAACCAAAACCTCTGGAGCTTGGAAATAACAAGAGTAGAGGGAAAAGCAGTAGACAGTGTATTCTTGATGCAAAGGAAGCTGTCCCACTGTTGCACAGCACAAGAAAGGAAACCCCATAACACTGCAGTAGATAGTTATATATCTAAAAATATCTAGAGGAGAAAATGTTGAAGCTTCATAGCACAGAGAGAGAAAGAAAAATAAGGCAATAGAAGACAAATTACCTTGAATGGGTTGCATATCACATGCATATATCATATTACAATAATATATTTCAAAGCTTATGCCAGTCAGAAATCAGAACTAACTTCATGTAGTGGGTTGGGCCTATAATCCAAGCTATGGAAGAGGATGGGTGTGAATTCAAGGTCAGTTTCCTCTATCAAAATTAATATAATTAATAAATGAATAGATAGATAGATAGATAGATAGATAGATAGATAGATAGATAGATAGATAGATAAGATTGGTAGATAGGTAGATAACCCTTGCCTGTACCTGAAGAAATTCAGTCTCCTCAATTATCTCTTTCTTTATATAGAGTCCTTGACCAAGACAGCAGGTGCACTATTGGAGAAAAGAAAATGGACAGGATCCCAATAACCAATTAATTATGCTTCCTCAATAACCTGATGACCACGATCAATCCACTTAGTGTAGGAGAAGAAACCTGCTCGTTACAATTATTTCTGAGTTTTGTCCAACTTCCAAGCACCTCCACAGAAGTTCAGATCTCTGAGGTCTACAAGGATAACGTCTGCTGCCCTTGGCAGGCCTGTGGGAAGTAAACCACAGGTTCTCCCACACACAGACAAGAGTGAACAAGAGAACAGCTGCACAACTCCCACACCTGATTCTGAAACATACTTGATGATTTTGCTGTCCTTATGAAATTAAGTTTGTGTTCAAATTCTAACATCCAGTTGAGTGACAGGGCCACCCACCCACCTCAAAATTATTAGTCCAAAATTCCTCCTATTTAAAGGAAATGCAAAGACAAAGAGTAGAGCAGAGGCTGAAGGAAAGGCCATCCAGAGACAGCCCCACCTAAGGATCCAGTCCATTTGCAGACACCAAATCCAAACACTATTGCTGATGCCAAGAAGTGCTTACTGACAGGAGTCTCATACAGCTGTCTCCTGAGAGGCTGACCAATTCAGATGCAGGATGCACCAACTAAACATCAGACTGATCACAGGGACCCCAATGTAGAAGTTAGGTAAAGGACTGAAGGAGCTGAAGGGGTTTGCAACCTATAGGAAGAACAACAATATCAAACAACCAGATCCCCCAGAGCTCCCAGGGACTAAACAAACAACCAAAGAGTACACATGGCTCCAGCTGAATATGTAGCAGAGGATTACCTTATTGGAGATCACTGGGAGGGGAGACCCTTGGTCCTGTGGAGGCTCCATGACCCAGGGTAGGATAATGCTAAGACCCTGAGGTAGGAGTTGCTGTGCAGAAGGGGAGCACCCACCTAATGGGAAGGGGAGGGGTTAGGGAATTTTTGGAGGGGAAACTGGGAAGGGAATAATGTTTGAAATGTAAATAAATAAAACAACCAATACAATTTTTTTTTAAATCTAAGAAAGTAAAGATAAGATTTAAGTTTCCAATATATGCAGTTAAAATTAAAGACTAGATGTTTAAGTAGTCATTTACTAAAATCCACTAGGACAAGCAAATCCTAGAAGAAATTGCCTGGGAACTCAGAACCTTTCACCATTTCCTTTTCTGTCTATATCACTCTGCCAATGCTGGATCAAATTCACTTCCTGGTTTTGATATCATCTTAACAATATCTTCACACTCCTTGGTAGGATATGTTAGGACCAAAATACGGGACATCACATCAAAGAAGACACACCCAATAGTTAAGGGGAGATGCCATGTTCAAACTTTCCTATAAATCTTTCTCTCTGGTTTGATCACTTCTGTCTTTTTAACTTATCATGTACTGTGTTCAGTATCGCCTTCGCTGCTAAGGAGTGTTGTCAGTCCTCTCATGTAGAGCTTTGTTTTTATTTTTTATTTTTTTTTACATTTTATTTATTTTTTATTAACTTGAGTATTTCTTATATACATTTCGAGTGTTATTCCCTTTCCCGTTATCCGGGCAAACATCCCCCTCCCCCCTTCCCTTCCTTATGGGTGTTCCCCTCCCAACCCTCCCCCCATTGCCGCCCTCCCCCCACCAGTCTAGTTCACTGGGGGTTCAGTCTTAGCAGGACCCAGGGCTTCCCCTTCCACTGGTGCTCTTACTAGGATATTCATTGCTACCTATGAGGTCAGAGTCCAGGGTCAGTCCATGTATATAGTCTTTAGGTAGTGGCTTAGTCCCTGGAAGCTCTGGTTGCTTGGCATTGTTGTACATATGGGGTCTCGAGCCCCTTCAAGCTCTTCCAGTTCTTTCTCTGATTCCTTCAACGGGGGTCCTATTCTCAGTTCAGTGGTTTGCTGCTGGCATTCGCCTCTGTATTTGCTGTATTCTGGCTGTGTCTCTCAGGAGCGATCTACATCCGGCTCCTGTCAGTCTGCACTTCTTTGCTTCATCCATCTTGTCTAATTGGGTGGCTGTATATGTATGGGCCAGATGTGGGGCAGGCTCTGAATGGGTGTTCCTTCAGTCTCTGTTTTAATCTTTGCCGCTCCCTTCCCTGCTAAGGGTATTCTTGTTCCCCTTTTAAAGAAGGAGTGAAGCATTCACATTTTGATCATCTGTCTTGAGTTTCATTTGTTCTAGGCATCTAGGGTAATTCAAGCATTTGGGCTAATAGCCACTTATCAATGAGTGCATAACATGTATGTCTTTCTGTGATTGGGTTAGCTCACTCAGGATGATATTTTCCAGTTCCAACCATTTGCCTACGAATTTCATAAAGTCGTTGTTTTTGATAGCTGAGTAATATTCCATTGTGTAGATGTACCACATTTTCTGTATCCATTCCTCTGTTGAAGGGCATCTGGGTTCTTTTCAGCTTCTGGCTATTATAAATAAGGCTGCAATGAACATAGTGGAGCACGTGTCTTTTTTATATGTTGGGGCATCTTTTGGGTATATGCCCAAGAGAGGTATAGCTGGATCCTCAGGCAGTTCAATGTCCAATTTTCTGAGGAACCTCCAGACTGATTTCCAGAATGGTTGTACCAGTATGCAATCCCACCAACAATGGAGGAGTGTTCCTCTTTCTCCACATCCTCGCCAGCATGTGTTGTCTCCTGAGTTTTTGATCTTAGCCATTCTCACTGGTGTGAGGTGAAATCTCAGGGTTGTTTTGATTTGCATTTCCCTTATGACTAAAGATGTTGAAATTTTCTTTAGGTGTTTCTCAGCCATTCGGCATTCCTCAGCTGTGAATTCTTTGTTTAGCTCTGAACCCCATTTTTAATAGGGTTATTTGTTTCCCTGCAGTCTAACTTCTTGAGTTCTTTGTATATTTTGGATATAAGGCCTCTATCTGTTGTAGGATTGGTAAAGATCTTTTCCCAATCTGTTGGTTGACGTTTTGTCCGAACCACAGTGTCCTTTGCCTTAAAGAAGCTTTGCAGTTTTGTGAGATCCCATTTGTCGATTCTTGATCTTAGAGCATAAGCCATTGGTGTTTTGTTCAGGAAATTTTTTCCAGTGCCCATGTGTTCCAGATGCTTCCCTAGTTTTTCTTCTATTAGTTTGAGTGTGTCTGGTTTGATGTGGAGGTCCTTGATCCACTTGGACTTAAGCTTTGTACAGGGTGATAAGCATGGATCGATCTTCATTCTTCTACATGTTGACCTCCAGTTGAACCAGCACCATTTGCTGAAAATGCTGTCTTTTTTCCATTTGATGGTTTTGGCTCCTTTGTCAAAAATCAAGTGACCATAGGTGTGTGGGTTCATTTCTGGGTCTTCAATTCTATTCCATTTGTCTATCTCTCTGTCTCTGTACCAATACCATACAGTTTTTATCACTATTGCTCTGTAATACTGCTTGAGTTCAGGGATAGTGATTCCCCCTGAAGTCCTTTTATTGTTGAGGATAGCTTTAGCTATCCTGGGTTTTTTGTTATTCCAGATGAATTTGCAAATTGTTCTGTCTAACTCTTTGAAGAATTGGATTGGTATTTTGATGGGGATTGCATTGAATCTGTAGATTGCTTTTGGTAAAATGGCCATTTATACTATATTAATCCTGCCAATCCATGAGCATGGGAGATCTTTCCATCTTCTGAGATCTTCTTCAATTTCCTTCTTCAGTGTCTTGAAGTTCTTATTGTACAGATCTTTTACTTGCTTTGTTAAAGTCACACCGAGGTACTTTATATTTTTGGGTCTATTATGAAGGGTGTCGTTTCCCTAATTTCTTTCTCGGCTTGTTTCTCTTTTGTATAGAGGAAGGCAACTGATTTATTTGAGTTAATTTTATACCCAGCCACTTTGCTGAAGTTGTTTATCAGCTTTAGTAGTTCTCTGGTGGAACGTTTGGGATCGCTTAAATATACTATCATATCATCTGCAAATAGTGATATTTTGACTTCTTATTTTCTGATCTGTATCCCCTTGACCTCCTTTTGTTGTCTGATTGGTCTGGCGAGAACTTCAAGAACTATATTGAATAATTAGGGAGAGAGTGGGGAGCCTTGTCTAGTCCCTGATTTTAGTGGGATTGCTTCAAGTTTCTCTCCATTTAGTTTAATGTTAGCAACTGGTTTGCTTTATATGGCTTTTACTATGTTCAGGTATGGTCCTTGAATTCCTATTCTTTCCAGGACTTTTATCATGATGGGGTGTTGAATTTTGTCAAATGCTTTCTCAGCGTCTAATGAAATGATCATGTGTTTTTGTTCTTTCAGTTTGTTTATATAATGGATCACGTTGATGGTTTTCCATATATTAAACCATCCCTGCATGCCTGGGATGAAGCCTACTTGGTCATGGTGGATGATTGTTTTGATGTGCTCTTGGATTCGGTTTGCCAGCATTTTGTTGAGTATTTTTGCCTCGATATTCATAAGGAAATTGGTCTGAAGTTCTCTTTCTTTGTTGTGTCTTTGTGTGGTTTAGGTATAAGAGTAATTGTGGCTTCATAGAAGGAATTCAGTAGTGCGCCATCTATTTCAATTTTGTGGAATAGTTTGGATAATATTGGTATGAGGTCGTCTATGAAGGTTTGATAGAATTCTGCACTAAACCCGTCTGGACCTGGGCTCTTTTTGGTTGGGAGACCTTTAATGCCTGCTTCTATTTCCTTAGGAGTTATGGGGTTGTTTAACTGGTTTATCTGTTCCTGATTTAACTTCGGTACCTGGTATCTGTCTAGGAAATTATCCATTTCCTGAAGATTTTCAAGTTTTGTTGAATATAGGTTTTTATAGTAAGATCTGATGATTTTTTGAATTTCCTCTGAATCTGTTGTTTTGTCTCCCTTTTCATTTCTGATTTTGTTAATTTGGACGCACTCTCTGTGTCCTCCCATTAGTCTGACTAAGGGTTTATCTATCTTGTTGATTTTCCCAAAGAACCAACTTTTGGTTCTGTTGATTCTTTCTATGGTCCTTTTTGTTTCTACTTGGTTGATTTCAGCTCTGAGTTTGATTATTTCCTGCCTTCTATTCCTCCTGGGTGTATTTGCTTCTTTTTGTTCTAGAGCTTTTAGGTGTGCTGTCAAGCTGCTGATATATGCTCTTTCCTGTTTCTTTCTGTAGGCACTCAGCGCTATGTGTTTTCCTCTTAGCACAGCTTTCATTGTGTCCCATAAGTCTGGGTATGTTGTACCTTCATTTTCATTAAATTCTAAAAAGTTTTTAATTTCTTTCTTTATTTCTTCCTTGACCAGGTTATCATTGAGTAGAGCATTGTTCAATTTCCAAGTATATGTGGGCATTCTTCCTTGATTGTTATTGAAGACCAGTTTTAGGCCGTGGTGGTCCAATAGCACGCATGGGATTATTTCTATCTTTCTGTACCTGTTGAGGCCCGTTTTTTGACCAATTATATGGTCAATTTTGGAGAAAGTACCATGAGGAGCTGAGAAGAAGGTATATCCTTTTGCTTTAGGATAGAATGTTCTATAAATATCCCTTAAGTCCATTTGGCTCATGACTTCTCTTAGTCTGTCTACATCTCTGTTTAATTTCTGTTTCCATGATCTGTCCATTGATGAGAGTGGGGTGTTGAAATCTCCCACTATTATTGTGTGAGGTGCAATGTGTGTTTTGAGCTTTAGTAAGGTTTCTTTTACATATGTAGGTGCCCCTTTATTTGGGGCATACATATTTAGGATTGAGAGTTCATCTTGGTGGATTTTTCCTTTGATGAATATGAAGTGTCCTTCCTTATCTTTTTTGATGAATTTTAGTTGAAAATTGATTTTATTTGATATTAGAATGGCTACTCCAGCTTGCTTCTTCTGACCATTTGCTTGGAAAATTGTTTTCCAGCCTTTCACTCTGAGGTAATGTCTGTCCTTGTCTCTGAGGTGTGTTTCCTGTAGGCAGCAGAATGCAGGGTCCTCGTTGCGTATCCAGTTTGTTAATCTATGTCTTTTTATTGGGGAGTTGAGGCCATTGATATTGAGAGATATTAAGGAATAGTGGTTATTGCTTCCCGTTATATTCATATTTGTATGTGAGATTATGTTTGTGTGCTTTCATTCTCTTTGTTTTGTTGCCAAGACGATTAGTTTCTTGCTTTTTCTAGGGTATAGCTTGCCTCCTTATGTTGGGCTTTACCATTTATTATCCTTTGTAGTGCTGGATTTGTAGAAAGATATTGTGTAAATTTGGTTTTGTCATGGAATATCTTGGTTTCTCCATATGTTAATTGAGAGTTTTGCAGGATACAGTAACCTGGGCTGGCATTTGTGTTCTTTTAGGATCTGTATGACATCAGTCCAGGATCTTCTGGCCTTCATAGTTTCTGGCGAAAAAACTGGTGGGATTCTGATAGGTCTGCCTTTATATGCTACTTGACCTTTTTCCCTTACTGCCTTTAATATTCTTTCTTTATTTTGTGCGTTTGATGTTTTGACTATTATGTGACTGGCGGTGTTGCTTTTCTGGTCCAATCTATTTGGAGTTCTGTAGGCTTCTTGTATGCCTATGGGTATCTCTTTTTTTAGGATAGGGAAGTTTTCTTCTATGATTTTGTTGAAGATATTTACTGGTCCTTTGAGCTGGGAGTCTTCACTCTCTTCTATACCTATTATCCTTAGGTTTGATCTTCTCATTGAGTCCTGGATTTCCTATATGTTTTGGACCAGTAGCTTTTTCCGCTTTACATTATCTTTGACAGTTGAGTCAATGATTTCTATGGAATCTTCTGCTCCTGAGAGTCTCTCTTCCATCTCTTGTATTCTGTTGGTGAAGCTTGTATCTACAGCTCCTTGTCTCTTCTTTTGGTTTTCTATATCCAGGGTTGTTTCCATGTGTTCTTTCTTGATTGCTTCTATTTCCATTTTTAATTCCTTCACCTGTTTGATTGTGTTTTCCTGGAATTCTTTCAGGGATTTTTGTGACTCCTCTCTATGGGCTTCTACTTGTTTATTTATGATTTCCCGATATTCTTTCAGGGATTTTTGTGTCTCCTCTCTATGGGCTTCTACTTGTTTATTTATGTTTTCCTGGAATTCTTTGAGGCATTTTTGTGATTCCTCTCTGTAGGCTTCTACTTGTTTATTAATGTTTTCCTGTGTTTCTCTAAGGGAGTTCTTCACGTCTTTCTTGAAGTCCTCCAGCATCATGTTCAAATATGATTTTGAAACTAGATCTTGCTTTTCTGGTGTGTTTGGACATTCCATGTTTGTTTTGGTGGGAGAATTGGGCTCCGATGATGCCATGTAGTCTTGGTTTCTGTTGCTTGGGTTCCTGAGCTTGCCTCTCGCCATCAGATTATCTCTAGTGTTACTTTGTTCTGCTATTTCTGACAGTGGCTAGACTGTCCCTATAAGCCTGTGTGTCAGGAGTGCTGTAGAACTTTTTTACTGTTTTCTTTCAGCCAGTTATGGGGACAGAGTGTTCTGCTTTCGTGCGTGTAGTTTTTCCTCTCTACAGGTCTTCAGCTGTTCCTGTGGGCCTGTGTCTTGAGTTCACCAGGCAGCTTTCTTGCAGCAGAAAATTTGGTCTTACCTGTGGTCCCGAGGCTCAAGATCGCTCGTGGGGTGCTGCCCACGGGCTCTCTGCAGGGGCAGCAACCAGCAAGACCTGTGCCGCCCCTTCCGGGAGCTTCAGTGCACCAGGGTTCCAGATGGTCTTTGGCTTTTTCCTCTGGCATCCGACATGTGTTTGCAGAGAGCAGTCTCTTCTGGTTTCCCAGGCTTGTCTGCCTCTCTGAAGGTTTAGCTCTCCCTCCCACGGGATTTGGGTGCAGAGAACTGTTTATCCAGTCTGTTTCCTTCAGGTTGCGGAGGTGTCTCAGGCAGGGGTCCTGCTGCTCCTGGGCCCTCCCCCACGGGAGCCCAGAGGCCTTATACAGTTTCCTCTTGGGCCAGGGATGTGGGCAGTGGTGGGCAGTGTTGGTGGTCTATTCCACTCTGCAGCCTCAGGAGTGCCCACCTGACCAGGCGGTGAGGTCTCTTTCCCACGGGGTCTGCTTATTTTTAAAGCCCCTGTGCTACTTTTCTGTTAAAAACAATTAATCTCAATGTATAGAATTGCTGCCGCGAATGAAGATTAAAAACAATTTATAGAACTAAGAGAGCTGCTGTACAGGGAATGAGTGGGTAAATAAGAAGAACGAACATTACATAGACGTGTTTTATACCCAGTAACTAAATGAATAGGCAAAGAAATCTGATTCTGTGTTATCATGACAGACTCAAGATTCTAATATCACTCTCACAAGTGTGTATAAGTAACTGTGGTTTGAGTGAGGATCACCCCATAGGCACATACTTGGTTCCCCAGATATTCAAGATTTTTCAGGATGTGTGGTTTTTGGGAAAATGTATACTACTTGGGGTGAGCTTTGAAGTTTTAAAAGCTCCCATACAATCTGTTCCTTTCTGTCTCACTCCCCTTCTCTTTGTGTCTCTTTCTGACTCTCTGTGTGTTACTATCTCTCTTTCTGGCTCTCTGTGTATCTGTGTCTCTGCCTCTCTCTCTCTCTCTCTCTCTCTCTCTCTCTCTCTCTCTCTCTCTCTCTCTCTCTCTCTCCCTTACCTCATGCCCTCATGCATGAGCATTAGGATACAAGCTATTATAGCTACTATGTCAGGACCAAGCGGTCAGCCCTCAGCCATGCTTCTCACTATGATATTCCTCAACAAACCCTCTGAACCTGAAATCAAATGCCTAGTTAAATTTTTCCTTCTATAAGCTGCCTTAGTCATGGTGTTTCATCACAGGAATAGAACAGTAATAAATTAATTAAGACAGAAACTTCGTCTTTCAGATACCAGCACAGTGCCTAGCCTCAATTAGCATTTAATGAGCCAAGTGAAATAACTCTGTGTCAATGACATTGTAAAAATGTGTATTCTACTTGTAGGCAAACAATCCATGAGTTCTTACTTTTAATCAGGGAAGAAAAGAACTTCACACAGTAATCTTACTCTGTTGATATCTTTAAGTACTAACTGCCCTAAATTTAGGGTGTTCTATATCCATGTGTTCAGGTAAATATTGCTATACCACTAATACACATGCAAACACACACACACACACACATACACACACACACACACACACACACACACACACACACACACACACAGAGTCACCCAATGAGTGTTGAAATATCAGCCAAAATTAAAAATGTGTTTTAAAGCATCTCTTGATTATTTCTGGGGTTCTGAAGTACATAAAGAGAAGCTAAGCCATGTTTCAAGAAAGCTTTTAGGATATAATCCATCCCATGAAATGGAGCAAAGAATAAATAACACAAATTAAGAAAGTAAAATCAAGTCAAATGAAATCATTTTTCTGAAATTTTTAGTCAGTTATTTTATTCCTCTGACAGGGAAATTTTCAAAATCTTTGAAACTACACTGCAATTACTGTTTTGTCCACGAATTTAAATAATTTCTAAATTCTGCCCCATGCTCCACTTTTCATCTCCTATTTCTGCCTCACTCAATTATTATTAGGTGGTTTCTGTTGCTATGTTGGGTACCATTGCCATTTTAAGAGTAAAGTTTTGTTTAAATAAACAAAAAGTTTGTTCTAATACAAACTTCTAAATTTCCATTAGAAATAACCAAGAAACTATTGAGAAGTCAAAATTTTCTGATAAAAAATTCAAGTGAAGTGTTGATATGTTTTACAAAGAATTTTATAAATAACTGAGCAGGAAATGAAAGCAATAAGTGAGGAGAAAATGCCAATTTTTTCCCTGTGGTTAAAATTTTTACAATCCAAATGATGCCCCCTTTCCTGTCCCCCTTCCCCAAGTTCTTCATCATATCCCCTCTCCCTTTGCTTCTAAGAGTGCTCCTCTACCCACTCACCAACCCCCACATCATCCTTGATAGCATCCTCCTTCCCTGGGGCATCAAGTTTCTATAGGATTAAGCACAGCCTCTCCCACTGAGGCCAGACAAGGCAGTTTTCTGTTCTAGATATGCTGTGTGGTCACAGAAGAGCTCATATATGCTCTTTGGTTGGTCATATAGTCTCTGGGAGCTCAGAAGGGTCTAGTTAGTTGATATTGTCTTTCTTCCTATGGTGTTACAGTCCCCTTCAGCTCCTTCAATCCTTCCCCTAACTCTTCCATAGGGGTAGCTGCCAACCTCAGTCTACATTATAAAGGCAGTCAAAAAATGGTGGCTACATATAAAATGCCTGTAAAGTGGGTAGTTTCCCTTGCAATATTTCAAGGTTTTCTGCAACACAATTTTAGTAATTTTATGGGATTATAGTCTCTGTTAAAACTTTATGTCAAACTTTCTATACCTTAAGAGAAAAAAAGTCATTAATTTTTAAAATGTAATTTTTTTAATCGTATGTCCTCTGTGTACATAATGACAGGCTTCTTAAACTGAAATCATGTGCCATGTGTGAGTTTCTTAGACTCTGTGAAGTCCAGAAATTGAAATTTGTGGTGTACATATAGTCATGTGTATGTGAATATTTTAAAATAGAGGAAAAGTACTTTCTTTCATTTAAACATTTCAAACACGTCTATGTTGAAGCTTTTCACAATAGTACAGGAATGCTGTTGCAGCTACTTTTCCTGGTGGTGGGTGGTGGTGTGTGTGTAAGTGTGTTGAGTATGTGTGTGTGTGTGAATGAGTGTGTGACTGTGAGAGTGTATGTGTGTGTGAGTATGTGTATGTAGGTGTGTGTGTATGTGTCAGTGTGTCTAAGTGTGTGTGAGAGTATAAGTGTGTGAGTCTGTGAGTGTGTGTGTGTGTCTATTTAAGTGTATAAGAGGTGGGTACAGGGGGAGGGAGAGAGGCAGTGGGAGGGAAATGAATGGAGGAGGGAGGGAGGAAGACCTTTAAAGCTCCATACTAAGTCATGTGGAAGCTGGGAATGGAGAAGAGTCTGTCTTATATTTTGAGTCCAAGTCCGAGGCCTGCAAAACCACAGGGATAATGATCCCATTCCAGGACCAGATGATCTGCCTTCCAGGTGAACCCTCTAGCAGCAAATTTCTGGAGACCTCCTCAGACTTTTGCTGTATTTATGTCCTGACCATGGGCTGTGCACATTCAAGATGACAATCTGTTTTTTTTTTTGTTGTTGTTGTTGTTGTTGTTGTTTTTTTATTAACTTGAGTATTTCTTATTTACATTTCGAGTGTTATTCCCTTTCCCGGTTTCCGGGCAAACATCCCCCTAATCCCTCCCCCTCCCCTTCTTTATGAGTGTTCCCCTCCCCACCCTCCCCCTATTACCACCCTCCCCCCAACAATCATGTTCACTGGGGGTTCAGTCTTAGTAGGACCCAGGGCTTCCCCTTCCACTGGTGCTCTTACTAGGATATTCAATGCTACCTATGAGGTCAGAGTCCAGGGTCAGTCCATGTATAGTCTTTAGGTAGTGGCTTAGTCCCTGGGAGCTCTGGTTGCTTGGCATTGTTGTACATATGGGGTCCCTTCATTGTTGTACATCGAGCCCCTTCAAGCTCTTCCAGTTCTTTCTCTGATTTCTTCAACAGGGGTCCTATTCTCAGTTCGGTGGTTTGCTGCTGGCATTCGCCTCTATATTTGCTCTATTCTGGCTGTGTCTCTCAGGAGCGATCTACATCCGGCTCCTGTCGGCCTGCACTTCTTTGCTTCATCCATCTTGTCTAATTGGATGGCTGTATATGTATGGGCCACATGTGGGGCAGGCTCTGAATGGGTGTTCCTTCTGTCTCTGTTTTAATCTTTGCCTCTCTATTCCCTGCCAAGGGTATTCTTGTTCCCCTTTTAAAGGAGTGAAGCATTCACATTTTGATCATCCGTCTTGAGTTTCATTTGTTCTAGGCATCTAGGGTAATTCAAGCATTTGGGCTAATAGCCACTTATCAATGAGTGCATACCATGTGTGTTTTTCTGTGATTGGGTTACCTCACTCAGGATGATATTTTCCAGTTCCAACCATTTGCCTACGAATTTCATAAAGTCATTGTTTTTGATAGGTGAGTAATATTCCATTGTGTAGATGTACCACATTTTCTGTATCCATTCCTCTGTTGAAGGGCATCTGGGTTCTTTCCAGCTTCTGACTATTATAAATAAGGTTGCTATGAACATAGTGGAGCACATGTCTTTTTTATATGTTTATATGTTGGGTATATGCCCAAGAGAGGTATAGCTGGATCCTCAGGCAGTTCAATGTCCAATTTTCTGAGGAACCTCCAGACTGATTTCCAGAATGGTTGTACCAGTCTGCAATCTGTTTTTATTCAGTTCCCATTTCAAGTGTTAGTCTTTAATGGAAACAGCCTGACATAGTCACTCAAATACAGTACTTTAAAAGAGATCTGTATTTTCTTGGCATGGTCATGCTAATGTACAGAAAGAAGAATCCCATTGTTTGTGACTCACAAAAACCTCGAATCTTTAAAGTCCCTCCAAATGTTTTTCTGAATACAGAGTAATTTAATCAACATTCTTTTAACTGGAAGAGTATGCTCCCACTTCACCCCCTTTTTCTCCCTCCCCCTCCTTCCTTCCTCCCAAGACAGGTATGTGAGGAGACAGGAATGCTATACAGAGGGTCAGGAATTTGAAGAAGTGGGTAGGAATGGGGATGGGGAACTGGCTGTAGTCACTATCAAGTCCCAGATGCCAAGAAAGCAAGAGGCTCCCAGGACCCAGCAGGGATGAGATTAGCTGAAATGCCCAACAAGGGGGAAGGAGAACCTGAAGAGACTATATCCAGAGGTTAGGCAAGGCCCCAAAATTGGGGATGGGACCACCACTCATCTCTAAATTTTTAACACAGAATTGCTCCTGTCTAAAGGGAATACAGGGACAAAGTGTGGAGCAGAATCTGAAGGAAAGGTCATCCAGAGAATGACCACTTGGAGATCTATTCCATATGCAGACACCAAACCCAGACATAATTGCTAATGCCAAGAAGTGCTTCCTGACAGAAGCCTGTTATAGATGTGTTCTGGGAGGTTTGGCCAGAGCCAGAAATATACAGATGTGGATGCTCACAGCCAACCATTGGACTGAGCATGAGGAGCCCAATGGAGTAGTTAGAAAAAGTACTGAAGGAGCTGGAGGGGTTTGCAACCAAATAGGAAGAAAAACAAGAGTTCCCAAGGACTAAACTACCAACCAAAGAGTACACATGGAGGAACCCATGGCTCCAGCCGCATATGTAGCAAAGGATGGCCTTGTCTGGCATCGATAGGAGGGGAGGCCCTTGGTCCTGTGCAGGCTCAACTCCCCAGTGTAGGGGAATGCCAGGGTGGTGAGATGGGAGTAGGTGGGTAGGAGGGGGGGCACCCTCATAGAAGCAGGTAGAGGTAGGATGGGACAGGTGTGCTCCAGAGTGGGAACACAGAAAGAGGATAATATTTGAAATGTAAATACATAAAATATCTAATAAAAAGAAAACTATTAAAATTATGTATGTTATTATCACATAGTAAGCTGATTTCCTTTATGATTCGCTTTCACTTATGTTTGAAATATCTGTTTTTTTCTGCCTTCATCATCTTATGTTGTAACTATGCAGGTTCTGCATTACTCTTTCAACTACTTTCTTGGCTTTAGTCATTGTCTTTAAAGTTGACTTTGGGTATTTTCTAAGTTGGTCTCTAACTCTGATATTTTTCTTATGCTGTCAAAACCTGATAAAGGCAGGACAAATGTGGGGTTGAAGGTTTTGTGGGTGGGTAGTTGTCCTTATTACTCCACTGGGAGTCCTACCTGGTAACAGGAGGTAAACACTAGTGGCTCCATATTCCCACTGCTAGGAGTCTCAGCTACAGTCACCCTTATAGACTCCCTGGAGCCTGCTCCATTTTGGGTCTCTAGAGATGCCCCACAACCACCAGCCAGTCTCTCCACACGTGAACTCCCTCTCCCACTGCCATACCCCAACCCCTTTCCACATGGTTCCTTCCTTCCTCTGGTGACCATTTAATTTTCCCTTCTGAATAAGATTCAAGAATACTCCCTTGGGCCCTCTTTGTTATTTAGCTTCTTCGTGTCTGTGGATTGTAGCATTGGTATCCTGTATCTTATGGCTAATATCCATGTATAAGTTAGTACATACTGTGCATGTCCTTTTGGGTCTGGGTTACTTCACTCAAGATGATATTTCCTAGTTCCATCTATTTACCTGCAAAATTCATGGTGTTTTTAATAGCTGAATAATGAACTACCTTCTCTTTATTTATTCTTCCATTGAGTACCATCTGGGTTGTTTCCAGTTTCTGGCTATTCAGTTCTTCAGCAAGAACACCAACAGAGTCAATTAACCTCGACCCTTAGGGGGCTTCCAGAGACTGAACCAAAGATCATACATGGGCTGGACCTAGGCCCACCGCATTTCTGTAGCAGATGTCCAGCTTTTGTGACTGTTCCACAACAACTGGAGAGTGGCTTACACTGACTATATTGCCTGCCTGTAGATCCTGTTCCCCTAACTAAGTAGCCTCAGGTGGAGAGGATGTGCTTAGTTCTACAAGTGACTTGAAGTGTAAATGTGGGCAAATACCCACAGTTGACCTCTCCTTTCTCAAAGGAAAAGGAGAGGGAGAGTAAGGGCTGGATGAGGGAGAGACTGGAGAAGAGGCTGTGATCAGATGTAAAGTGAATAAATAAATTAATTGAATAATGGGGAAAATAATCAGATATAACTGTCCTCATAGACTATTTTAGTCCATTCCAAAATAAATAGATGAATGTAACCCACTAACAGTCTACTGTGTTTTCTTAATTTTTTTACAATAGTCAATGCTATCAACCATGCAGCTGGAGGCAGATAGAGCTCTGTGACTTGGGTTAGACTAGGCCTCCTGGGAGGCAGTCTATGCTATCTCTGGTTAGGGGGTCTTCCTGTGTCCATGGGTTAAGGCAGTGTTCTGTTACCTGGTTATGACAAACCTCCTGAAAGACAGGCTAGCTATGTCCCTGGTTATGGTAGACCTCCTGGGAGACTGGCAGGCTGTGGGATGTGGAAGAGGAGGAGGCACACTAGTATGCTCCTGTAAGGGTACAGACCTGTGCCACTGGTTAAAGCAGATCACATCAGAGACTTGAAGACTGTGGAGTGGGAAGAGGAGTAGACATACCCATCTGCCTAGGCAGATGTACAGACAAGAAAGCAGATGAGGTTCATGCAGAAGGGAGGAGTCCCACTCTGCTGGACTTCATGCGGGTCCCACCTGTGGTGGTTATTTGCAAGGGACTTACTTGTGTTGCTGGTTACAGCAATCTCCTGGGAAACCTGCTGACTGCAGGGGTCAGGAGAGGGGCTGATATGGCAATCTGTCCCACCAGCTATACTACTCCTTGGCATATACCCAAAAGATGTTCCAACATATAACAAGGACACATATTCTACTATGTTCATAGTAGCTTTATTTATAATAGACAGAAGCTGAAACAACCCACATGTGCCCCAACTGAATAATTAATACAGAAAATGTGGTTCATTTATACAATGGAATACTATGCACCTATTAAAACAAGGACATCATGAATTTTCAGGCAAATGGATGGAACCAGAAAATATTATCCTAAGTGAGGTAACCCAGACCCAACAAGCATGGTATGTATTCACTGATAAGTGAATATTAGAAAAAAAGTTTAAAATACCCATGATATAACTCATAGGTCATATGAAGCATAACAAGAAGGAAGGCCCAAGTGTGGATGCTTCAATCCCACTGAGAAGGGGAACAAAATAATTATAGGAAGCAGAGGGAGGAAGGAACATTGGTTGGGAAAAAGGAAGGCATAATCAGGTTTGGGAAGAGACAACAGAGAAGTACAGATAGCCAGAAGAATGAATAGAAATATTTAGTTGTGTGGAGTGAGGGACGGGGGAACCTCTAGAAAGTTCCAGACACCATAGATGTGAGAGGCTCCCAGGACCCAATGGGAATAACCTTAGCTGAAATGCCCAATGAGAGATAGAAACTGAAGAGAAAACATCTATTAGATAGGCATTGCCCCCAGTGGAGAAATGGGACCACTCACCCATTTCAAAATGTTTAACCTAGAATTTTTCCTGTCTAAAGGAAATGCAGAGAAAAATAGAGCAGAGATGGAAGGAAAGGCAACCCAGAGACTGCCTCAACTTAAGGTACATTTCATGTGCAGGCATAAAACCCCAACACTATTGCTGATGCCATGTTGTGCTTGAGGGCAGGGAACCTGAAATAGCTGTCCTCTAAAGAGATGCAGGTGCTTACAAATGTTGGACTTAGTTTGAGGACAATTATTGAAGAGATAGAGGAAGGACTGAAGGAGCTAAAGGGGGATGCAACCCCATAGGAAGAAAACCAATATCAACCAACCAGATCCCACAGAGCTCCCAGGGACTAAGTCACCAACCAAATACCATAAATGGGCTGGTCTGTTCTCCTGCTGCTTATGTAGTAGATGATTTCCTTGTATGGCCTCAATCATAGGGGATGCACATGGTCTGTGTAGACTTCATGCCCCAGGAAAGGGGGATGCTAGAGGGGTCAGATGGGAGTAGGTAAGAGGGTATGGGAGCACTGTCTTGAGGTTAAGGGGAGTGGGGATGGAGTGGGGGGGGCTTATGGAGGGTGGACCAGGAAGGGGAGTGACATTTGAAACGCAAATAAATGAAATAATAAAAAAGAATTAACTTCCCTCAATTTTTTTCAATTCAGCTCAGTTTTCTAGGTGTTTTCAACTATCATTACTTCCCATATTGTACTAAAAGGTTTTTACTTTCCCACAGGTTTCTCTCATCAAACAGCAATAGTCCATGTCTTCCCTTTCTTCTGGCTCACAAGTGTTAGCTCATAGGCAGTGTTTGAACACACTCTACCAGAGGTGACTCCATGCCACAAGTACTTCCCTTTTCATATTGCTGGGGCAATTCTCTAGGAAAAAATGTGCTCACATGTGGACATTTGAAAACAAATACATTTTCCAGTTACCATATGACTCACATGACTAGTTACCAATGGTGATATTTTAGTAACTCTTATACCTGTCTCTTGGACACAGCCTTTAATCAATTTCATATTGTCATACCTCTATTGGTACAATATGCAGAATTATATGACAATGTAGGAATAAGAAGCTGATGTTGGAAGAAATGTGAGTCCTGAAGCACATTTGGGAAGATAGTGATTGGGAAGATAATGTTACTGCAGTGAGACATGTTATTTTTAAGGTGTTATAACTAGCTACCTCATCAAGATACACAGATTTTTTTCATTGGACAACTATAATGTTCTTACTGGCCATACATTAGTAAAAAATAATCAGGTAAATAAAATAATATATGATTTTCTTACCTTTCCCAAAACAGGAAAGCCTATAATTATTTAGGAATCATCAGATGCAGTTCTTGAAAATACAGAGAGAATTGGAAGATATATTCAGAATATATAAAATTTGTAAGATTATAAAATTCCTCCATTTCAATAACTATCATTCTGTAGCACAAAAATATCAAAAGAAATGTTTTTTGAATAAAATAAAAACAATTAAGGCAATTCTATAGTATGTTAACAAATAGAGCCACAAAAGCATTTGAGCCAAGACATAGCTCATATTACCAAAGTCAATAGGCTTAGCTGTTTGAGTAACCATGTTATGCATAATGCCTTTTTATATAAATCACTGAGAGTATCTGAGGATTGTTTATTTTATCCAATTTATATGTCAATGATTTTTCCCATTTTTTGCATAGTCAGTCAATTTATTTCTATGAAATTGAATTAAGTGGTGAAAGAAAATTCAATCAAGAAGTTTCCCCTCCAGCACTCTATCTTTCCCATGATGCATTAGAAACTTGTGAGATGAATTTTTTCCTATGTAAGGTGGTAGCAAGTATGAAATATGTATATATACTTAGAATAAAATTCTATGAAGATGTAAAATATAAGACCGTGGATAGAGTCCGCTAATAATTAATCACAATGATCTTGCTCTCTACTTTAAGAATAGTGATTATTTCCTGCCTGATCCTTGGTATTCAGTGTGTTCCATGGACCAACCTCACCAACATCACTTGCAGCTTGTAGGGAATCTGCTATTTCAGGTCCTGCCCTTCGAGTTTGCATGTTGAAATTTAAGAAGCACTGTTCTAGTAGACAAAGAGGAACTACAGAGTGAATCTGAGAGGAGAATTTCAAATAATTTGTAATACTTCTGAAGTTTAAGGAAAGCATTAGTCTGATTTAGAATGTCTAGGAATAACATAATCATTTGCCCCATTTGTCTGTAATATTAAACTTCTGGGAATAGGATTAGACTGTTTCAAAATCTAGCCATTATATTGGCAAAGAAGATTCCAACTGAAAGCAATCATAGAAAATAAAAAAAGTGGATGGGGATTTAGCTCAATGGTAGAATGCTTGCCTAGCAAGCACAAGGCCCTGGGTTCGGTCCCCGGCTCCGGAAAAAAAAAAAAGAAAAGAAAAGAAAAAAATGTTCTTAAGTAGTAAGTAAACCCCAGCTGTATAGGTTAAGGCAAGCCTATGTGAACACTTTGCTTGACTTTTTATTCTCCTGAAGGGCTTCATGCAGAAATCAGTTCAATGACCACTGTGAAACTGACAGTTCTTGTAACAGTAAAGCTATTTCTGAGACTAGAAGTTTTTAACCTTTTGAATAACAATTAAAAGAAAAGCAACTTTCAGAAAAGAATGGTCTGAAAAAATGAATGCAAAGAAGATGTAGTCTTTCTTCTGTTGCCTTGTATCATTCTCAGCAACTGTTTCCAGTGTTGTCAATCAGTAACTGGGGTGGAGCCAGAATTACATATTGAGAAAAACCAGTTACAATGTTGCCATAATTCCAGTTACTTTAATTGTATTTTCATACATATTTTCATCCTTCTTGTCACATTGTCAAGAGACCTGATGTTTCCATTAATAATCTACCCAAACAGTTTTTTGCTCTTCTTAAGAATTGATTATGCTTTCATAAACATCTGACACTTAGTAATAATTTAAATGTATTAGTTCAATTGGAATCTCGAAAATAAAAATTAAAATTCTATGTACAAAATAAACTAGGAATTTTATTAAACAGCACTGTTCTATTCTCTAAAGTATGGTCAGAATTCTGCAATTGCTCAGATTACAATTTTATGAAATATTTCTATCTTCATGGAATCAAATTATTTTTGCTATTTTTTGCCATAAAATAAAGGACAAAATTGTTTGAGAAATGCCAAAAGAATTCAGGAAATATAATAATTTTAAAAGAATCTAAGAAAGCCATTCATCACTGAAAATTGAGTCAATAGAAATGTTATGACAGGGAGAGAGAGGTGGGAGGGAGGGAAGAAGAGAGGGAGGGGAGGAGGGAAGGAGGGAGAGAGAGAGATGGTGTCATTTGCTGATATATAGAAATAAATATCTAACATGTTCAAGATGCCCAAAGAGGTTGCTATGTTTTCCTTTTAAAAAGAAATCATGGCTTGCCTCTCCAGATTCCAGTAACTCTTCCCTGAGAAGTTTCTGCTTCCCTTAACAGTTTCTGCTTCCCTTCTGGGAAAAATTTCTACCTTAACAGATTCATAGAAATTTCTCATTTTCTGATATTCCAAAGCTCTTATTGACTAGGTGTCTGTAACCGATAGGTTTGTGGAGAGCAAATTTAGTTAATTTTTGACAATATAACTATATTATATATTATTTATTATTGGATTTTTTAAAATTTACATTTCAAATGTTATCCCTTTTTCTGGTTTCCCATGCATAAGCCCCCTCTCTCATCTCCCTCCCCCTTCTTCTTTGGGGTGTTCCCCCTCCCCCACCCACCCACCCCTTCCTGCCTCCCAACGCTGACATTCCCCTTACACTAGGGGGGTCCAACCTTGGCAGGACCAAGGGCTTCTCCTCCCATTCGTGCACAACAAGGCCATCCTCTGCTACATATGCAGCTGGGTCAGTCCATCTGTAGTCTTTGGGTAGTGGTTTAGTCCCTGGGAGCTCTGGTTGGTTGGTATTATTGTTCTTTTACTCCAGTACATGCAAAGGATTGGGATACTTACTCTACTTTGATGGGTTCCACATATTTATCACATTGATCAGAGTATAAAGTACAGCCAACATTGATGCTAGGTCAGTTAACCTAACATTAACAGGAGACTGAGAACTAACTCTGCCTTAGTCAGATGAAATAGATGATGCAGCTTTATAGCCAACCACACAGTGCATCCTTTTTGAAGCACTGAGTAAAAGAAAAGACCAAGATTAGTACGCTTATAATAAGGTAAAGCTTGAAAAGAGTTACAAACAAAGACAAGTGAGCACAACTGAAGTGCTGAATACTGTTTTAACGTGGATATTGCTATTAGAGATGATTTGTAAACTAATTTATCTATCATAAGGCGATCAAGTCATCCCTTTACAAAACCTCCTTGTATGCTAATTGGAAGACATCGAAATACCTAAATAAAATTGGGTAATTAAAGATGTCATATGAAATTGGGTTTGGGGTCTGACATCAGAAAGTGAATCACATGAAAAACAAATGATATATTATCAAGGGTCTTTAAATACCTTAAAGAGAACATTGAATTCTGTACAATATTTCATGTCACCTGGATCCACAGGAACCCTTGAAATTTTCTGGTATAAATATACCAATTCTTTTTGTTCTATACTCTTTTTATGACTCAGTTCTGATATTTGCTGTTATCCTTACTTACTTATTTTACTTTTTGAAATTAAAAAATAATTTGATCAGTTACTCCTTCCACCCTTCAATCCCTTGCATGCTTAATAAAAAAAATGTCTGTGAAGAATTTTCAATGAAAGCACTCTAGTGACCACTGTCAAAAGATTAGTATTAAAGACCTTCATATTGTGTAAGTCCCAATGAGTATAATATATTTTAAACTCACTATGGTGAGTTAATGGTGACCAATATATGGATAACAGTATTTCTTCTAATAAACAGCAATTTGCTTTGTCTTCAACTCTGTGCTAAGCATGTTATGGTCAAAGAAGAAAAGAAATTCTCATTTTAAAGTGTGTGTCATGTGGTAGGAACGCTACAAATTGAAAATATAGCCATAGTATAAACAATAAAAATGCTAAAGTGTGCAGTTTCAGAGAGCTAGTGGCAAACAAGGCTAAAGTATTCAGGGATAATACCCAGCTTTCCTTTCACCATCATGCACAATTGCATGGTGAGTTATCTAGTAATGGTTTACTTTTTCTCCTTCCACACATCTTTATTTAGTACTGTTTACATAATTTAACAAACTAATAAGCCCACGAAAATATTCACTAAATGATTATTTCATCCATAGAGAATATGAGTGCCTGGTATATATGTTTATTTTGTAGGTAGAAATTTCCCCACCAACAAAATCATTGTTCATTTTCTCAGAACTGAAGCAGTCAATAAACTGCAGGGGAAACTCACTGTTCATATTTTGTAGTCTAAGACAGACTAGCAATATTCTTCCAAACATGAAAGCTATTCCAGTAACAAATCTCAAAAACAGCAACTGATTAATTAGGAAGGAGGATGAACTATGATCTATCTAGAAAAATTTTCATTTACCTTCAGATAGGAATTTTATCTTAATAATGACGTCTTCCTTCACTAAAAACACAACTCAACTTAAACTACTCTGATAAACATCAACAAAGAGTGTGTGCTTTTTTTCATATGCTGAATACAGGGCAGGAGACAGTTTCTTTACAGAAAATGATAGGCCTGATGTGTGTGCTGTTAGTGTGATGGAAATGTGCCTGGCACCCCCATCTATAAAGGCACATCAACATATCTTAGAGTTACATGACACTTCAATGCTGTGTGATAAGCCCATCGCATTTGTACATATGAGCAATGTTACAGAAATGACGGATATAAATCAATGGGGAATGAATTAAACAAAGGAATAACAGGTGAACTAATCATTTAAATCCCTGGAATAGTTCCCTGAGACTTGTCCATCATTCACTGTTCCTTGCAATTTCAGTGAAATATTAAACATCGCATTTCCAAAGAATATCAATTTTTCTCTACAAGTACATTTTATTGTGGCAAGTGCAATAGTTCATGACATGTGAATAATAAAAATTCCTAACATCTCTGTGCTGCCTTCTGTTTTTGTTCCGTATACAGATATGTGATTAGTTTGCATGAAAATAAGACAATATCAAATTAACATGCACAAGAGTACTTGAAAGTATAGTTTCAGGTTCTTAAATTTAGACATAAACAGCAACAATCAGAAAGAGTAGATGAGAGTAAATATGTAATTTTCAAAAGATCTTCCACCCTGAGCTCCACTCTCCTTGAACCCCGGGCATTTTATGTCATGGAATTTTAAAACTTTATTTAGTCATCAGAGGAGCATTAATTTTGCCATTTACAAGACTTTATTTTTCTTAAAGAGTGGAAATTAGCTCCACCTTCTAAACAGAGGTTTCAAAATTAAACATAGGTAAAATATCCTTATCAGTATGAAAAGGAGATGGTGGGGCTCTACTCCAGTTTCTTCCCACTTTTACTACCTTTTCTGATATTTCTAGGGACTAGGTTGTTTTCCTTGAGAATATTAGATTAAAATTATGCTAAAAATTGGGACTGAGAAGGTCAGTGTTCAAAACGTTCTCTTCCAGGGAGATATAAGCTTGGTTGCATTCACCATGTGAAGTTTCTCTTTTTCTGTACAGAATTCTCTGAGATACAATAAGGTGAACTTTCACCATTTGCTGGTATTTCAAAAGGAGCTTTTTGTGGATATTTTTGCCTAGGCTGGAAAGGTAAAGGATTTGCTTTTCCAGTGTTAAAAGGAATCCATTTTTTGTGACAGATTTTGGTGAGACACTCTTTTTGGTGTTTAAAAGTCTAGACAATATCATTAATGATCAAGTGTCTTGTAGTTTTTAAATCTTTTATACCTGTCTTCAGCTAGAAAGCCTGTAAAATTTCACTGCAGTTATCAAAATGTAAGGTTATAAAATACCAAATTAGACAAATTTATAGCACAAATATCAGACTGTTTATTTCTATTGTTGATACCTATATCCATAAACATGTGCTTGATTAGATTGGTAGTCAATGAAACATAAAGAGAAAAAGTAATTAATGAAGGGCCCTGATAAGTGTAATTACAAGTGTTCACTCAGTAACACTTCCATGTGAAACATACACCCTACGCATAAATGAATAAAAATCAGACAGATGTGGTTGGAGCATTTTTTGCTATTATATAGAACCTGTGTTTAGTTTTCTGCATCAAGTTTATACTCCACAATAATCTGTAACTTCAGTTTCAGGGTATCTGATACTGTTCTCTGACCTACAAGGGCACCAGCCATGCACATGGTCCACAGATAGATATACAAGTAAAGTGCTCATTAACACAAAATAAAATAAATGTATCTAATTATAAAAACAATGAGGGAATATGGAGGGGGAATACTAGAAGAAAGGGGAAGGAATAGGGGCTTATGGACAGGAAACCTGGAAAAGGAATAACATTTGAAATGTAAGTAAAGAAATACATCCTTTAAAAAAAGTAAGGATGAGAACCGAGGAGGAAGAGGAAGACAACACAGATCTGAGTGACCTTAAATGGCCACAAGTAGCTATGAATATTTAAGGGAGAGTTTTTTCTTATAGGTAAATTTATATTATTTAGGTGGGTTGTTTATATTGTTATTCAATTGGCTCTGAGTTTATTGTGTGGATGTATTGTGGATTAAAAATTCAACATATAAATCTGATTGTTAAATTTTAAAAAAAGAGGATTTCTTTTCTCTCTGAAAGATTATTTATATTTCCAACTCCAAATAAGAGTTTAAACATGATTCAGAAGCTAAATAGATGTAATCTTTGAATTCACTCCTGTTGTCCAAGGATTTAACCTCCTTGGTTAGGTTGTATACTTTCTTGGGAAATGAGGTAACCATAAGTCTTTTCTTCTTTTTTCCCTCCATCTTTATTAACTTGGGTATTTCTTATTTGCATTACAATTGTTATTCCCTTTCCCAGTTTCCAGGCCAACATCCCCCTAACACCTCCCCCTCCCCTTCTAGATGGGTGTTACCCTCCCCATCCTCTCCCCATTACCTACCACCCATCAACAATCACATTTACTGGGGGTTCAGCCTTGGCAGGACTTCTCCTTCCACTGCTGCTCTTACTAGGCTATTCATTGCTACCTATGCATTTGGAGCCCAGGGTCAGTCCATGTATAGTCCTGGGTAGTGGCTTAGTCCCTGGAAGCTCTGGTTGGTTGACATTGTTATTCATATGGGAGCTCAAGCCCCTTCAAGCTTTTTCAGACCTTTCTCTGAATCCTTCAATGGGGATCCAGTTCTCAGTTCAGTGGTTTGCTGCTGGCATTCGCCTATGTATTTTCCTTATTCTGCCTGTGTCTCTCAGGAGAGATCTACATACTGTTCCTGTCAGCCTGCACTTCTTTGCTTCATCCATCTCATCTAGTTTGGTGGCTGTATATGTATGGGCCACATTTGGGGCAGGCTCTGAATGGGTGTTCCTTCAGCCTCTATTCTAAACTTTGTCTCCCTATTTCCTCCCAAGGGTATTCCTGTTCCCCTTTTAAAGAAGGAGTGAAGCATTCACATTTTGGTCATCCTTCTTGAGGTTCATGTGTTCTGTGCAACTATGGTAATTCGAGCATTTGGGATAATATCCACTTATCAATGAGTGCATACCATGTGTCTTTTTCTGTGATTGGGAACTTTAATCAGGATGATATTTTCCAGTTCCATCCATTTGCCTATGAATTTCATAAAGTCATTGTTTTTGATAGCTGAGTAGTATTCCATTGTGTAGATGTACCACATTTTCTGTATCCATTCCTCTGTTGCAGGGCATCTGGGTTCTTTCCAGCTTCTGGTTATTGTAAATAAGGCTGCCATGAACAAGGTGGAACATGTGTCTTTGCTATATGTTGGGGCATCTTTTGGGTGTATCCCCAAGAGAGGTATAGCTAGGTCCTCAGGGAGTTCAATGTCCAATTTTCGGAGGAACCTCCAGACTGATTTCCAGAATGGTTATAACAGTCTGCCAACCCACCAAAAATGGAGGAGTGTTCCTCTTTCTCAACATCCTCGCCAGCATTTGCTGTTACCTGAGTTTCTGACCTTAGCCATTCTCACTGGTGTGAAGTGAAATCTCAGGTTTGTTTTGATTTGCATTTCCCTTATGACTAAAGATGTTGAACATTTCCTTAGGTGTTTCTCAGCCATTCAGCATTCCTCAGCTGTAAATTCTTTGTTTAGCTCTGAACCCCATTTTATAATAGTGTTATTTATCTCCCTGCAGTCTAACTTCTTGAGTTCTTTGTATATTTTGGATATAAGGCCTCTATCTGTTGTAGGATTGGTAAAGATCTTTTCCCAATCTGTTGGTTGCCGTTTTGTCCTAACCACAGTGTCCTTTGTCTTACAGAAGCTTTGCAGTTTTATGAGATCCCACTTGTCGATTCTTGATCTTAGAGCATAAGACATTGGTGTTTTATTTAGGAAATTTTCTCCAGTGCCCACGTGTTCAAGATTCTTCCCCATTTTTTCTTCCATTAGTTTGAGTGTATCTGGTTTGATGTGGAGGTCCTTGATTCACTTGGACTTAAACTTTGTACAGGGAGATAAGCATGGATCGATCTGCATTCTTGTACATGCTGACCTCCAGTTGAACCAACACCATTTGCTGAAAACGCTCTTTTTTCCATTTGATGGTTTTGGGTCCTATGTCAAAAATCAAGTGACCATAGGTACGTGGGTTCATTTCTGGGACTTCAATTCTGTTCCACTGGTCTATCTGTCTATCTCTGTACCAATACCATCCAGTTTTTATCACTATTGCTTGTAATACTGCTTGAGTTCAGGGATAGTGATTCCCCCAGAAGTCTTTTTATTGTTGAGGATAATTTTAGCTATCCTGGGTTTTTTGTTATTCCAGATGAATTTGCAAATTGTTCTGTCTAACTCTCTGAAGAAGTAGATTGGTATTTTGATGGGAATTGCATTGAATCTGTAGATTGCTTTTGGTAAAATGGCCATTTTTACTATATTAATCCTGCCAATCCATGAACATGAGAGATCTTTGCATCTTCTGAGATCTTCAATTTCTTTCTTCAGAGTCTTGAAGTTCTTATCATACAGATCTTTCACTTGCTTGGTTAAAGTCACACCATGGCATTTTATATTATTTGAGACTATTATGAAAGGTGTCATTTCTCTAATTTCTTTCTCAGCTTGATTCTCTTTTGTGTAGAGGAAGGCTCCTGATTTGTTTGAGTTAATTTTATACCCAGCCACTTTGCTGAAGGTGTTTATCAGGTTTAGTCGTTCTCTGGTGGAACTTTTAGGATCACTTAAATATACAATCATATCATCTGAAAATAGTGATATTTTGACTTCTTCTTTTCTAATCTGTATACCATTGATCTCCATTTGTTGTCTGATTGGTCTGGCTAGGACTTCGAGAACTATATTGAATAAGTAGGGAGAGAGTGGGCAGCCTTGCCTAGTGCCAGATTTTAGTGGGATTGCTTCAAATTTCTCTCCACTTAGTTTAATATTAACTACTAGATTGCTGTATATGGCTTTTACTCTGTTTAAGTATGTGCCTTGAATTCCTATTTTTTCCAGGACTCTTATCATGAAGGGGTATTGAATTTTGTCACATGCTTTCTCAGCATCTAATTGAAATGATCATGTGGTTTTTATCTTTCAGTTTGTTTATATGGTGGATTATATTTATGATTTTCTGTATGTAAACCATCCCTGCATCCCCGGAATAAAGCCTACTTGATCATGGTGGATGATTGTTTTGATGTGCTCTTGGATTCTGTTTGGAAGAATTTTATTGAGGAATATTGCATCGATATTCATAAGCGATATTGGTCTGAAGTTCTCTTTCTTTTTTGGGTCTTTGTGTGGCTTAGGTATAAGAGTAATTTTAGCTTCATAGAAGGAATTCAGTAGCGCTCCATCTGTTTCAATTTCATGGAATACTTTGTATGACTCTTCTATGAAGGTTGATAGAATTCTGTACTGAATCCATCTGGACCTGGGCTCGTTTTGGTTGGGAGACTTTTAATGATTGCATCTATTTCTTTTGGAGATATGGGACTGTTTAAATGGTTTATCTGTTCCTGATTTAGCTTCCGTACCTGGTATCTGTCTAGGAAATTGTCCATTCCTCCAGATTTTCAAGTTTTGCTGAATATAGGCTTTTGTAGTAGGATCTGATGAATTTTTGAATTTCCTCTGTTGTTCTGTCTCCCTTTTCATTTCTTATTTTATTAATTTGGACACACTCTCTGTGTCCTCTGGTTATTATTGCTAAGGGTTTATCTATCTTTTTTATTTTGCTTTAGAACCAGCTATATGTTCTGTTGAAACATTGTATAGTCCTTTTTATTTCTACTTGGTTGATTTCTGCTATGAGTTTGATTATTTCCTGCCTTTTACTCCTCCTGGGTGTGTTTGCTTCTTTTTGTTCTAGAGCTTTTAGGTGTGCTGTCAAGCTGCTGATATAAGCTATTTCCTGTTTCTTTCGGCAGGCACTAAGAGCTATGAGTTTTCCTCTTAACACAGCTTGCATTGTGTCCCATATGTTTGGGTATGTTGTACCTTCATTTTCATTGAATTCTGAGAAATCTTTAATTTCTTTCTTTATTTCTTCCCTGACCAGGTTATTATTGAGTAGAACATTGTTTCACTTCCATGTATATGTGTTCGTTCTTCCCTTATTGTTTTTTAAGACCAGCTTTAGCCCGTGGAGGTCTGATAGGACACATGGGATTATTTCTATCTTTCTGTATCTATTGAGGCCTGTTTTATAACCAATTATATGGTCAATTTTGGAGAAAGGACCATGAAATGGTGAGAAGAAGGTATATCCGTTTGTTTTAGGATAGAATGTTCCATAAATATCTGTTAAGTCCATTTGGTTCATGACTTCTCTTAGTCTGTCTATCTCTCTGTTTAATTTCTGTTTCCATGATCTGTCCATTGATGATAGTGTGGTATTGAAATCTCCTACTATTATTGTGTGAGGTGCAATGTATGCTTTGAACTTTAGTAAGGTTTTTTTTATGTATGTAGGTGACCTTGTATTTGGAGCATAGATATGTAGGATTGAGAGGTCATATTGGATTTTTCCTTCGATGAATATGAAGTGTCCTTCCTTATCTTTTTTGATGACTTTTGGTTGAAAATCGATTTTATTCGATATTAGAATGGCTAATCCAGCTTGCTTCTTCAGACAATTTGCTTGGAAAGTTGTTTTCCAGCCTTTTACTCTGCAGTAGTGTCTGTCTTTGTCTCTGAGGTGTGTTTCCTGTAGGCAGCAAAATGTTTGGTCCTCAGTGCATATCCAGTTTGTTAATCTGTGTCTTTTTATTGGGGAATTGAGTTTATTGATGTTGAGAGATATTAAGGAATAGTGATTGTTGCTTCCTGTTATATTCGTGTTTGCATGTGAGATTATGTTTGTGCTTTTCTTCTCTTTGTTTTGTTGCAAAATGATTAGTTTCTTGCTTTTTCTAGGATGTAGCTTGTCTCCATTTGTTGGGCTTTACCATTTATTATCCTTTGTAGCACTGGATTTGTAGAAAGATATTGTGTAAATTTGGTTTTGTCATGGAATACCTTGGTTACTCCATCTGTGTTAAATGAGAGTTTTGCTGGATACAGTAAGGAGGCTGGCATCTGTGTTATCTTAGGGTCTCTATGACATCTGTCCAGGATCTTTTGGCTTTCATTGTGTCTGGTGAGAAGTTCGGTGTAGTTCTGACAGGTCTGCCTTTATATGTTACTTGACCTTTTTCCCTTACTGCTTTTAATACTCTTTCTTTGTTTTGTGCATTTGGTGTTTTGACTATTTTGTGACAGGAGGTGGGTTTTTTTTTTTTTTTTTTTTGTCCAATCCATTGGGAGATCTGTAGACTTCTTGTATGTTTATGGACATCTCTCTCTCTAGGTTACAGAAGTTTTCTTCTATGATTTTGTTGAAGATATTTACTGGTCCTTTGATTTGGGAGACTTCCCTCTCTTCTATACCTATTATCCTTAGGTTTGATTTTCTCATTGTGTCCTGCATTTCCTGTATGTTTTGGGCAAGTAACTTTTTCCGTTTTACATTACCTTTGACAGTTGTGTCAATGATTTCTATGGAATCTTCTGCTCTTGAGATTCTCTCTTCTATCTCTTACATTTTGTTGGTGATGCTTGTATCTTTGGCTCCTTGTCCCTTCCTTTAGTTTTCTATATCCAGAGTTGTCTCCCTTTGTGCTTTCTTTATTGCTTCTATTTCCATTTTTAATTCCTTCACTTGTTTGATTGTGTTCTTCTGTAATTCTTTCAGGGATTTTTGCATTTCCTCCCTACAGGCTTCTGCTTGTTTCTTTGTGTTTTCCTCCATTTCTCTAAGGGAGTTCTTTATGTGTTTCTTAAAGCCTTCCATCATCATCATCAAATGTGATTTTAAATCTAGATCTTGCTTTTCTGATGTATTTGGCTATTCAGTGTTTGATTTGGTGGGAGAATTGGGCTCCGATGATGCCATGTAGTCTTGGTTTCTGTTGCTTGGGTTCCTGTGCTTGCCTCTTCCCATCACATTGTCTCTGGTGTTACCTTGTTCTGCTATTTCTGACAGTGGTTAGACCGTCCTGTAGGCCTGTGTGTCTGGAGTGCTGTAGACCTGTTTTCTTGTTTCTTTCTGTCAGTCATGGGAACAGTGTGTACTGCTTTCAGGTGTGTAGTCATTCCTCTCTACTGGTCTTCAGGTGTTCCTGTGTGCGTGTGTTCTGAATCCACCCAGCAGTTCATTTGGAGCAGAAAAGTAGGTCTTACCTCTGTTCTCAAGCCTAGAGTCGCTTCTCAGAGCCAGGTGTCAGCTCTCAGTGGGGGCAGCAACCAGAAATACCTGCCCTGCCTTTGCTTGGGACTCTGTGCACAGGGGGTCCAGATGGTGCTAGGCGTTTTCCTCTAGAGTCAGAAATATGGGCAGAGTAGTCTCCTCTGTCTTCCCAGGTGTGTCTGCCCCTCTGAAGGTCTAGCTCTCCCTCCCACAGGATTTGGGTGCAGGGAGCTGTTTAACTGGGTCCCTTCAGATCCAAGCGATGTCTGGACTGCAGAATTGAGTGCCCCTATCTTCCTGTTCCCAGAGGCCCTATACATTTTCCTCTTGGGCCAGGGATGTGGTCAGGGATGGGAAATACTGGAGTCTCTCCTATCCTTCGGTCTCAGGAGTGCCCACCTGTCTGGGCAGTGAGCTCTCTCTCCCATGGGGTTTAGGACTAGGGAGCTGTGGGCCAAGATCAATGTTCAGGCCCCAGCTGGAAACTGGAAGTTCACAAGTCTTTTCTTAAACTACAATGAGTACATGGCATATATGTTAGTTACGGGAATATGCATACTTTACCATGTAACAATTTAAAATATTTACTAATAATATCGATTCCATTGACATAGACAAATGGCAATATTAAGTTTTCTTATACTCTTTAATTATTACTTTCTGCCACTCAATGTTTTGTGGACTATCCATAATAAATATGTATATCCTATCCTAGTATAGAGCCTCATATATAAAACAAATCTTATTAGTGGACAAATAATTAGATTTGAACAATTTTCTTATTACATCAGCTCTCAGTACCCTAACAAAAACCTACACATGTTATATACATGCAGAAAAAGGTGTAAGATATGGTGTCATATCTTGTGTCATAATTGTGTCAAGCAAATAGACACAATTACTTGTGCAAATTTAGAAGTGAGTTTACCTTTCCTTGATTGTTGACGGTTTTGCTGCATCAATTAAGGTGTTTTTCTGTTGCAGCTTCCTAATGTGCAGTTCAAGGAACATTGGTACATGTGTTACATTACTTATAGAACTGTAAAATCAGAAGTAAAATTAATTTCAAATAGAATTTTCTTAGGGCTCTTGACTCTTTTTAAAAATAAAATAAAATTCTTCTTCCCCATTTAAAACATAGAATTTATTTACAAATAAAACTAAGTCATTACAAAAGAAATCAATGTGCAATATCAGGCCTGACAATGTAATTCTCATCCATTACAGGTCTTTGCTGATATGACATTTTTAAATTAATACCTGTATATAAAGAAATATGTGCTTGTGCCTCTCAAGGAAGAAGGCCCTTGATGGAACTTATCCAACTTAAAAATAAATGTAAACTGTAGATCAATTCAATCCCGACTAGGAAAGCTAGGGAGAAATTCAGAGTGACCTCATATGGCCAAAAAGCTGGTGATTTCCATACTCAAATCTCACATTTAGTTTAAGGCAGATAATTATCATCATCCTCCATTCACAATGATATAGTGCATGCTGAACAATAACTCAGAGTCATGATTGTCCCAGACTTCAGGCTCAGGATAAGGAAGCACAAGTCACTTTACAGTAAGGATGATGAGATAATGTACCCAACTGTGACTTCCTCAGTGACAAGGGCGTTTCTAGAATTTAACTGCATAAATATGTATGGGACGATTACTGAGAAAAAATATTGCTTTTTTTTAATTGGACATTTTTTATTTACACTTCAAATGTATTCCCAGTTTTAAATCTGTAAGCCCCCTACCCATCCCCCTCCCTCTTCTTCTATAAGGGTGTTCCCCCTCCCTAACCACCCTCCCTTCCCATCTCGCTGCCCTGACATTCCACTACACTGGGGAGACCAGCCTTGACATGATCAAGGGCTTCTCCTCTTATAGGTGCCCAACAAGGACATACTCCTCTACATAGGCAGCTGGAGTCATGGGTCTGTCCATGTGTACTCTTTTTTTTTCTATTTTTTTATTATTAACTTGAGTATTTCTTATTTACATTTCGAGTGTTATTCCTTTTCCCTGTTTCCTGGACAACATCCCCCAGCCCCTACCCCTCCCCTTCTTTATGGGTGTTCCCCTCCCCATCCTTCCCCCATTGCCGTCCTCCCCCCAACAGTCACGTTCACTGTGGGTTCAGTCTTAGTAGGACCCAGGGCTTCCCCTTACACTGGTGATCTTACTAGGATATTCAATGCTACCTATGAGGTCAGAGTCCAGGGTCAGTCCATGTATAGTCTTTAGGTAGTGGCTTAGTCCATGGAACCTCTGGTTGCTTGACATTGTTGTTCATAAGGGGTCTCGAGACCCTTCAAGCTCTTCCAGTTCTTTCTATGATTCCTTCAATGGGGGTCCTGTTCTCAGGTCAGTGTTTGCTACTGGCATTTGCCTCTGTATTTGCTGTATTCTGGCTGTGTCTCTCAGGAGAGATCTACATCCAGCTTCTGTCTGCCTGCACTTCTTTGCTTCATCCATCTTGTCTAATTGGGTGGCTGTATATGTATGGGCGACATGTGCGGCAGGCTCTGAATGGGTGTTCCTTCTCTGTCTGTTTTAATCTTTGCCTCTCTATTCCCTGCCAAGGGTATTCTTGTTCCCCTTTTAAAGAAGGAGTGAAGAATTCACATTTTGATCATCCGTCTTGAGTTACATGTGTTCTAGGCATCTAGAGTAATTCAAGCATTTGGGCTAATAGTCACTTATCAATGAGTGCATACCATGTGTGTTTTTCTGTGATTGGGTTACCACACACAGGATGATATTTTCCAGTTCCAACCATTTGCCTATGAATTTCATAAAGGCATTGTTTTTGATAGCTGAGTAATATTCCATTATGTAGATGTACCACATTTTCTGTATACATTCCTCTGTTGAAGGGCATCTGGGTCCTTTCCAGCTTCTGATATTATAAATAAGGCTGCTATCAACATAGTGGAGCATATATTTTTTTTATATGTTGGGGCATCTTGTGGGTATATTCCCAAGAGAGGTATGGCTGAATCCTCAGGCAGTTCAATGTCCAATTTTCTGAGGAACCTCCAGACTGATTTCCAGAATGGTTGTACCAGTCTGCAATCCCACCAAAAGACGGAGGAGTGTTCCTCTTTCTCCACATCCTCGCCAGCATTTGCTGTCACCTGAGCTTTTGATCTTGGCCATTCTCACTGGTGTAAGGTGAAATCTCAGGGTTGTTTTGATTTGCATTTCCCTTATGACTAAAGATGTTGAACATTTCTTTAAGTGTTTCTCAGACATTTGGCATTCCTCGGCTGTGAATTCTTTGTTTAGGTCTGAACCCCATTTTTAATAGGATTATTTGTCTCCCTGTGGTTTAACTTCTTGAGTTCTTTGTATATTTTGGTTATAAGGCCTCTATCTGTTGTAGGATTGTTAAAGATCTTTTCCCAATCTGTTGGTTACCGTTTTGTTCTGACCAGAGTGTCTTTTGCCTTACAGAAGCTTTGCAGTTTTATGAGATCCCATTTGTCGATTCTTGATCGTAGAGCATAAGACATTGGTGTTTTGTTCAGGAAATTTTTTCCAGTGCCCACGTGTTCAAGAAACTGCCCTAGTTTTTCTTCTATTAGTTTGAGTGTATCTGGTTTGATGTGGAGGTCCTTGATCCACTTGGATTTAAGCTTTGTACAGGGAGATAAGCCTGGATCGATTTGCATTCTTCTACATGTTGACCTCCAGTTGAACCAGCACCATTTGCTGAAAATGCTATCTTTTTTCCTTTTCATGGTTTTGGCTCGTTTGTCAAAAATCAAGTGCCCATAGGTATGTGGGTTCATTTCTGGGTCTTCAATTCTGTTCCTTTGGTCTATCTGTCTGTCTCTGTACCAATACCATGCAGTTTTTATCACTATTGCTCTGTAATACTGCTTGAGTTCAGGGATAGTGATTTCCCGTGAAGTCCTTTTATTGGTGAGGATAGTTTTAGCTATCCTGGGTTTTTTGTTATTCCAAATGAATTTGCAAATTGTTCCGTCTAACTCTTTGAAGAAATGAATTGGTATTTTAATGGGGATTGCATTGAATCTGTAGATTGCTTTTGGTAAAATTGCCATTTTTACTATATTAATCCTGCCAATCCATGAGCATGGGAGGTCTTTCCATCTTCTGAGGTCTTCTTCAATTTCTTTCTTCAGAGTCTTGAAGTTCTTATTGTACAGATCTTTTACTTGCTTGGTTAAAGTCACTCTGAGGTACTTTATATTATTTGGGTCTATTATGAAGGGTGTCGTTTCCCTAATTTCTTTCTTGGCTTGTTTCTGTTTTGTGTAGAGGAAGGCTACTGATTTATTTGAATTAATTTTACACCCAGCCACTTTGCTGAAGTTGTTTATCAGCTTTAGTAGTTCTCTGGTGGAACTTTTGGGATCACTTAAATATACTATCATATCATCTGCAAATAGTGATATTTTGACTTCTTTTCTGATCTGTATCCCCTTGATCTCCATTTGTTGTCTGATTGCTCTGGCTAGAACTTCAAGAACTATATTGAATAAGTAGGGAGAGAGTGGGCAGCCTTGTCTAGTCCCTGATTTTCGTGGGATTGGTTCAAGTTTCTCTCCATTTAGTTTAATGTTAGCAATTGGTTTGCTGTATATGGCTTTTACTATGTTTAGGTATGGGCCTTGTATTCCTACTTTTTCTAGGACTTTTATCATGAATGGTTGTTGAATTTTGTCAGATGCTTTCTCAGCATCTAATGAAATGATCATGTGGTTTTGTTCTTTCAATTTGTTTATATAATGGATCAAGTTGATGGTTTTCGGTATATTAAATCATCCCTGCATGCCTGGGATGAAGCCTACTTGATCATGGTGGATGCTTGTTTTGATGTGCTCTTGGATTCGGTTTGCCAGAATTTTATTGAGTATTTTTGCATCGATATTCATAATGGAAATTGGTCTGAAGTTCCCTTTCTTTGTTTGGTCTTTGTGTGGTTTAGGTATAAGAGCAATTGTGGCTTCATAGGAGGAATTCGATATTGCTCCATTTTTTTTAATTGATAAAGCTAAACAATAGTAAGTGGAGTGAACGTGAAAGGACTGAAAGAGTTGACGGGGCTTGAGACCCCATATGAATAACACTGCCAACCAAGCAGAGCTTCCAGGGACAAACCCACTACTCAAAGACTATACATGGACTGACCCTGGGCTCCAACTGCATAGGTAGCAATGAATAGCCTAGTAAGGACACCAGTGGAAGGGGAAGCCCTTTGTCCTGCCAAGGGTGGACCCCCAGTGAACGTGATTGTTGGGGGGAGGGCGTTAATTGGGGGGAAGGATGGGGAGGGAACACCCATACAGAAGCGGAGGGGGAGGGGCTAGGGGGATGTTGGCCTGGAAACTGGGAAAGGGAATAACATTTGAAATGTAAATAAGAAATACCCAATTTAATAAAGATGGAAAAAATGAAAAAAATAGAGTTGAAAACATATTAGCTAAGTGAAACCAAGTGACTTCAGTTTATACAACTAAAAACAGGAACCAGATACTATGAATATGAATATCATGAATCTGAGTCTGTTTTAAATCTAGCATATGGGGAATTAGAATGAGCACAGATTAGAATCTAAAATAGGAACTTTATAGCTTTCAACGTGATGGGAAGAGAAAGCAAGCATAGAAATACTTAGTACAAAATAATTTTTAATGTTTGTGAATTAGATATTAAACCATGTAGTTTTCTACTTAGGAGTGAGGCCGGGAAGATATGTGAATAGCAGCCTTCAGTTTATCAAAAGGCAGAGGACTGGCCCTGGTGCTGGAAAAGAAAGCAGTTAAAGAAAAATCATTTCTCTCCTTGAGTGTTCTGCTGTTCTGCTTAGACACAGGAAGGGATGGATTTAGTTCACTAAATGAAAATCATACCTTCAACAGACTTACTTTAAGTCTCCAGTAGAAACTTTTGCTCCCTAGAGACAGTGACCGTTATCAGTTCCTACAAAAGTGGGTCCCTGTCTTCTCAGACTACACTGTACTGGAATCTCTTCTTATTGTTCCTCTGCTATCCTTAATCCAACTCAGTAGCTGGTGTGCTTTTGTTGCTCTGAACGTTAATATGCTCTTCATATTCATTCCCTGATTTCCAGCCAACACATCACTATGTTTATTCAGATTTTTGTGTATCATCCTGGGCTTGTTCATTTGTTTATTTAGTTGGTTGATTAGCTAGTTGATTTGACTGATTGGCTGATTTGCTTGATGTGTGTGTGTGTGTGTGTGTGTGTGTGTGTGTGTGTGTGTGTGTGTATTTCTTATTATTTTTCTCTAGTCAGTTTGTCTTGAGCCCCTGAATGGAAGAACACTGTCACAATATCTAAATGCAATTACATATACCCACTCAGAATGCATTGCTTAATCCAGTATGTATAGTTCAGAGTTCATTTGTAACAGAAGCCTTCGATACAACTCCTTAGCCTTCTTTGAAATCACATATAGCTTCGGGATATCAAATTCTTCATGATTCCATTCTTTCCCTTGTTCTGTGCTCACTACCTAGACTGACTCACTTAGACTCTTGACTTCAAGTACCATTGGTATCATGGCTTCCTCACCTATGTTCAGAGACATATAGTCAAGAATATAATATAAATATCTCCTAAGTATCACATTTTGATCCTACCTTTGATGTCCAAATCATAATTTCCAAAGAGCAGAGCTTACTCTTCCACAGCTAGTAGTTATGACAATAAAATGATATTTTTTCTGTTTCTTTCTTTATTCATTCCTGCTTTTCTTTTCCTTTCTTTTTACAGCATCCGATGCTACAACTGGATTTCCTTATGTGGACCAGGATCACTCCAAATTTCTGAAGACCACCCTACTTCTGATTCTATAGTGCTGATATCATAGGAATGTACAACTATACCTATCTGGGAATTTCGTTCTTCAATAATTCTATCAATCAGTAAATTCTACTAGTTTTATACATTAGAAAGAAGAGGGAGGAAACAAAACTAAAAGTATATAAAATTAAAACAAATGAAGCTATAATTATATTCAAAATATAGCAATTTTCTAGAATTTTTATTGGGATAAAAATATGCTTGGGCACTTTAATTTCTTCAAAGCTTGACTCAGTTGTAAGTGCTCAATGAACTGCTTTTCCTGTGCATTTAAAAAGTATTAATACTTGTTGTCTTTAGGCATTTCTTTAAAACAAAGAAATTATTAGGTCTAACAAATTAAAAGGGTGATTTTTATTTGTCAATTATGGGCATCTCCATCTATAAGGTAAGCATTGTGAAGACAGTATTTCACCTAATTTCCCTCTTACCTATGTTTAATGCCAGAATAACTCTATGTATGCAATAGTCTTCAAAAACATTTTAATAAATGCATGGTTATTTTCTCTGTAAAACTCAATAAGCATATAGTCAGAAGCATTTTATGTTTTATTTTAGAGCTAAGTTATAAAAGTTCCAGTAGGACCAAGGGCTTCTTCTTCCTTTGCTGCCCAACAAGGCCATCTTCTGCTACATATACAGTTAGAGCCATGGGTTGGCCAAGGCTGGACCCTCAAGTGCAGGGGAATGTCAGGGCAGGGATGTGGGAATGGGTGGGTGGTAGGGTAGGGAAAAGGGGATAACATTTGAAATGTAAATTTAAAAAATAGCCAATAATAAAAGTAAAAAAGAAAGTACCAGTAATATTTCTGTTTTGTTTTGTTTTCGTTGTTGGTTTCTGTGGGGTGGTAATAGTATTTTTTTATTGCTGTGGTTGGTTGGATATTTTTTCGTGTAGATGAGGAAATAAGATGAAGAATAGATAAAGATGTAATTATGTGATTGATGATTAGGGAAGATGAAACTGACAGAAGAAGAAAATGAATACTGAATATTTGAATGCATAAGATGTTACAGGAATTGGTGACCACAAAGTGATATAATTTGTCCACATTGACTCCTCATTTTGAAATGTTTTTGTCCTTTAATATAAATATACAATGCTATGATTTCTGCCATAGAGACGATGACTGTACTACGATTGCTAAGGTGGGAAACATGGAAGTTCTGAAATGAACGTCAGCAACAATCAAAATTCTATTAAAATATGAATTTTGAGCAAAAATATGTTGTTTTCTTGAAAATTTCTCCAGAAGAATCATTTACAGAAATATGTTCATTTCCCCAAATTAAAATTTCATTATAAATAAAGTATTTTAAATTAACATTTTATTTTTTTCTTATTATTTATTTATTTATATTTTTTTTATTAACTTGAGTATTTCTTATATACATTTCGAGTGTTATTCCCTTTCCCGGTATCCGGGCAAACAGCCCCCTCCCCCCTCCCCTTCCTTATGGGTGTTCCCCTCCCAACCCTCCCCCCATTGCCGCCCTCCCCCCACCAGTCTAGTTCACTGCTGGTTCAGTCTTAGCAGGACCCAGGGCTTCTCCTTCCACTGGTGCTCTTACTAGGATATTCATTGCTACCTATGAGGTCAGAGTCCAGGGTCAGTCCATGTATAGACTTTAGGTAGTGGCTTAGTCCCTGGAAGCTCTGGTTGCTTAGCATTGTTGTACATATGGGGTCTCGAGCCCCTTCAAGCTCTTCCAGTTCTTTCTCTGATTCCTTCAACGGGGGTCCTATTCTCAGTTCAGTGGTTTGTTGCTGGCATTCGCCTCTGTATTTGCTGTATTCTGGCTGTGTCTCTCAGGAGAGATCTACATCCGGCTCCTGTCGGTCTGCACTTCTTTGCTTCATCCATCTTGTCTAATTGGGTGGCTGTATATGTATGGGCCACATGTGGGGCAGGCTCTGAATGGGTGTTCCTTCAGTCTCTGTTTTAATCTTTGCCTCTCTCTTCCCTGCCAAGGGTATTCTTGTTCCCCTTTTAAAGAAGGAGTGAAACATTCACATTTTGATCATCCGGCTTGAGTTTCATTTGATCTAGGTATCCAGAGTAATTCAAGCATTTGGGCTAATAGCCACTTATCAATGAGTGCATACCATGTATGTCTTTCTGTGATTGGGTTAGCTCACTCAGGATGATATTTTCCAGTTCCAACCATTTGCCTACGAATTTCATAAAGTCGTTGTTTTTGATAGCTGAGTAATATTCCATTGTGTAGATGTACCACATTTTCTGTATCCATTCCTCTGTTGAAGGGCATCTGGGTTCTTTCCAGCTTCTGGCTATTATAAATAAGGCTGCAATGAACATAGTGGAGCACGTGTCTTTTTTATATGTTGGGGCATCTTTTGGGTATATGCCCAAGAGAGGTATAGCTGGATCCTCAGGCAGTTCAATGTCCAATTTTCTGAGGATCCTCCAGACTGATTTCCAGAATGGTTGTACCAGTTTGCAATCCCACCAACAATGGAGGAGTGTTCCTCTTTCTCCACATCCTCGCCAGCATCTGTTGTCCCCTGAGTTTTTGATCATAGCCATTCTCACTGGTGTGAGGTGAAATCTCAGGGTTGTTTTGATTTGCATTTCCCTTATGACTAAAGATGTTGAACATTCCTTTAGGTGTTTCTCAGCAATTTGGCATTCCTCAGCTGTAAATTCTTTGTTTAGCTCTGAACCCCATTTTTTAATAGGGTTATTTGTTTCCCTGCGGTCTAACTTCTTGTGTTCTTTGTATATTTTGGATATAAGGCCTCTATCTGTTGTAGGATTGGTAAAGATCTTTTCCCAATCTGTTGGTTGCCGTTTTGTCCTAACCACAGTGTCCTTTGCCTTACAGAAGCTCTGCAGTTTTATGAGTTCCCATTTGTCGATTCTTGATCTTAGAGCATAAGACATTGGTGTTTTGTTTAGGAAATTTTTTCCAGTGCCCATGTGTTCCAGATGCTTCCCTAGTTTTTCTTCTATTAGTTTGAGTGTGTCTGGTTTGATGTGGAGGTCCTTGATCCACTTGGACTTAAGCTTTGTACAGGGTGATAAGCATGGATCGATCTTCATTCTTCTACATGTTGACCTCCAGTTGAACCAGCACCATTTGCTGAAAATGCTATCTTTTTTCCATTTGATGGTTTTGACTCCTTTGTCAAAAATCAAGTGACCATAGGTGTGTGGGTTCATTTCTGGGTCTTCAATTCTTTTCCATTGGTCTATCTGTCTGTCTCAGTACCAATACCATGCAGTTTTTATCACTATTGCTCTGTAATACTGCTTGAGTTCAGGGATAGTGATTCCCCCTGAAGTCCTTTTATTGTTGAGGATAGCTTTAGCTATCCTGGGTTTTTTGTTATTCCAGATGAATTTGCAAATTGTTCTGTCTAACTCTTTGAAGAATTGGATTGGTATTTTGATGGGGATTGCATTGAGTCTGTAGATTGCTTTTGGTAAAATGGCCATTTTTACTATATTAATCCTGCCAATCCATGAGCATAGGAGATCTTTCCATCTTCTGAGGTCTTCTTCAATTTCCTTCTTCAGTGTCTTGAAGTTCTTATTGTACAGATCTTTTACTTGCTTTGTTAAAGTCACACCGAGGTACTTTATATTATTTGGGTCTATTATGAAGGGTGTCGTTTCCCTAATTTCTTTCTCGGCTTGTTTCTCTTTTGTATAAAGGAAGGCAACTGATTTATTTGAGTTAATTTTTACCCAGCCACTTTGCTGAAGTTGTTTATCAGCTTTGGTAGTTCTCTGGTGGAACGTTTGGGATCGCTTAAATATACTATCATATCATCTGCAAATAGTGATATTTTGACTTCTTCTTTTCTGATCTGTATCCCCTTGACCTCCTTTTGTTGTCTAATTGGTCTGGCTAGAACTTCAAGAACTATATTGAGTAAGTAGGGAGAGAGTGGGGAGCCTTGTCTAGTCCCTGATTTTAGTGGGATTGCTTCAAGTTTCTCTCCATTTAGTTTAATGTTAGCAACTGGTTTGCTGTATATTACTTTTACTATGTTCAGGTATGGGCTTTGAATTCCTATTCTTTCCAGGACTTTTATCATGAAGGGGTGTTGAATTTTGTCAAATGCTTTCTCAGCGTCTAATGAAATGATCATGTGTTTTTGTTCTTTCAGTTTGTTTATATAATGGATCACGTTGATGGTTTTCTGTATATTAAACCATCCCTGCATGCCTGGGATGAAGCCTACTTGGTCATGGTGGATGATTGTTTTGATGTGCTCTAGGATTCGGTTTGCCAGAATTTTGTGGAGTATTTTTGAGTCGATATTCATAAGGGAAATTGGTCTGAAGTTCTCTTTCTTTGTTGTGTCTTTGTGTGGTTTAGGTATAAGAGTAATTGTGGCTTCGTAGAAGTTATTCGGTAGATATCCATCTGTTTCAATTTTGTGGAATAGTTTGG